>NW_024080924.1:945250-1002934 GCF_003009895.1 Hyaena hyaena
CTGAGCTGGCAGTCAGCACAGAGCCCGACGCGGGGCTCGAACCCACGAACCGCGAGATCATGACCTAAGCGAAAGTCGGACGCTTAACCGACTAAGCCACCCAGGCGCCCCATCCCTTGAGTTTTATTGTAATAGGAACAAGGTTAGGGTAGCAGTGGGTGGGGCACATGGAATTCAAAGAAATGCTTCATTTTGTCCTAAAAAGGTTGGGAAAAATAATAGCTTTTTGTATGCCAAAGAGAGGGTTCTTGTGGAAAAGAGAAATTTGGTGTAGGAAGAAGGAAAAGATCCCGAGTGGTTTCTTTAAGTACATGAGTGATGTGGAGAACTTGTGTACTAACACAGAGGTTAGCTTTGATAGGAGCATGGGAAGTCCTCAGTAATAGATAAAAGGGCAGAGAATATGGGTACCAATGGTGCTTGGTGGGAAGATGCAGAATTTCTTTTAGGGGATTCGGTTTTGTCAGTGAAGCAGGAAGCAAAGTTAGCAGTTAAGAGTAAAGATGAAATAATAATTTTATAACAGCTAAAGATACATACCTTTGTGCCAGTCACAGCTCTAAGCACTGTATGAATGCTGTTTTCATGACAACGTTGTCAAGTAGGAATCCTCATTCTCGCTTTTTGCAAACGAGGAAACAAAGACACAGACAGTGAAATGACTTGGCCCAGGTCCCAGTGCTTGTGAGTTGCAGAGCTAGGAGTTGAACCAGGCCTTCTGGGTCTAGAGTCTGTTCTCTCAGTCACAGTGATTCCTATTGCCAACTTGACCTTCCAAAAGGTACTCTTTCTTAACCAGTGACCCTCTGTGCCCTACAAAGTGAGATATTGTATTGTCTACCTCTAAGTAGACAAATAGGATAAAATGCTTACCACATTGCCTGGTTCCTAGAACAGTAGTCAATAGTAAATAAATGTGGATACTCATAAAGTGCTAGCAGCAATATATTTTCATTGGTAATGAATTCAATACTGTATGATCCTATTGCCTTTTAGACAACATTTTGATGATTTAAAAGCATTTCATGATTTAAAGGTGTTTTTCAAGCGGACAAAAATAGGATCTTAAGCTTTGTTAATTACCAGCTTAAGCTTTGATTACCAGCAAGGTTGAACACTTGTTGATGTGTTTATAAGACATGTAAACAAAGACCCTGACTTTGTATTTCTGGGACATCTGTTCCCACAGTAACTGGGGTAGTGAACTGTAAAGAGAACGAACAGATTCGTGAGCCTGGCCTCCAGCTTACTGGCTGTGAGAGCCAAAGGGGATGGACCAGGCAAAGGCCGGATGGCTGGCTGCATCTGGTGATTTGCTCAGCTGTGGCTTCTCTCTTAGGAGCAACTGTGAATGTGGCTCCAGGAGTCGCCTTCATGAAATGAAGCACGTGATGACAAGTGGAAGAGGGGAAGAATAAATGTTGCTAACGATGAGTGGATACAGTAATGGCCACATGGAAAACACTTGTGGATGTGTGGGGACGAGTTGGTGCTGATGAGTTGGTGCCATGAGCGATAGATTTCAGGAAACCATTAATTGGGGTGGGTCTCCTGGAGAGGATGGGGTCTGAGTCGGATCTGCTCTGTGGAATGTGAATCCTGAGGAAGTCCATGTCCTCAGGCTCACCAGCAGCAGATGCTCCATAATGCTGGTTCCTTCTGGTGGTGATGGCAGAAAGCTTAGGTTGGTGAACCATAATGGTTTTTGTCCTTTTAAATCCGTATTGAGCTAGCATGGTGTTAAGAGTGGACTTTATAGGCAGGCTTTCTGGGTACAAATCCTGGCTGTATTCCTTATTACTTATGCAAACGTGGGCAAGTACTTAATCTGTTTCTTGCTTTCCATTTATCTCTAATATGGGGAGAATAATAACAATACCTCCCACATGAAACTTTCATGAAGATAAATGAGTTAAAAATATATTTCACTTAACATGTAATACACATTTTCCAGTTCTGGAATTATGGTGTGTTTTACAATTGATGACATTTTATAATTGGTAGCATTTTCTTCTTTCTTACTGGTACATAAATACCAATGAATCTTAGAATCAATGGGTGTCTTGTATTTGAGAAAATATGTATTAGCAAATCATTAAACATGGCTTGGTAACAGCAAATGCCACATAAGTGTTATCATTTATTTGGTTTTATAATCACAACCAGATCCTAAAGATTCCACTAAACCCATAGGGATATTTTTACTATAAGCTTCTTATTCTTGTATTCTAGGAGATCTTAAAAGCAAAACAAAAGTCCAAATAAGTCAGAATATCAACCGATAAGGAGTCACATGATCTTTTGGTCCTTTAGAGCTTCAGGGATGTATTATGTGACTTTTAAGGCTACCTTTTCTTGTTACAGTCCTTCCTTGACCTCTGAGGTCATACCCTCTACTTTCTGTTAATGACTGTGTGGATAACCATATGAACCATAGCTGGTTGTATCTCCATGTGGATAACCCATTTCAAATCCTGTCCCCCACTCACAGTGGTATTCTTTTACACCTCAGTCAGCTATACTCTATATCCTGGACCTTATTTTTATCTAGGAGAGCTTTGATTTTAAAAGTGAATGATAACCTCTCCATTTCTGTCCACCGCCTTCTGTCATTCCATCTTTCCCCTCTGTTTTCCAAAAACAGATGCCTTCTCCTCCCTAGGGGCTTGACTCCAAACATCTTTGTTCATGTCTCTCAGCCTTTCCTGTCTTCACTTCCCTCTTAGGGCATTGAGATTCTGTCCCTTCAGTCACATTCTTGGTGACGTCCTTGATCTCTTTACCTGTCACTTTGTGTAGCACCCAGCTGACAAAACCCCAGCCCTGGAGAGATCCAAATATGTGTTTCTTCCTACCTCGATCTGGACTCCAGTAGCTGTCGGGGAAAATAATACAACTGACTGTCCAGGCTCTGCCACTGTGACTGTAGTCTCTGATTGCATGCAGGACCTCCATGCTGTCCCATAGCTCTGATGCATGTTCCTGGTCTGTGCCCTTCTGTTAGCAGCAAGTGCTGCAGCAAATACTTACCATGTACTCCAAAACTTCTAGTTCTTTTCCTCTCCTTTTGCTCAGAACATTTGACCTCATTGTAAAGCCATAAAAAGGCTTCAGAGTATGGTCAAGAGCATAATAGAAGTAGTCAGGAAACCATGTTCTGCTGAATAGCCATGTGACTTCCCCCCCACACCCCACCAGTCATAACATGTGTTTTCACCTGCTGATGGAAATGGTCTGTGCTATATAGCAAATGAGTCATTTTATTTGAATATTAATTTCATGCCATGTATTCAGAGGGAGAGAGGGCTGAGATTCTTCAAGATTCTGTGACTTTATGATTTGAGTTTTGTATGTCTTTTAAAACTAGCTTTCATTCGCAGAAAAGAGATTACTTCTGACAGTGTTGTTTCTTTAGGTAAAATGTGAACATTTTCACTTGTCATAAAAGCCAGGAAATCGTGTGTTACCTTTTGTAATGGTAAATGTGTCCTTTGCTATATTATTTTTGAATTTGTGAATATTTCTTTGTGCAGTTTGACCTATCATTCTAGCAGTAGGAAGGAGGAAAAACTCAAGGAATGTCTTGATCCTATAATAATTAATCAGGACTTGGCCGTGAAGCTCAGACTGAGGCTTCGGGGGAAGAAAGAAGCGTTTCCTAGCCAGGTCCTACTCTGAAGGTGGGTAGGGGTGTCTTGGCATCGCAGCCCTGGGAGCTTTGCTGCCAGACTAAGGCAAGCATTGCTATGAAATGAGCTGATACCTTCTTACGCAGCCCAGATGGTACATTTCTAAATGATAATCTGGCAGGTTACATGGGGCTTTACGAGTTAAGGGGGATTGCCTAAAAGATTCTGCCTTTTTTAGGTCTGTTTGTTCCCATCTGCCACCCTTTCTATGTATCCCCAACATTTGCACATTGTTTCTGGATGCTAGAATTTTAGGGGAGCTGTAGTACAGCAAGGAGGAACCTAATTTCCTATATAGTAGTTCTTGGCTCAGTGCAGAGTTCGCTTTTGTGGCCTCACTGGCTTAGCTAGAGGAGAGCGTGGAGTCAGCAGCCAATGGAAGAGCATGCTTTTTACAGTCGAGATAGATGTCACTTTCTAGCCTTGCCAGCCATCATTGTTTGGGGATAAACTCACACATGCCGTGGTTGTCAACCTTGGCTGTATATCAGAATCACTTGGAGTGCTGTTAATCCCAGTGCCCAACATGCATCTCATACCGATTAAATCTGTCTCTGGGCTGGGATCCATGCATAAGTCGTTTTTAAACCACCTACATATTAGGTGATGCTGTTACATAGCCAAGACCGACAACCACCGAATAAGGCTTTATCCGGGGATTAAATGGGTTGGCTGATGGAGAATTTTGGCATTCCCAGATGAGCTGGTTGTGTATCTCCAGTTTATCTTTGCCCGTTTTTACTTCACTAACCATGTAGCAAGATCACTGGTGTTCAGCTGTGCATGACTAATTTTCCAAAGGGTGTAATGACCTATGAGTAGTGACTGTATTTTGCCTGTGAATCCCTGTAAGTTTCTCTTCATATGCTCTTGTCGGTGGTATTCCATTCTCTACAAGAAGGGGGAGTGGGTGATGGATATATTTGTGTGTATATGTCGTGTCTCTATTTTAGTTAGTATGTTAGTGTTTGCTCTATTTACTTTAAAAACTTGATAATTGACTTCCTCATAACTTTTGGTGAGAAACTATCTGAAAATATGGGAGATGTCTAGAACCAGTGTTTCCCGCTGGCGAGAAGGCTGACGTGACAATTTCCACCTGTGTGCATACAAGGTCTCCCAATTTCTAGAAGTTCCTGGCTCTTTGAATACAGTTCCCATTAAAAATGCTTAGAGATCCTACAGTAGGATTGCCAGATAAAATATAGGATGCAGTTAAATGTGAACTTCGGATAAACAATGGATAATTACTTCGTATAAACAAACTGCAAATATTACATGAGCCATACTAAAAAGTTATCTGTCGTTTATCTGAAGGTCACAGTACACCGAGTATCCTGTGTTTTTATATTTTAAATCTGGCAACTGCGTGGAGGTGTGGGCTGGATGGAGGGCCAGAGCACTAGCCAGTTTTTCTGGGCTGGGCCTCCTTGATGTGACCTTGCCTCTCACCATGCTCCGGCAGAGAAGCTGCCACCCAGCTTTAGAGAGTGTTCAGACTCTTACTTTGCTGTCTTCCTCTGTGTCTCATAGGTTTCCCCATCTCTGGCATTAAGACTGAGAGATGTAGGCTGGAAAAAAGTCGCCAAAATATCAGTGATTAAATTCTGAATGGTAGGAGCAATGCAAGTTAAGACCGTAAACCCCCAGGCAGGAAGCCCTGTGGCAGGTATGGTATATTGCATTGGAGTACTTTTCCACCATTTGGGAAATGTAAGTGTCCTGTCTCCCTTAGAAACCTGGGCAGGAGGCCTGGCCTCCTGGGTACTTGTCTGGCCTGGTTTACTAGAAAATTCCACTCTCAATCAAGTTAAAGCTGGCTCGCTTTCACCTGCCTCTCTAGAGACTGACCTTCACCTCCGTCTCCTGAGGTTCGTTTTGTTGGCCTGAAATAAAGGGCTCTGTCAGTTGAGGCAAAGCACAAGCTAAAGAGCCTGGAACTTGTCCCAAAGTTTTCCATCAAGTCAACTAATGCTTACATGTGCCACGTGAAGAGAGAGAGAGAGGGAGAGAGAGAGCGCGTGTGTGTGTATTTTTCCTCTCACTAGTACTTTCTATATTCGTTGTGTTTGAGGTGGGTAATTTTTCTTACTGACTATAAATATAAAGCTCAACCTAATCTTATGTGCACAAAGTCTATCTGTGAAATTTTGGAGATATTATTGTTTATAGAAGAGAATCCTGAATCATTTCAAACTAAGAGAAATAGCAAAAAGTATATATTTGTATACCATCTATATCTAAACATTTTGCCATAATGAGACTTTGAAAAGCCAGTGTTGAGGCCCCTCTCACAATCCTCCTTAATCCAGTTTCTCTGCTTGTCTCCCCAGAGATAGCTACCTTCCCCAAGTTTGTGTGGGAGTCACTACAGTGTAGAACTATAGGAGGTGCCATTCATAATCAGCACGTCTGTGTTCCTAGGCAACGTGTAGCATGGGTTTTCTGTACCTGTGCAAACAGTATCAGTGTAGGGGCGCCGCAGTGGCTCAGTCAGTTAAACGTCTGACTCTTAATTTCCACTCAGGTCATGATCTCACAGTTCCTGGGTTCGAGCACCTTGTCGGCTCTGTGCTAACAGCATGGAGCCTGCTTGTGATTCTCTCCCTCCCGCTCTCTCTGCCCCTCCCCCGCTCACATTCTGTCTCTTTTTGTCTTTCTGTCTCTCTCTCAAAACTAAACAAACATTACACTTCTCCAAAGAGGACATCCAGATGGCCAACAGACACATGAAATGATGCTCAGTGTCCCTCCTCATCAGGGAGATACAAATCAAAACCATACTGAGATACTACCTCACACTGGTCAGAGTGGCTAAAATGAGCAAATCAGGAGACTCTAGATGCTGGCGAGGATGTGGAGAAACGGGTACCCTCCGACACTGTTGGTGGGAATGTAAACTGGCGCAGCCCCTCTGGAAAACAGTGTGGAGGTTCCTCAAAAAATTAACAAAGAACTCCCCTATGACCTAGCAATAGCACTGCTAGGAATTTACCCAAGGGATACAGGAGTGCTGATGCATAGGAGCACATGTACCCCAATGTTCATAGCAGCACTCTCAACAATAGCCAAAACATGGACAGAGCCTAAGTGTCCATCAACAAATGAATGGATCAAGATGTGGCTTATCTATACAATGGAATACTACATGGCAATGAAAAAGAATGAAATCTGGCCATGTGTAGCAACATGGAAGGAGGGTGTTATGCTGAGCAAAATAAGTCAGGCAGAAAAAGACAGATACCATATATTTGCATGTATAGGTGGATTAGGAGGAACTTAACAGAGGACCATGGGGGAGAAGAAGGGGAAAAATAGTTGGGGAGAGGGAGGGAGGCAAACCATGAGAAACTCTTGAATGCTGAGAACAAACTGAGGGCAGGGGGGGGGAGGAGAGGGGAAGGGGGGTGATGGGCATGGAGGAGGGCACTTGTGGGGATGAGCACTGGGTGTTACATGTAAACCAACTTGACAATAAAGTATTAAAAAAATAAACATTAAATTTTTTAAAAAGTCTATATAAATGGCATCCTACTCTGTATATTTTTCAGTGCCTTTTTCTCTCAGAATTATTTGTTGGATATATATGTGTCAGTATGTATAGCTCTAGTTCATTCACTTTGATATCTACATATTGAATATAACATTTAACAGAAGCTCGCCTGCATTGCTGATAAAAATTTAAGTTTAGGGGCATCTGGGTGGCTTATTTGGTTAAGCATCTGACTTCTGCTCAGGTCATGATCTCATGGTTTGTGAGTATGAGCCCTGTGTCAGATTGTATGCTGATGTCTCAGAGCCTGGAGGCTACTTCAGATTCTGTGTCTCCCTTTCTCTGCCCCTCCCACTTGCTCTCTCTCTCTCAAAAATAAGTAAACATTAAAAAAATTTTTTTTAATGTATTCCCATTTTTCATGGTTAGAAACAATGCTTTCTTACATGTTCTTTTTAACATGTGTTCATGTGTGAATGTTTCACTAAGGGTAAACCTTAGGTAGAATTATTGGTTTTATTTATGTACACTTTTAAATTTAATATTGGCAAAATGATCTATTTAAAGTGACTATAACAATTAATACTCCTATCAACAGTGTGGAATTCTCATTCTTTTTTCACACAAGCAGTTAGTATTAGCAGACTTTTTTTTTTAAGAATTCCAAATCTGATGTGTGTGACATAGTATCCCACTGGAGTTTTAATTTCCATTGTCTTGAAGACAAGTGAGTTTGTCCTTCTATATGTTTGTTAGCCATTTGGAGCTCCTCTTCCATGACTTTACTGTCCATTTGCTTTAAAAAAATCTTTTTTTATTTATCTCAGAGAGAGCGAGCGAGAGTGAGAGTGAGAGCGCAAGCAGGGGAGGTGCAAAGAAAGATGGAGATCTAGAATCCAAAGCAGGCTCTAGGCTCTGAGCTGTTAGCAGAGAGCCCAGTGTGGGGCTCGAAATCCCAAACTATGAGATCATGACCTGAGCTGAAGTCAGACACTTAACCTACTGAGCCACCCAGGCGCCCCCAT
Source organism: Hyaena hyaena (assembly GCF_003009895.1). NCBI lineage: Eukaryota > Metazoa > Chordata > Mammalia > Carnivora > Hyaenidae > Hyaena > Hyaena hyaena. The sequence continues at coordinate 953,458 of NW_024080924.1, forward strand.
TTGTTTATTTTTTTTTAAGACTTGCTTCTCTTCTGATTTCTATCTGGTACTTGGATGTTAGTCTTTTGTTAGTCATATGCTTTGCACATGTCTTCTCTCTGTGTACAGCTGATCACTTTCTAGACTTCTTTTAACATCCATTATTTTGGTAATTAAAAAAATTTGTTTTAAATGTTTATTTATTTTTGAGAGACAGACAGAGATAGAGCATGAGTGGGAGAGGAGCAGAGAGAGAGGGATACACAGAATCTGAAGCAGGCTCCAGGCTCTGAGCTGTCAACACAGAGCCTGATATGGGGCTCTAACTCACAAACGAGATCTTGACCTGAGCCGAAGTTGGACATTTAACCAACTGAGCCACCCAGGTGCCCCAGTCATTTTGGTAATTTTAATGAAACTGAAATTTTAAAAAATGTTTTACTCTTTAAAGCATTTTTCTGTGGGTGCCTGGGTGCTCAGTGAGTTTAGCGTTCTACTTAAGCTCAGGTCATGATCTTGTGGTTTGTGAGTTCAAGCCCTGTATCAGGCTCTATGCTGACAGCTCAGAGCCTGCAGCCTGCTTCGGATTCTGTGTCTTCCTCTCTTTCTCTTCTCCTGCCCTGCTTGTGCTCTCTCTCTCTCTCTCTTTCAAAAATAAATAAACATTAAAAAAATAATAGAAATTTTTCTGAACCCTAATTTCAGAAAGCTACTCTATCCTTTCCAAGGCTTTTTCTCTTATGCTTTTCACATTTAGATTTGTAATCCACTGGAACTGACTCTTGTGTGTGGTTTCAAATATGAATACTTGTTATATTTGGATTTAGGAATAATCTATCCCTTCCCCACAAGTTTCATTGTGTTTTCCAATCACATTCAGTTTCCATATGTGAGTGGCTCTGTTTACAGACTTTATTTCCTATTTATATGGTCTGTTTTGTTGTTTATGTACCAATGCCAAAGTTCCCTAATTATGGCTTTTTTACTATCCTTGTCTTATGCTGCTATTTTAGTTATTCAGTGTTATCTTTTATTCACAAATTATGTTTTGTGCCAATATATCCAGTTCTTAAACTTTTCATTCCAATAACTATACTTTACACACACACACATAAAATACTTATAATTACTTATAAATTCTTTACTTAGCTGTTACTTCTTATATATTTTTTCATAGTGTGCTGTTACCGTCATTGTTGACAATGGTTGTTATTTATCTTGCTGAGGATTCTAAACATGACTAAAATATTTTTAGCATGTTTAATATTTAAAATTTGTAGTGTGTGGGGTGACTGGGTGGTCCAGTCAGTTAGTGTTCCACTTCAGCTCAGGTCATGATCTCATGGTTCTTGAGTTCAAGTCCCACACTGGGCTCTGTGCTGACAGCTCAGAGCCTGGAGCCTGCTTTGGGTTCTGTGTCTCCCTCTCTCTCTGCCCCTCCCCTGCTCGTACTCTGTCTGTCTCTCTTTCTCTCAAAAATAAATAAAACACTAAAAAAAAATTTTTTTTAATTAAAAAAATAAAATTGGTAGTGTGTGATTTCATGTTTCCATATTTGATTTTGTTGCTCATGTTGGCATTTAGCTTTCTTCACATGTACCTGCAGCTTGGTTTGAAGGCTCCTGGTCTACAGGTTACTTTAAAAGGAAAAAAAGAAGAAAGAAAATTCCTTCCTTCCCCTTTCTGCATGTCTATTTTGCATCTGTGTCACCTGGTCCTTGCAAGGCCCCCAGACCAGAAGTTGGTCTTATAATGATGTTTGAGGTTCCCAATCTAAGGTGGATGAAATGAGATGGATGGATGTTGCAGATTTGTTCAGTGGAGTCAGGGGTGAGCAGGGTTTGGAGTTTGGCCTTGATCTGTGTCTGGATTCTCCAGTTCAAACCACCCCAGACAGCAGTTGACAGCAACTCCGTCTATCTTCCCTTTACCTACCATCTGGGAGCCACACCTCTCTCCCCTTTTTCTAAGCAGCAAGGCTGGCCCTGGTTTCCTGCCCCACAGGGGCCCTTTCAGCCCCCGTTGCCCTGCAGAAACCTAACTCCAGGCCATCCTGCCGCCTCTGGAACTGGGGCACAGTAGGCCCGAGCTTCAGGCCCAAAGCACCATTTGACTGTTCTGCTCCATTTCGGTTTCTCCAAAAGGTTACTCTGTTTTGGTTCTCGCCTATGACTTCTAACTTGCTTGTTTGATAGTTTAGATGTCATTGTTATGCAGGTTTAGGAGGGACCAAAAAATGTGAACCTGTAACAACTGAAAGTCTGTTGGGTCACTTAGCTTTTTGGAAACATGGTTGGAAATATCCCTTATTTGTTCCAGTTTTTCTCGTGGAGTTATCATGTCCACACTAGTTCATCTTTCTTAGTAAAGAAAAGTGTTTATTTCACAGCCCTGGTCCACCTGCCCTACCTGCCCACCCTATCTGCCCACCCCTACGGAACCCTTCAGGTGCTACCATGAAACTGGTAGCAAGTTTCAAGTTTAAATATGAAGTATTGTGACTGCCACCTACTGGCAGTCATCAGGTACTTTCAGCTGTAGCCTAAATTTTGTTCTGAAGAGTGCGTGCCTTTGTAGATTTGTTTCTTGGCTTTCAACAGTACGGAGATATAAAGGGAAATATAAGTCTCAGGGAGCTTATGTTCCCGGAGTTCCAAACTGCTTAGCATCCCCCCTTTAACAGAATGGAAAATAAAGGTAACAAGAGGATCAAGTGAAACGGCAAGTTATCCAAGCTCTTGGAGCTAGAATTTGATTTAGTAGATGTTGTCTTCATGGTAAACTGTTATCAAATGGGGCATGGCCCTTAATACTTACCTTGGGCATCTGCGTAAAATCAGAGACATAGTGTGGCTGTGAATTTGCTGACCTTTGTATGTATTTTATCCCATCACCATCATAACAACTCAACTGTGGACTGTTGAAGAATACATACCTTGATTCCTCTCCGCCTCAATTTATCCTCTTCTCTAAGCCCTTCTTTGTCTAAATTGGTTGGTGAGACTCCACCCTGGTTACTTAAAGCCTCTAAAACAGTATGCATCTCCACATAGTAAACTTGGCTAGAAAATTAGCATATTTGTCAGCTATTACTGCCATCATGCTATGTAACAAGTCATGCTGCAATCTAGTAGTTTTTGATAAGAAGCATTGATTCGCATAGATGTACAGGTCATCTATGGTTCAGTTGAGCCCAAGCAGGAAATGGAGGTGGAAGTGGATGAGTATTTGCTGAGTAGTGTTCCAACCTTTGACAACTACATATAAAATAATTGAGTGAAATCAATCCTGTAAGAGAACAAAAGCTTACTGTGTTAATGCTGATGTATAAGTGAAAAACAGGCTTCTAAGGCATTTCAAGGAGGTGCGCCTTGATGTGATCCTGTTCACTTTCTTGTATCCACTGCCTAGTTCAATGCCTGGCTTGTGGAGATACTGAAACACATGAAGAAAGCTACCAGGTTTAGTGAGAAATTGGTGGGCTTGGAGAGTTGGGATATTTTCTTTATCTTTTAATATTGACATTTTTATATATTTGCCTGAGAAAATCCTAAGTGCTCTTAACCAAGGAGAGATATTGGAAGTTATAATTCCTAAACTTGTGAGGCTTCTCCCAGCTATTGTCCAATCATGTATTTTTCTGATAATGGAAACTAGTCCTCTCCTTTTTATACATATATAGAACAACATAAGAGCTAGATTCATCGATTCTTCAGATAATTTCTACATGGCCTCATCCTTTTTGAAAAGGTGGGATAGGTGTCTATCCAAAATTTGATTCAGATACCTAGACGGATGACTATACACATATATACACCACGCACAAAAAAAGACATAAAGAGCTTTATTGAAATAATGAGACTTCTAAGGGAGAGCAAGGCAGGCCTCTGAAGTTGGCTGCGAGATGCCTTCAGAGAGGTAAAGGAGGAGACTGGCTTGGGGTTTCACAGGGTTTAGGGGATAGGGTTGGTCTGAGGATCCCCACTTGCGGGCAGTGGTTCTAATTTCCTTAGCATCAAAGCCTTTGTATTTAGACTGTACAGATGTGGGGCAGAGGGGAAAAGGGAGAGGTATTATCAGCAGTCCAACATCAAACACTATAGCTGGGCTCTTTATTATACTATGATTGTTGAAAGCCCACTGATAAAGAGGTGTTTTATTGACATTTCAGGTGATGGATCTGTTGGCAGCTGTTGACTTTGATTATACCCAACCTTTTCTCTAGACTTCACTGACTTTAACTCTTCCTCAGTTGTTTTTTTATGGATACCAAGGCAGCTATCCCTTTCCTAAACTACATAATTTCTGAATTGTTTATAGGCACCTGGCGAGGAAAAAAAAATCTAGAGGACCTACTGTGTGCCAAGACAAGGTAGCTAGTACACTTTGCCCTCTTAAGTACGTTAAATATGAGAGCTCTGATTTTATTCTTAGATATTCTAGTAAATGGTCTTTGATTTTTCCATCTCTGACCAGCACCCTTTTCATTAATGTTAGAGATGATTGGACAGAGTTTCCACATTTGTTCATGGATGACTTTGAATACTTTTCATCTGTCAGTAATTACTGTGTTTTCCCAAATGACATCTTTGTACCGGCTCCATGATTTGGAGCATACACTTATACCATTCTTACTATTTAAAAAATTTAAAACATTTTTGTGTGGGGCTTTTCACGTGAAGAAAAGTAACCTTATCTTCAAAAGCAGTGGTTCTTAAACTTTAGAATGCATCATAATCACTTGGGAACCTTGGTAAAGCAGCCTCTGAATTTCTTAGTCTGGGGTGGGCCTGAGAATTAACTTTTCTAAGAAATTCCAGGTGATGTTTAGTTCCAGGGATTAAATTTTGATCAACACTATCTTATAACAATAATATTCATGAAATCATGGGTTTTATATGCTAGTTTGTTTTTTTTCTAACATATATGAAAATAAGTGTTCAACTGTTAAAGTCTAGCTGTCTGTTACCAAAAGAAATGACCTCACTGGTATGCATGCAAAGCTTTGGAAACACTGACTAAATATTCTCCAAGTATAATTCTGAGGAAGATTTTTTGTTTTTAAGATTGAAGGTATGTGCTTAAGCCTGTGTGTGGCAATGTGACGCAGTGGGTAAAGCCAATGAAGGGCAAAGGCAGTGCAAATTAGAATCCGTGAGCAGAAAGAGAGCCATGGTTCTCATCCATGAGGGAGATCGGGAATTCTCAAATTCCACAACTCTATGTATAATCCAGTTCTTCGTGTGTGTGTGTGTGTGTGTGTGTGTGTGTGTGTGTGTGTAGGGAGGTAAGAGGTAGGAGGGGCTTGGATACATGTGACAGAATATAAATGAAAACCAGATAAAATCATAATCTGACAATTGCAGTTCTGGAAGTCCCCATAGAGAAAGTAGATGAATCATAATCACATCACTTGATGGGAATAACTGCTGTAACTCACACTGTTCATGTCAATCCCAGGCTCTTCAAACCTCCCTGGGGTTAATAATATCTCAGGCCCCTTTTAATGAGTTTTGGACAAGATTTACCGAGTTTATTAGTGATTCTACTGATTGGATGAAGCCAGCAACCTTTAATTGCCTCAGAACTTTTAGTTTTGGTTACACTTGAGCTTACCCAACCATGAAAACAACAGCAGCAAACAAACAACAAACGGTGCAGGGTAAATGTCACAGGCTCTTTGGGACTGAATGAACTCATTGGCACTTAACTAGCACGTATTTGGGGAAAAGTTCAACCTTTGTACCTAAGTTTCTGTGATCTACCTTGTAAGTGTGATATGAGGATGGAGTACATTCAACTGTGTAGAGTGCTTAGAACAGTTCCTGTGAAATAGCACTCTGTTACCTGTATCTCTATATAATTAAGAGAAACTCATCAGTGTGCACTGTAGCACTGGTTACTAATGCCTCCCCCGTTAGTGAGATCTTCTTTAGTTCTGTTACTGTTCAAAGGGAAGACACAGCATTCTAATGACACCTGGCAGAAAGGCTGTTTTGTTGTTGTGAGCTAATAAAAAAGGAAGGTTTGTGCTTCAAAAGGGATCCATACTAACTAAGTAGACTTATTTATTTTATTCTTGAGAGAAGAGAGAGAGAGAGAGAATAAGCAAGGGAGGGGCAGAAAGAGAGGGAGACACAGAATCCGAAGCAGGCTCCAGGCTCTGAGCTGTCCGCACAGAGCCCAAGGTGAGACAATGACCTGAGCTGCCCAGGTGCCCCTCTGGAGGGAAATTATTGTGTTTTCCCCCTAATGTTGAATCCTGTCATTCAGGATCTTTTGCCTATTTCAGTCTTTTCATATAGTGTATTATTTTCTTAAAATAATTATTTTCTTAAAATGATGCATTATGTGTATTATTCAAGCTTCTTTTTTGCAGGCTAGATTAATTGAATTTTTGGTTAATTTCCTTTGGGGCTAATGTAGCTTTAAAGTGGTCTGGCCTTTTCAAGCCCTGATACTCAAAATCTTGATTTCTCCTTTTCACACACTATTCCCAGAACTACTGAATAAGGGTGAAATTCTCTTTTTAGCAAAAACATCCTTAAGTCTTGAATTGAGACCTCTGTCTCACCATCTTTACCTGCCAGAGACAGGGCCTCCACTCTTGAATTTGTAAACTCAGAAAATGTAGAGGGAGGGGTCTGCCACTAACAAGACATATTTGAAAACCACCAACCTAGTTTAAATTCATTGTTCCCTTAGCATTCTCCTGTGAACCCTTGACTTGAACCTTCCCCCAGTGAAGGCATTAATTTCTTCCTTCTGTATCTCACCTAGGGATCTTATTTTGTCATCCTTGTCGGTGAGGGGGAGGTGTTCTTTTGCCATTTGTTAGGACCATTGGTAAAAATATTTAAAGAAGGGATGAATCATGATTTACTGGGTGTTAGCTTTGCAATGGTCTCCTTCATCGATCTGTAAATTAGTCACAATTATATCAGTTACACCCTTAGAGATAAAATTTACACAAAATGAATCATTTCAAAATATATTCTGTGTAATTGCTATTTAGAATGTAGATGTTATTTCCAAGGGACATCGGTTTTGCAAGAAGGTTGGTTTAGCTAACATTCTTTTGCATTCTTTGTAGAAGTTTGGGATTGATTTTTTAAATTATTCTTTTTTCTTACATTTAAATATTGGGTGTACATAAAGGAAATGATACAAAACACATAGAGGTTAAAGAATAATTTCTCATTGAATACTCATGTGATGCCACCTTGCTCAGTCATAACCCAGCTCAATTCGTCTTTTCCTGGATCCCACCATTATCCTGACTTTTGTTACTATTATTTGCTTTCCTTTTATACTTTTTTTTTTCATTTAGGCGTAGCCAAGATAAAGATTGTTGGGTAGGAAGGTTTGATAGCTTCAACTTTATTAGAAAATGCCAACTATTTTTCATAGTGATTGTACCAGTTTGCACTCCTGCCATATTATTTGAGCATTCCATTGCTCCACACCTTCACCAACACTCAGTTTGTCAGACTTTGAATATTCCTGATCACTAGTGAAAATGAGCACTTTTCAATATATTTGTCGCTTATATGTTGTCTTTATAGAGTGCCTATTGACATTTTTTGCCCATTTTTTATTTTCTATAGTTCTGTAGGAAACGTACACACACGCACACAAGTTTATGTTTCAAGTATATTTTCCCTCTCTGGCTTGTCTTTTCTTTCCCTTTTTGGTGTATTTTGATGAAAAGAATTTCTTAATTTTAATGTAGTCAAATTTATCAGTTTTCTTTCCTTTATATGTAATGCTTTTTGAATCTTAACATTTTTCCTAACCTAAAATTATAAAACCATTCTGCTCTATTGTCTCATTAAACATTTGTTGTTTTGCATTTTACAATTTAGCTTTTAATCAACTTAAAATAGGTCATTATCTAGAATAAAGTTAGGATCCAGTTTTTGGATTACCATATGTATATCCACTTTTCCCAGCCAATAATTATGGGGGAAAAAAAAAAAAGTTCTTAGTGTAAACAAAGATCTTCCATGATATTTCTGTCCTATTAAGTGACCATGAATTCATGGTGTCTTTTTGGGCCCTTTATTCTACTTTAATTATATTGTGATAATTAAAAATAATTCCTATTAGAGTGTAAGGCCAGCTGTCTTATCTTCATATCTTCAAGAGTTTCTTGGCTCTTACTGCCTTTTTGCACATCTATGTTTCAATATACATTTTAGAATGAACTCCTTAAGTTCAAAAAAAAAAACCCAAAACCCCTAGAAATGTTTAACAAGATTGTACTGAATCAACAGAACAATTAGGGAAAACTAACATCTTTACAATATTGAGTCTTATCAAAAACATGGCTTGCTCACTCTCTGTATATTTCTTGGTAATACATTTCAACATGGTGTTTCTATTTTCTCATAAGGCCTTACATATTTATGAGGTTTTTCTAAGTAGTTGGTATTTTTAATGGTACTATGAATGTTTTTTTGAAACTGTTGCTGGTATCAGGATTTTTGTATACTGATTTTATATCCAACAACTTTACTAAACTCCTATATTAGTTTCAAGGTGTTATCTGCAGGCAACCTTTTAGATTTTTCTAAATACATGATCATAGTGAATAACAGCTTTATTTTTTGCATATAAATATGTGTGTGCATGTGTGTATACGCGTATTTTATTTTTTCCTGTCCTACTGCATCTGCTGGTACACTTAGGAAAATAATGAATAGAAATAGTAGCAGGGGCACCTGGGTCACTCAGTCAGTTAAACATTTGACTCTTGATTTTTGGCTCAGGTCATGATCCCACAGTTCATGAATTCAAGCCTGATAGCACAGTGTCTGCATGGGATTCTTTCTCTCTCTGTCTCTGTTTCTCTCTCTATCTCTCTCTCTCAAAAATAAATAAATAAGCTTAAAAAAGAAAAAAGTAATAATGTAACAGGTGTTCTTGTGTTATGCTGAATCTCCTAGGGAAGACATTTAAAAGTAAAATATTTGATGTAGATTTTTAAAAATTAACATAGAATTAACTTTTTCTTTCTGGTGCACAGTTCCATGAGTTTTAACTTGTGTGCAGATTCATGTAACCACCATGGTAATCAGGATAGAGAAAAGTTACATCACTCCCAAAATTTCTTTGTGTGCTGCCTCTTTGTAGTCAAATACCATACCCTCTTATCTCTCACCTCTGGCCCCTGCTGCTATGATTTGTTTCTATCCCTATGGCTTTGTCTTTTCCAGAATGTCATATCAGTAGAATTAAACAATAATTAGCCTTCAGAGACTTTTTTCACTCTGTACAATGTCTTTGAGATTGATTTATGTTGATGTATATATCAATAGTAATTCCTTATTACTGCTGAGTAGAATTCTACCTTTTAGATAAACCACAGTTTATCCATTCACCCTTGAATTATGTATGTTGTTTAGCTCTACTACTTACTCATCTTAAGAAAGCTGCTTAATTTCTCTGTGCATCGATTTCTTCATCATTTATGGGGATAACATACCTACATCATCAGGTTATTGTGGGGAGAAAAAAACTGAGTCAATATTATGAAGTACTTAGATAATGCCTGATACATAGTGAGCACTCAGTAAATAGAATCCATTATTATTATTTTTGTCTCCGATAATAATAAAGATTTTGAGGTAGAAAAAACTTGACAAGTTCAGGGAATAGCAAGAAAGCCAAAGTACCTGGCATGTAATGAACAAGGCAAAGACCAAGAGAGGTATGTGGAAGCCAGGCCATGAAGGGTATTTTGGGATGCAATAAGGAGTTGGGATTTCACTCTAAGCACATTCGAAAGCGTGGTACGAGACATGATCTGGCTCATGCCTTTACTAGATCATTCAGGCTGCTGTGAGGAGAATGGGTTATGGTGGTGGTAGTGAGAGCAGCGACCTTTTTAGGTTATTGCAGAGGTCCAGAGGAAAGAGTGGTGGCTTGGACCACAGTAGTAGTTGGTGAGTGTGGGGATGGTGCAAAGTGGTTTGATTCAAGCAATGGATGGCTTGGATGTAAAATTCACAGAACTTGCTGATGGATTGACAGCTTAGCGTAACACATTCCCTCATAAGAGCATCAGAGTGGCTATTTATAATAACAGCAACACTCCTCTCCTATTGTGGCTTTACCAGAGATTTCTCTCATCCATTTTTGAACTGACACCTGTTTTCATGCCTGGTTTCTGAAATCCACCTGAAGAAATAGTCTGGGTTTTCTTTTCCCCATACATTTTTTTTTTTTTTTTTACAAATAGTTTATTGTCAAATTAGTTTCCACATAACACTCAGTGCTCATCCCCATAAGTGTCCTCCTCTATGCCAATACCCCCTCCCCCCCACATCCATCAGTCCTCAGTTTTTGTCAGCATTCAAGAGTCTCTCATGGTTTGCCTCTCTCCCTTTCCCCATACATTTTTAAATGACTTCTGACTGCTTCTTTAGTTTTTATATTCACAAACCCCAAAGATATTGTTAAGAAAACAATTTATCCCACGTAAATATTTCCTCCTAGCATTTTGCTTTGTGGTCCTCTCCAGTCTGCATAGTTCTGTGACCCCACATACTTAGTAGTTCTGCTGGAAATAAAGCTGTCCGAGCTGCTTCATGTTTAGCCAAAGGGATGGTAGTTTTAGTCGTTGGCTGGAGTTTCTGTGTACACTTGGGACTTCTTGTTGGAATAAACATTATTAGACTCATGCTAAAATTGGACCAGAAATTTATTTTTGTCCTCCCTTCAACCTTAACTCACCCTAGATTCTCTCATCCAAATGACAAATGGTCTTGACTTTCCGAAGTGATCTAAAGATAAAATCAGCCCTGGGTGCTTGCTTAGCCTAGCATTCAAATGGAGATTTTTTTTTTTAAACAGTTAAAAATAGAGTTTTTTGATCTCACATAGAAAGTTTTATTTCCTGTGTGTCTGCCCTTAACACGTCTGTATTTGTTCTCTCTGCTGCCTTAGCTTCCAACTCCTCCTCAAAGACAAACACCTGACCCAGTCTTTATCTGGAACACTCCTCATGCTTTTTTTTTTTTAACCCTATCCTATCTGCTTACTTTGGGGCTTCTCGTAATTCAGGGTTTGCCACATGGAAGGAAATTTCCCTTCTCTGCTAAGACATTTGTCTTATCTTGCCCCAGTTTTCAACATCTCTTGTCAGATTAATGTCAAACTGTGCCATTTATTTACTCAGTTTTCTGGTAGGAGGGACTCTGGAGTCTTGGAGATGCTCACTTGAATTTTGTGCATAATTGTGTGCTTCTTTGTAATTGGCTTCTTTTGTGATCTTACAGAATACCACGCTGCTATTTTACACTTGAAGAGGGAACACAAAGAAGAAATTGAAAACCTACAGGTATATCTCTTTGATTCTCCTGAACTGGTTATGTGAGACTTGATACTTAATTTTCTCATGTGCCGAAGTAAATATTCCCCTTTCTGTTGCCATATTTGCCTAGACAGCACCTTCAGCTGGCACCTGCCAGTGGGTACTGTGTTTATCCTGGGGAGGGAAGACTTGAACTCCATTTTTAATATAAGTCAGTTCCCAGTTCATTTCTTCAGTTCCCACAAGTGCATTTGGTTGGGAAGATGATATGCTTGGAGAAAATACTGGTTGTATTTGTAAAACAAGAAACAAGATAGAGTATTTGGACTTCCACTGTTCATAAGAGGTTTTTTTTTTTAAAAAAAAAAACCAACCTATTTTTTCCTATGCACATTCTAGACTATTTTGTTTGGCTTACTCCTATTCATGATTTGTATCCATCCATCTCAGGACATCCCTGCAATATGATGTCATGCAGACCAAGGTACTTAGAGAAGTCACCCTAGTAGGAGACAGGGTGTGTTCAGCCATCCGTTCTGTATCCCCAAGGAGGACTTGGAAAGTGCTGACTTGATCCTACTTTGTGGAGCCCAGAAATACTGGGGAGTTATTTACTTCCTCCCACTACGTAATTGTCATTCCCTTATGTTTGGTCTTTGCTTTCAGTGTTTATAACAGGAAGTTGTAGAGTCTTAATTTCAAGTAACTAAATATTGAATCGGGCTCTGATTGTAGTTTACTGATGGCTGAGTTGACCCATACCTTAAAGAACAATAGTAAAATTTAAATGAAATTTGTGTTTATTCAGTGCTAACTCATTACTTGCTAATTTAATGAATTGTGGATCAAATTGTCTTCTTTCCAATAAGTGATAATGTGCTTTTTAAAATAACTGAGACTGTGTTGAATTATATGTAAAGCCATTGCAAACAGCAAAAATGATTATTAAATAGGTCAGATGGTGTATAAATTCAGCTTGTTTTAAGTAGTTTGGAAGAGGGAGTGAGTCCATTTGACAAAGAAACAAAAACAAAGAACAAAAAAAAAAAGTACCTCTGTCTCCTAGGGTGAAAAAGGAGATGGAGGCCCTTAGGTCCTTTGTTGCAAAATGCTCTACAGAGACCTGTCTTTCTTCTTCTTTGTTCTGGTGTGCAAACAATTCTCCGCTATCTCAGAAGTGAAATGGGAATTAATTTAAGAAACGGATTGCTGAAGAGGGTAGGCACAGAAGTGCTTCTGCGAGAAGAAGTTTTGTGTAACAGCTCAGTTTTAAGTTAACACTGGCTTCCCTAGGTTGTAGGGTTTTGATAGCTAAATGATATTCACAGTAACAGCAGGCTTATACTGTTTATGAGTTCTTACTTTGTGCTAGGCATTGTTCTGAGCATATTACGTATATTATCTTGTGTTATTTCCACAAAAGTCCTAAGATTTACATCTCAAACTAAGAAAAGGTTGGAGTGGTGCCTGAGCATCCAACCCTTGGTTTCAGTTTAGGTCATGATCTCACAGCTTTGTGGTTGTGAGCCCCACATTGGGCTCTGCTGGCAGCATGTAGCCTCATTGGGATATTCTCTCTCTCTCTCTCTCTCTCTCTCTCTCTCCCTCCCTCCCTCCCCCTCTCCCCCTCCCTCCCCCCCTTTCCCTCTCCCCCCTTCCCTCTCCCCCCCTTCCCTCTCCCCCCTTCCCTCTCCCCCCCTTCCCTCCCTTCCTTCCTTCCTCCATTTGTGCTCTCTTTGTCTCTCTCAAAATAAATAAATAATTTTTTTTAAAAAGTTGGAGAAGCAAAAGAGAAGAGTAAATGGAAGGGGGAAAAGTATACTGGGATCGTGATCTCCAGTTAAACTAAAAGTTACATCGGGATATGATTGACAATAGTAAAGATTAAAAAATGTTCCTAATTATGCCTTAAGTTTTCTTTGTCTGTGAAAGAATTATCTGCTCTTTGGTTAATATCAGTAAACTTAAATTTTTTTGTCCAATATTTGTGATTCATACAAAATTGCTGAAACCCTGTGGCCATGACATACTACTGTGCTCGGGACAGGGGCAGTGCACCCAAACTATACACTTACCTGTGGTTTGGAACTATTCATTCCATCCATCAGAGACTGACAAGCTTCAGTAAGAAACTGACAACTCTTACCCCTGATCTGACCTAGGGAAGTGTTTGGGGGCAAACACATCATTTTAAAGATTGAATTAGGAATACACATTTTAAAATGTGGAGGGGTTTCTAGCTGTTTGTTAAAAAAATTAGAAAATCTGGCAACAGTGAGCTTACTCTGTTTCTCGCATGACTTAAACAGGCTGCAGTTGAGTAAGCAGGTGTCTGCTTCAATTGGCATACATGTTCTCCAGTTTGCTACTGTCCCCACTCTGGGCCATTTCATCTGCCTGTCCCCTCACTATTTTAATTAATCCCCCCGTTTTCTGGGAATTGAATATAACTAGATTGGCAGCAACACCAAATAGAACAGATGCGGTTCATAAAACAGACCATGACCCAGCCTGGCTGTGCTTGCATGTGCTCACTGAACACCATCTCTACTTGTTTTATTCCACAAAGAAATAGTCACATCTGTTGTCATAGGACTAGTGGAAGACAATGGATGGCCGAGCTGTTACACTTGATGTTCATTTCCTTATGTGTGATTTCCATCCGCAGCCCTCATTGTCCGTTAGGTTTCCTTTCTCTGCTTACAGGTCATGGAGAAGTTGGATGTGTTTCAGGACTTCTTCAGCATGCCTTTCTAGAATAAGAAGGATTTCATATTTAGCATATACAGGAAAAATGATTCATTCTGTCACTCTATACAAGAATCAATATGTATCACAGTTAGATTTTTTAGTTTGTTTTCACAGAATTTAAAGAAGTGGCATGATTTAACAAACAGAGAACCTAAAATCAGCTGTCTACTGTTTTTGAGTATAGATGTGTGGAGAACTCACTTAATTATTCAGTTTCCTGACCCGCAAAATGGAAACATAACTTACCACTTAAAATAATTTGATTAGAGGTTGACCTTTCTAGTCCAGAGTCCCAACGCTTACTAGTGGGAAGGAGTCTTGAGTTCGTAATCTCACGCAGGCTCAGCAGTGGAATGCTGCAGTGTAGAAAGGGCCCAGGGCTTAGTCCTAGAACTGGCTTGTCAAGATATGTAGCAACTTAACACGCACATTCCCCTTATGTTCAACAGCAAAGATTTACTGATGACTTAAATGAAATACATTCCCAACACCTATGTTTACACACCTTGCACATAAACTGAGAGCATTTAGCTGACTCAGAGCTCCAGTAGGAGAGTAGTAGCAGAATCAAACAATTTTTTAAAGAATTTTTTAATGTTTATTTTTGAAGGAGAGAGAGAGAAAGACAGAGTACGAGTTGGGGAGGGGCAGAGAGAGGAGGAGATACAGAATCTGAAACAGGTTCCAGGCTCCGAATTGTCAGCACAGGAACCTGTGTGGGGCTCAAACCCACAAACTGCGAGATCATGACCTGAAATAAGTGGACGCTTAACCAACTGAGCCACCCAGGCGCCCCCAATAATTTTTATGACTTCATTATTTTCTTTCATTTATAATGTAACCACAGCAAATTCTTCACTTGTGTCCGAGTGTGCCCTTCAATTAGCAAACTCTACTTTGAGAGCTTGCAATCACTTCATGACTTTCAGCATCATATTGTTCATTTTTCATTTTTGGATAGTTCTGTGTTACTGACTTCATTTTTGAAAAAAATAGCACTTACCTTTATAGGTTCTCACCTACATGAGAAAATTTTGCCTGGGGTAGCCATTGCACAAGTTCATGACTTGGGTAGAAATCTAGTTCAGATCTGCCATTTTAAAAAAGACATATGATAAAATTGATTCTCCCATGGTACAAATATTCCTTGAGATTCCTATGATCAAGGTTTTTTTAAATACTATTCTAAGTTGACTCGTTATCTTATCTCAATTCCTTAAGTTCAAGTTAAATTCTTCGAACAGTTTTACTACCTTTTTCATACATCGAAGTTCTGTTTATTAATCTGCTGATTGTAGGCACCTTGGAGAGAGCAATGTTTTCTTTTTCCTCTCTGTTTTTGAAAATACATAATAAAGCACTTGGCACATAGATGATGCACAAACATTTCTTCTATAACAACCTATGACTGAAAAATAATAATACCTAAATGTAATCAAATCCCTCCTATATGCCAACCTTTGTTCTAGGCATTTAGCATTAGTAGTATAAAGAATAAACGTAGAAATATAAGCTAAGTAATAGATTTGTCTCCATTTTACAGATAAAACATGAGGCTCCCAGAGACTGTGACTTATCTGAAGTCCTAGATTAGTAAGTGGGGGAACTTGAATTTGAATCCACCTAGACCTGTCTGGCTTTGAAGCTGTTACCCTTTATACTATTCAGTGCAGCATTACTGGAAAGAACGTTGAATTCAAAATCAGAAGGTCTGGATTGTGGTCTTAGGTTTGGAAGGATGAACACTGTGAACTTCCGGCAATGCTTTCAGCCCATCTTCCTAATTTCTAAAACGAGAGATGAGGCCATGTGATCTCTAATAGTGTCTTTGAATTTTATTATTGGCCCCACCATACTTTAAAAAAACAACAACAACAAAACTTCAGTTTATCCATCATATTGTCCACTTAGCCTTGGGGTTATCGAACTCAGAATCTCTAAATCTCTATTATTTACACACATGCCCTTGATTTCTTTTTATTTCTTTTGGAGGTCCCCCTTTCTAACATGCTTGCCTCTGTTAATTTTTCAGTAGTACTTTGCTAGCTTCCTAGTGCTTTTTCTGATGCTTGACTCTGTGAAGGATGCAGCTTCTAGAATGGTAAATGAAACTTCTACAGCAGGGCCACCTCTTCTTTATGACAGGAGTGAAGTGGGAAAGTGGGAGGGCCATGGCTTCCTTGGCTCTCTGCTTCAATTTTGAAAGTTAGCTGGGAGTGTGTAGGGGGGTATCAGGAGGGGGAACGTGTATGCACTCTGTCTGGCTTTTGAGGAGCTTGGGATAATTTAAGAATGTTGTTTTTGACCAGCACTTGAAGCAATTTGGAAGTAGATGCCATGGAAATGACAGGTTGTTTTATCTCTTTTTAACTAATGTTCCTTGCGTTGTAGGGTAGAAGAAAGAACTAGCCAACATTGACCTTTCCTTTACAGGAACCCTTCTCATTTACCCCATTCATCACATGCGTGTCCATAACTGAGGGGAAGCTTGACTGAGCGATGGCCTCTGGCAAGCCCCTGCTCATTGTGCAATGTAGTCACATTTCTAATATGGTGACTCCCACTGTGAAATGATCCAGGGATGGATCCCAAATGAGACATTAACTTATATTGTACCTTGTTGTCCCCAAATGGTATGTTGGCCTCCATTAAACAAAACTTGTAGACTTCCTTTTCTGTCTCCTAACCCACCCCACGGGTCCATTCCTAATAGTTTACACATACTGTTGACACAAAGTTGATTACAAACTACACTTGTGCTGATACAGCTAAACTTATAAAGATACATAAATCCTGTGCTGTTTCCATTTGTTCTTTGTTATCAACACAATCCATTTAAATCTGTTAGTTCCTGGAGAATACTGTGAGGGGAAGGGAGTAATTCGTAGAGGGATAAACAAGCTTCACAATTATGAAATATGGTGATTTTATTGAATGCTCATGGTATTCCCCTAAGTGTTGGTATTAGTGTCATTCATTACTGAGATGTCAAAAAAGAGACAAAATTTAAAACGTTGAGAAATGTTTTAATTCATTATTTGATTGTGGGTATATAATACAGTGTGATGTGTTTGATAGATTTGCTGCTTTATCAGTGTTAAAGATGCCCCTTAGGCCTTTGGCTACCTGGAAGCCCACAAATCTATTTGGAGTTTAGTTTTGATGGAAAACACAAAACAGTGAATTCCTTGACTGACTTAGTGGCCCAGGAGGCCCTTGTCACAGCCTTCAAGGTGCTGTGTTGCCCCACCTAGTTCAGCTCTTCTGTCAAGTCATGCTCACTGATAGAGGGACGCTGGCTGCAGAATGAGGACTATGTGCATTACTCATTTCTACCAGTGAGGCTGATGCTAGTTTTGTACACCTCCTTCATGTGCATTCGACTCCAGTCATCCCTGTGGGTTCTTAAATGATGAACATACTCACTCCTGGGGGCCAAGGTAGTTTTTCTTTCTTTGGATGCTTTTTTTTTTTTTAATACTGTGTTTCATTAGTTTCAGATGTACAATATAGTGATTCAACAATTCCATACATCATCCTGTGCTCATCACAAGTGTGCTCCTATAATGCTCATCGTCTGTTTAACCCATCCCCCACTTCCTCCCCTCTGGTAGCCATCAGTTCTCCATAAATAAGAATCTGTTTCTTGATTTCTCTCCCTCTCTCCCCCTCCCTCCTTCTCTCTCTCCTTCTCCTCACCCCCCTCCTCCACTCTCTATTTTGCTTTGCTTTTTTCTTGTGTTTCTTAGATTCCATATATGAGTGAGGTCATATGGTATTTGTCTTTCTCTAACTGACTTATTTCACTTAACATAATAGTCTGTAGCTCCATCCGTGTTACTGCACATGGCAAGATTTCATGCTTTTTTTGTGGCTGAGTATTATTCCATTATATAAATATGCACCACATCTTCTTTATTCATCAGTCGATAGACACTAGTTTGACTGTTGTACATAATGCTGCTATAAACTAGCAGTTCATGTATCCCTTTAGATTAGTGTTATTGTATTATTTGGCTAATTACTCACTAGTATGAGTGAAAGATTATAGGGTAATTCTACCTTTGACTTTCTGAGGAACCTCCACACTGTTCTCCAGAGTGGCTGCACTAGTTTGCATCCCCACCAATGGTGCAAGAGAATTGTCCTTTCTCAACATCCTTACCAATACCTATTGTTTCTTGTGTTGTTGATTTTAGCCATTAAGTGTGAAATGATATCTCATTAAAGTTTTGACTTCATTTCCCTGATGGTGAGTGATGATGAACATCTTTTCATGTGTCTGTTGGCCATCTGTATATCATCTTTGAAAAACGTCTTTTCGTGTCTTCTGCCCATTTTTAATTGGATTAATTGTTTTTTGGGTGTTGAGTTGTGTAAGTTCATTATATATTTTGGATACTAGCCTTTATCAGATATATAATTTGCAAATATCTTCAATTCTGTAGGTTGCCTTTAGTTTTGTTGATTGTTTCCTTCGTTTTGCAAAAGGCTTTTATTTTGACAAAGTCCAAGTAGTTTATTTTTGCTTTTATTTCCCTTGCCTCAGGAAAGATACCTTTCTTCAAGAAAGAAATTTCTGTGGCCAGTGTCAAAGAAGTTACTTCCTGTGTTCTCTTCCAGGATTTTCCTAATTTCAGGTCTTACATTTAGGTCTTTAATCCATTTTGAATTTAGTTGTGTGTATGGTGTGAGAAACTGGTCCAGTTTTGTTCTCTTGTATGTTGCTATCCAGTTTTCCCAGTATCATTTGTAGAAGAGCGTATCTTTTTACCATTGGGTATTCTTTGCTACTTTGTCAAAGATTAATTGGTCATATAGTTGTAGGTATTTTTTCTGGATTTTCTATTATGTTCTATTGATCTCTGTGTCTATTTTTGTACCATAATGTTTTGGTTACTACAGTTTTGTGATATAACTTGAATCTAGAATTGTGATGCTTCCAGTTTTTCTTTTTGTTGTTGTTTTTTTTTTCCCTTTCCAAGATTGCTTTGGTTATTTGGAGCCTTTTGTGGTTCCATACAAATTTTAGGATTATTTGTTCTATGTTCTGTCAAAAATGCTCTTGGTATTTTGATAGGAATTGAATTAAATGTGTGGGTTACTTTGGGTAGTATTGACATTTTAATAATAATATTCTGATACATGTGCATGGGTTTTTTTTTTTCTTTTTTAAAAAAATTTTATTTAAGTTTTTAAAATTTATATCCAAGTTAGTTAGCATATAGTACAACAATGATTTCAGGAGTAGATTCCTTAGTGCTTTTTTCCCATTTAGCCCATGCCCCTTCCCACACCCCTCCAGCAACCCTTTGTTTGTTCTCTATATTTAAAAGTCTTTTAAGTTTTTGTCCTCCTCCCTGTTTTTATATTATTTTTGCTTCCCTTCCCTTATGTTCATCTGTTTTGTATCTTAAAGTCCTCATATGAGTGAAGTCATATGATATTTGTCTTTCTCTGACTAATTTTGCTTAGCATGACACTCTCTAGTCTATCCACGTAGTTGCAAGCAGCAAGATTTCATTCTTTTTGACTGCTGAGTAATACTCCATGGTGTGTATTACCACATTTTCTTTATCCATTCATTCATCAATAGACATTTGGGCTCTTTCCAGACTCTGGCTACTGTTGATAGTGCTGCTATAAACATTGGGGTGCATGTGCCCCTTTGAAACAGCACACCTGTATCCCTTGGATAAATTCCTAGTAATGTAATTGCTGGATCATAGGGTAGTTCATTTTTAATTTTTTGAGGAACCTCCATACAGTTTTCCAGAGTGGCTGCACCAGTTTGCATTCCCACCAGCAGTGCAAAAGAGATCCTTTTTCTCCACATCCTTGCCAACATCTGTTGTTGCCTGAGTTGTTAATGTTAGCCTTCTGATGGGTGTCAGGTGGTATCTCATTGTGGTTTTGATTTGTATTTCCTTGATGATGAGTGATGTTGAGCATCATTTCATGTGTCTGTTGGCCATCTGGATGTCTTCTTTGTAGAAGTGTCTGTTCATGTCTTTAGCCCATTTCTTTACTGGATTATTTGTTTTTTTGAGTGTTGAGTTTGATAAGTTCTTTATAGATTTTGGATATTAACCTTTTATCTGGTATGTGGTTTGCAAATATCTTCTCCCATTCCGTAGGTTGCCTTTTAGTTTTTGCTGATTGTTTCCTTCGCTGTGCAGATTTTTATTTTGATGAAGTCCCAATAGTTCATTTTTGCTTTTGTTTCCCTTGCCTCTGGAGATCTGTTGAGTAAGAAGTTGCTGCAGCCAAAGTCAAAGAGGTTTTTGCCTGTTTTCTCCTTGAGGATTTTGATGGTTTCCTGTCTTAAATTTAGATCTTTCATACATTTTGAGTTTATTTTTGTGTATTTTGTAAGAAAGTGGTCTTTCCATTTCTTTGTGCCGTCTTAAATTTCTTTCAGTAGTGTTTTATAGTTTTCAGAGTACAGATCTTTTACCTCTTTGATTAGGTTTATTCCTAGGTATTTTATTATTTTGGGCATAATTGTAAATGGAATTGTTTTTCACTTTCTCTTTCTGTAGCTTCATTGTTGGCACATAGAAATGCAACATTTTTGTACATTGATTTTTCTATCCTATGACTTTACTAAATTTGTTTATTAGTTCTAGCAAGTTTTTGGTGGTCTTTGGGTTTTCTCTATATAGTATCATGTCATCTGCAAATGGTGAACGTTTTACCTTTTCCATACTGATTTGGATACATTTTATTTCTTTTTGTTGTCTGATTACTGTGGCTAGGACCTCTAGTACTATTCTGCATAAAAGTGTTGAGCGTGGACATCCTTGTGTTACTCCTGACCTTCAAGGGAAACTTTTCAGTTTTTCCCCTAAGGATGATGTTAGCTGTGGGTTTTTCATGTGACCTTTATCATATTGAGGAATATTTCTTCTAAACCTACTTTGTGGAGGGTTTTTTTTTTTTTTTAAATCATGAACGGATATTGTACTTTGTCAAATGCTTTTTCTACATCTATTGAAATGATCATATGATTCTTATCCTTTCTCTTATTGATGTGATGTACTACCTTAACTGATATGCAAATATTGAGCCACACTTGCATTCCAGGAATAAATCCCACTTGATTCTCATGAATGCTTTTTTAAAAGTATTGTTGGATATGATTTGCTTATATTTTGTTGAGGATTTTTGCATCCATTTTCACTAGAGATCTTGGTCTGTAGTTCTCTTTTTTAGTGGTATCTTTATCTGGTTTTGGTGTCAAGGTAGTGCTTGTCTCATAAGATGAATTTGGAAGCTTTCCTTGCTTTTCTATTTTTTGAATAGTTTTAGAAGAATAGGTATTAACTCTTCTTTAAATGTTTGGTAGAATTTACCTATGAAGCCATCTGGTCCTGGACTTTTGTTTGTTGGGAGATTTTATTATTATTTATTCAATTTCTTTGCTGGTAATTGGTCTGTTCAAATTTTTTGTGTCTTCTTGTTTCAATTCTGGTAGTTTATATGTTTCTAGGAATTTATCCATTTCTTCTGTGTTGTCTAATTTGTTAGCATATAGGTTTTCATCATATTCTCTTATAATTGTTTGCATTTCTGTTGTGCTACTTGTTATTTCTCTTCTCCCATTTGTGATTTTATTTATTTGAATCCTTTATCTCTCCTTTTCTTGATAGGTCTGGCTAGAGGTTTGTCATTTATATTGATTCTTATTTTCAAAGAACCGGCTCCTGGTTTCATTGATCTGTTCTATTGTTTTTTCAGTTTCTGTATCCTTTATTTCTGTGCTAATGTTTATTATTTCCTCCCTTCTGCTGGTTGTAGGTTTTGTCTGTTGCTGTTTTCCAGCCTCTTTAGGTTTAAGGTCATGATGTTTATTTGAGATTTTTCTTGCTTCTTGAGGTAGGCCTATATTGCCATAAGCCTCCCTCTTAGAACTGCTTTTGCTGCATGCCAGAGGTTTTGGGCAATTGTGTATTTATTTTCATTTGTTTCTATGTACTTTTTAACTTATCTTTTTATTGCCTGGTTGACCCAATCATTGTTTTAGCCTGTTATTTAACTTTCATGTATTTGTGGCCTTTGCAGATATTTTCTTGTGGTTCATTTCTATTTTCACAGCATCAGTCAGAAAAGATGCATGTTTGACTTAGATCTTCTTGAATTTACTGAAGCTTGTTTTGTGGCCTAAGATGTGATCTCTTCTGGGGAATGTCCCATGTGCACTTGAAAAGAGTGTGTATTCTGCTATCTTAGAATGGAATGGTCTCATTATATCTGTTAAATCCATCTAGTCCAGTGTGTCATTCAAAGCTGTCGTTTTCTTGTTGATTTTCTGTTTAGATGATCTAGTAGATGATCTACTAATGTAAGTGAAGCGTTAAAGGCTCTATTATTATTGTATTACTCTCAATTATTTTTTACTGTTTATTTTTGAGAGTGAGAGAGCGAGAGCGAGAGAGAGAGAGCACGCGCAAGGAAGGGGCAGAGAGAGAAAGAGACACAGAATCTGAAGTAGGCTCCAGGCTCTGAGCCATCAACACAGAGCCTGATGTGGGGTTTGAACTCACAAACCATGAGATCATGACCTGAGCCAAAGTTAGATGCTTAACTGACTGAGCCACCCAAGCACCTATATTACTCTCAATCATTCCCTTTATGTTTGTTATTAACTGTTTTATGTATTTGGGTCCTCCTATGTCGGGTGCATAAAATTTACAATTGTTATATCTTCTAGTTGAATTGTTTCCCTTATGAAAATAGTGCTCTTCTTTGTCTCTTATTACAGTCTTTGTTTCAAAGACTTTTTTTTTGTCTAATATAAGTTATTCCTACTCTGGCTTTCTTTGGACATCCATTTGCATGATAGATGCTTCTCAACCCCCTCACTTTCAGTCTACAGTTCTAAAGTCTAAAATGAGTCTTTTGTAGGCATCAGATAGAGGGGTCCTGTTTTTTTAATCCATTCTGTCACCCTATGTCCTTTGGAGCATTTAGTCTGTTTACATTTAAAGTAATTATTGGTATATATTTATTCTCATATTATTATTTGTTTTGTGGTTGTTTCTGAAGCTTTTCTCGATCCTTTATTGTCTTTCATGGTTTTCTGATTTTCTTTAGTGTTATAATTGGATTTCTTTTCTCTTTATTCTTTGTGTATTTATTAGTGGTTTTTTTTTTTTGATATATGGTCATCTTTGGGTTTGTGTAAAACTTCTTTTGCATATGGCAGTCCATATTAAATTGATGACCATTTAAGTTTGAACCCATTCTTTAGTCCTTTCCTCCCCATGTTTTAGGTATATGTTGTAGTTTTTACACCCTTTTATTTTGTGAGTTCCTTGACTGATATTTTATAGAAATGTTCATTGCTATAGCCTTAGTGTTTCCTACCTTCATACTGTAAATTTTGGTTTCTACTTTCTACTCAGTCTTCTTTAATATTTAAGATTAAATTTAATGTTAATTTAATATTTAATCTTTAATATTTCTTATTAAATATTGGCTAGTGGTCATGGACTCCTTTAGTTTTTGTTTGTCTTGGAAACTCTTTATCTCTCCTTCTATTCAGGATGATAGCCTTACCCCATAGAGTATTTTTGGCTACACATTTTTCCCAGTCAGCACTGAATATATCATGGCACTTCATTCTGGCTTGTAAAGTTTCTGTTGTAAAATCCCCTTCTTGCTTTATGGGATTTCTCTTGCATGTTAACTGTCTTTTTTCTTGTTGCTTTTTAAAATTTCTTTATCACTATATCTTGCCAATTTAATCACAATATGTCTTGGTCTAGATCTGCTTTTGTTGACTTTGTTGGAGGATTCTCTGTACCTCCTGGATCTGGATATCTATTTCCTTTCCAAGATTAGGGAAGTTTTCGGCTATTGTTCCAAATCCAATGAATATCCTTATGATTATTACTTTAAATCCTTCATTGGACATGTCACTTATATCTGTTTTGCTTAGATCTCTGGCTGTGGCCTTGTCATGTTCTTTCATTTGGAATAAATTTCTCTGTCTTCTTATTTTGTCTAAATCCCTGTGCCTGTTTCTGTGTGTTGGGAAAATCAGCTGTGTCTCCTGTTCTTGAGGGTAGTGGTCTTATGAAGAAGAGGTCCTATAGTGCCCTGCTGTGTAGTGTCCCCTATTCCCTAGGGCCAGGCACTTCAGGGAGTGTCTCGGACGTGTGCTCTGCTGTTTTGTCCTGGATGCTTAATCCTTCAGATCAATCATCTGCAGAAGCTGTCTTTGCCCTTTGTGGGCAGTGTTTGGTCTCTGGCCTGAATCTGATGTATTTTAACTAGGGGGGGCTCTGGTGTGTTTGTGAAATGAGGCCTGTTGCTACTGCTGCCAGAACTGAGGCTCCACAAAACTCCTACATTGGGAGACACTATAAAAGCAGGGATTGGCCCTGTCTTCTGTGTATGTGTGTGTTGGGGGGGACCCCTCATGCTGGGACTGAGGCAAGCATGACTTGATGGGGCAGTTTCACCAGCGTGCAGGGGGTGGGGCTTGGTGTAAGCAAGTTAGGTAGTATCCGGTGGGGCTGTGGTGGTTCCTACAGGTGGCCCATGCTTACGTTAAGGGATGTGGGAGGGAAATGACACCTGCTAGTTCCTTTGTTTCTGGAGTAGGCAGTCTCTGAATGCTGCCTCTCTGGGACAGAATGAGCACCTGACCTCCCCACTATCTTCCCAGGTACTCTTTAGATCACCCTTTCCACACTGTATGTCTGTGAGTTGTTTGCCTGCCTTTTCTCCACGACCAGCCCCAGGACTTTTGGCCTCTCCTAGAGCCAAACATTCTGACCTTTAAAATTCTAGTCTTTAAGTCTCACTGGTTGCAAAAACTCATGAAATTCGAGCCGTTCCCTTTCCAAGCCAGTTGCTATGGGGATGGTCTTTTCCGTGTGCTCTCCTGTGTGCTAGTCTGTCTCTAACCCTTCTCTGCAACCATGGCTCACTCTCAATGAAGCAGCTATGATCAATTTTTCTCCCAAGCCACACCTCTGCACTTCTTATTTTTTTTAATGTAGCATCTTCTCTACCTTTAGTTGTGGAGTTTGTTCTACCAGTGTTCAGGTTGATTTCTTGAGTATTTAGGAAGATTCAACAGTTATCTGGTTGTATTCCTGGGAGGAGAGGAACCTGGGGTCTTCCTCCTTTGCTGGCATCTTTCTTTTCTCTTAAAACCTGGGATCCTTCATTTGTTTGTGTTGATTGCCTGGCCCTGCAGACATCAGAGTTGATGACCCTGGTGTGGAGCTCAGTGCTTCATATACATAATTTCTAATCAACTAAGACTCAAAGAAGTAGGGCCCTGTCCTAAGTTTTCACTGCTGGTCATGTTCATGGCAATGATTTACTAACTAGTTATATCTGGTTTCCAAATCTTCATTTCCACTGTCAATTGTCAACTGATTTGATTCACTTTCTTTAGTATAATGGTTTTCTTAATTTTCAGTTTACTTCTTTTCCTCATCCTGTGGCAAAAACTGCTGCAGATCATCCCTTATTCTTATCATTTACAGGCTCTTCATGTGATTAAGAAAATAAACAATGGGGACATTTTGCGGCGTTGGGAAAGATTCCTTTTATTTCACTGGTTTCAGAACTCACAAGTTGTTCTGCTATTCTTCCTACCAAAGCACAGAAGAAAAGAGCAGGTAGAAGATGGCCCTCCCCAACTTCATTGCTCACAGCTTGCTCTGAGTCCAGTTGGAAGAGGAGACTCTAGTACTTCTCACCATAATCTCGATAATTGTCTATATTTATCATAGAGATTTGAAACCTGAGCCTTAAATCAATTTGTCAAGACCACGAAGTAAATTAAAAAATACTGGGGCAAAATTTCTAGGCATCCTGCCTGCTAGTTACTTCATGGATTTTTGCATCAGGATTTCTTAGCTTTCTCAAACCTTACCTTCCCAACACAGCCTCTTTTTTTTCTTTTTAATGTTTTATTTATTTCTGAGAGAGAGAGAGAGAGAAAGAGAGAGATAGCTGTGAGCAGGGGAGGGTCAGAGAGAGAAGTAGATGCAGAATCTGATGGAGGCTCCAGGCTCTGAGCTAGCTGTCAGCACAGAGCCCAATGCGGGGCTCGAACCCACGAACCGTGAGATCATGACCTGAGCCGAAGTAGGACGCTTAACCGACTGAGCCACCCAAGCGCCCCCCCCACCCCCAACACAACCTCTTAAACGCAGCATTACTGATCCTTATGCACTTGGAATGATGTGGCTGTTACCTTTGCTGTCACATACTTACTTGTAGGATGTGCCCATGTGTGATAAATGGCACCTGTTGCCTCTTCTTTCAAGTCCAGCTTCATATGGTTTTGAAATCCAGTGTGTTAATATATTGCATGTTTGTGTATGCACATATATGCCTGTGTATATTCTGACCATTTCACTACAGATTAGTCTAGCTTGCTCTGTGTCCTAGTAGTGGAAGAACAATAAGAGTAGCTGGTGTTGATTGATAATTTAGTGTGTGCCGGTCTTTATATATGAGGATTAGATGGGTTACTATACCAATTCTATGAGGTAACACTCGTAACCTTCACCCTGGCTCTGAAAATTCAAAACCTTGAAAGTCTTTACCAGAGAGTAGTCGTGTTATGACCTTGTTTCAGGTCTGACCCTTGCCTTTGATCTGTCTGTCCTTGGGTTGAATATCAGTCCTCAAGAGTGGTGGTCCTTAGGAACAGAACCTGCTGAAGAATGAATCTATATAGTGAAGTCAAATAACCATTTGTTGGATGAAATGCAACATAATCCTAGGCAGGACAGCTGAATAGAAACTTGGATGTGGAATCTTCCTTGAGTTTGAATCATAGCTTTACTACCATAATAATGTGTTGCTTTGAACAAATAAAGCTTTCTCAGCTTCAGTTTTTCATTGAAAAGAGGGTGTGGTGATACTGTAATTTGGTTGATGTATATGCTTTGTGCCAGTGTTGTAATAGGTATGGGACTGGAGGTACAATGGCATACAGTAGATGGCCAATAAATGATAACTATTATATTCATTCTGATGACCAGCATGTTTAGTTTAAGTCAGTGGCTGTTGAAGTCTATTTTTTGGTGATAATGTTCTTTGAATACAAACTGTACCTATATAAAATAAAAACATATGTGATTAATGTTATACCTAGTCTTCTGAAGAGCATTGCTTTTAATAATTTTGTCGTAAAAATATGCTCTCATTTCCATGACCTCCTTTTAATGGAAGTATTGATGTTTACAAAATATGTAAAATCACCCCAAGAGTTACAGCACAGATTTGGGGGAATGTAAGTAAGATGTTGCTTTTCAGAATTGTTTTTGCTATAAAGACAAGCACTTTCTAAAATATAATTTCATATATGTGACTCTGCTTTTTGTAATCGAATACTAATTGAGCACCTGTCAAATATAAGAGGTGTGCTAGGGATAAAACATCATTTAATAATAACAATAGGAGCTAACATTTACTGTATGCCAGACTTTCTACTTCACACAATCTTTGTTTTATTTCATCTAACCAAATAAATTCTGTGCTCAGAGGATTTACTATCTAGTTAGGAAAATAGAATTTATTTCATAAAGGCCAAATAACAACAGACAACCTAAAGGAAGAACCTAATGTTAGCCAGAAACTAATAAAGGGAAAGACTATGTGAGTGTTAGCATCTTTATACTATCTGCTATTAATGGAATTTGAGAATTTCAGATCTTAGATTTCAACTAAAAGAATTATCAAGTTTCAGATTTTCTGACTGTCATAAACAAGTGGCCTTTGATTTTACTATCTCTAGAAGCTGCTGTAGGTGTCTCTAGAATACAGTTCTGCATACTTTGTTCTAATATTTAGAATGGTATGACCCATATCTGCTGCAAACACAGATATATTGCATAGATATATGGGTTTGTGTGATAGGTAATCTGGGTATCTTACAATTATTTTAGAAGCCATTCCCCAATCTTACCACTGGAGGTCAGCTTGCCCCTTTTTCTGTTAATAAAGTTCCCAGTAGATTTTCTTTGTATTGAAACAGATTTCCATTCAGAACTTTGCTTTAACCACATGAATTATATTGCTCTTAGTTTACTTCTCAGAAGAAAATGCACAGATAAGTGCATGTAAGTCTATACTCAAAGGCATAATGCTCAGTGTATTTACAGAACAATGTGTGATGTGTTTGTGTGCCTTATAAAATTGACCCTCTGTGTTTCACCAAATAGAATCATTAAGAGGAAATTAGAGGTCTTTATCACTCACTGAATCTTAAGTGCCTACTGGGTATCGGATACTGTGCTAGATGCTGGAAGAAACAGAACAGACCTGGTTTCTACTCTCTGGGAGCTTGTAGTCCAGTCAGAGAGACAGCTATTGAGAAAATAATCTCGAAATATATAGTAAACAAAATATTTCCATGAAGAGAAATACAGTACAGGATGCTACTGATAGGATATAACTCAGATTTGGGGTCAGGGAAGGATTCTTTTAGGAAGTACCACTTAAGCAAAGGTCTGGAGGGTAAAGAGGAGCTTAGCTGGTTTGAAGGACTATGAGGCCAGTGGGACTGGACAGAGGAGAAAGGTTGCGGATGAAGGTCTGGAGTCGTGGTTTACAAGCCTTATAAACTGCATCCTGAAATCAGCAATGAATTTTACATCAAAACCCAGATTAAATGTTTGTGCATGTGTGAGACGTAAGAATTCTATTAAATTCTTATTTCTGTTGCTCTCTCATATTTAAAAGAATTCTATTTCACTCTCTCATATTTAAAAAAAAATGCTGGTGAGAAAACATAAATGAATTTCTATCCCACTAACAAATCATGGACCATGGTTTGAAAAGCCCTGCCACAGAGGAGGGCAAGAGGCAGTATTCTGGAAGGGCCTTGTTGGCCTTTTCTGATTTTATCCTCAGAACATTGAGAGTCCACTAATTCTGAACAGGGAAATGTGAGACATGAAAAGATCTGCATGTTCAAAAGACCCTCTCCCTCCTGGGCTGCTGCTCTAGAGTGTAGATAGTAGGGGAACCAGCGTGGAAGTGGAGAGGACAGTTGGCAAGGGTTTGCTGGCCTGCAGGTGGGAGGTGACAGTGGCTTGGCCTAAGGTGAGAGAGAAAATTCACACTCTCTGATTAAGCATTCTCCCTCCTCCAGTGCTGATGGTTGCTTCTGCTAAAGCTGCAGCTACTGTGATGGCCGTTGTTCCTTCCCTATAATTGTCTGCACAACTTGATTCTCCCTCTGTCTAGGGACCCCTCCTTGAACATTGTTAAGTACACAATAGATATTTTTTGAGTGAGTAAATAATAGGAAGAGGGTGCTAACAATAGCACTATGCTTTTGAGCATGAAATGAAAAAGCTCTTTCTTCGTATCCGTATACCCTTCTCTCATCATAACTGAATGTATGTACCACACCGAGACAATTAATTTTCTCTACAAATAGGTGACAGTATCTTATACTCTGGAAGCTGTTGTGGGTATCTGTATAATATAATTCTTTTTATTAATAATGATATTAATAATATGACATGACTCCTGTCTGCTGCAAAGAGATATAATTCTTATGAAGTATTAGTTGATAAAACATAGAATTTTTTTTTTCAAATTTGGATGAGGTTTATAAGTGAACCCTATGAGACTGCTGATATTTGACCTATTTGACTTATTTATACAATAGCAAGTTTATTTATGCTTAATCTAATATATTCATGCACGCAAGGAGATGAATGTGTGTTGGAATTATAATCCTCTCGCTGGACCACACTCTGAAATGTTCACTGGAGCCTCAGGCAGGAATTGAGAAACTACAGCTGAAAATGTCATGAGGCACTGCCTGTCGAGTAGTGATGCATGAATTCTACAGTAACTGTTCTCAAATTAGAATTATCGAGCTCTGTCATGACTCGTGTACCCCATGTCACTTACAGAATGGACAACATTGCAGCCTTCAGGCAAGCCATGAAAAATTCCCGAAAACCTTATCCAACTTAAATTAGTATTCCCTAGGCATGTGAACAGGCTAAATATGTCCTTGATCTTTCTACATGAGCCCAAACTGATGTTTTACTCCATAAAAAATGAACATTTGTGACCCAGTGTTGATCATCTGGTCTCTGTTACACAGGTTTCTATAAAACTATTTGCACTTTTCCTCCCTCATAGGCCTCTTACAGTAAAGCTTTCATTTCTGGAATTAGAGGTGATAGGAATATCATGGTACAGATACATAGGAAAATGATTAGAAGATTAGGAAAGGAAGGGAATTAAACACCTAAGTTATAATTATTGCATGTCCTTTGCTAAATGTCTCATTAAATGTTTCCTTTTCCCGCTGATAGCTGTTTAGTTTTTATTTATTATTTTTTTGGTAGATGAAATTTGAAAGCTAAGATAGTGTCTGCCACTCATTAGTAAATAATCTGAGGTCTTTTGTTTTTTTTTAAATTAGTTTTCAATTAGTCTTGCAAGAAATCTATGAATGCTAAATCTGATATTTTTCCTGTGTCAGACTTGTATTATAGTTCTCAGACACCTCATGTTCAAACTCTTTAAAGTTGTGAAAATCTCTAAGTATTTTCATCCAGAAAAGGGTTTTTATTTTTGATATTTTCTTTTCAGCACGTAAAGTAACAGTGAATCCAGTGTTGGTGACTATAATAGAGTATCATTATTTTTCTCTGGAATTCCAGCATTCTAGAGCAGTGCCTCGGTCTTGAAGCTTGATTGCCAAAAACAAATGGAAACTCCTTTTCTTTGGCTATAAAATAATGGTGGATGGACCCAAAAACGAGGAGGGGAGAAAACAAGATTGCATTACAAATCTGGCAACATCAGCCACACTAGTAAAATCAAATCCAATGTTGTTTTATGGCTCTGAATTTATGTGTGTGCCCAGGATCAAAGGGCTCCACTCCCACTGGACTACAGGGTCCAAGGTTCATGGCAAAAACTCATCAAAAAGAACATTTTAGTCGTTTAAGCTTTTCATTTTAATCAGCCTCAGTAATAAAAGAGCCTTTAGGTGTCCAAAAACATTTTGCAAGATCAAGAGGTTGTTCTCTCGCTCATAGAAGCAGCTTTCTTATTGGATCCATTTAATGCCTTTGGCCTTAGAGTGTCAAAGGGCCACCGCCTCCACATTGTTTGCCCTTGTGGGATGGTTTCTTTTGATTCTTCTGTGTATTATGTGATAGTAAATTCTGGTGTCTGACGGAAGGACCATAAAATTTTCACGCAATCTATCAAGCTATTTCAGCCATTTAAAGTTTGGTCTCTGACAGCGAGCCAGGTACTTTGTAATGTTTAGACAGAAACAGAGTCTACTGCCGGCATCTTGACACGTATCTGGAGACAGGTCTGCGTCGGAGATAGAACGCGAGGCTTGACAGTCAGAAGACCCGAGCCTACACCTCCTATGATTGTGGTTTGGGATCCCACCTTCACTACAGGGTTATTTGGATCACATAGGCTAATGTTTGTGAACTTGCTATCTAGTGATGAGAATGGCTATGCACTAGGCAGAGATTATGCATAGAACCAACCTGAAGACTCCTGCATTTTCAGCAGGAGACCTGAGTGGGTAAAGGGGAGAGCCAGCCAGAGAGGAGCAAATTAAGAAAATGGTCCTGGAGAACACTCAAAAGGGTGAAATCAGAGACCCAGGAGGTGGAGCTAGCTCTGGGGAAAAGGGGAGGTGGCATTTCTTTTAAGACGAGAAGAACATAAAAAAGAATGAGTGCCTTTGTCTATAGACTATTAACACCTTTATTTCTTTGCTTTGTTTTTAACTTTGGCCTCCATGCATAGGAAAGGAATGAAAGGCTCCCAATATTTTGCCACCTGATCTCTTTGATGTCCTCTTATACCACCTCTTCTGCATTTTTCTCATTCCTCATTCTCTTTTTGGCAGGTGACTTCTCCCATTTCTCATAATAAATTCTTCTCTCCTTTGCTTTAAAATCCCTTCTCTTTAAAGTCCCACTGCTTCTTTTTTCTTAATGTTTATTTATTTATTTTGAGAGAGAGGGAGACTGTGAGTGGGGAAGGGGCAGAGAGAGAGAGGGTGAGAGAGAACCCTGATCCCATGACCTTGAGATCCTGACATGAGCCAAACTCAAGAGTCAGGTGCTTCACTGACTGAGCCACCCGGGGGGCCCCTTGATGGTAGTGCTTCTTTGAGCTTCTGTCCCTCCTCTTACTGGAAAAATTCTCAAACATAAGCCACATGTGGCCAGTTCTTCTACCACTTGCCTTTTGTTACCTCTGTACAGACATAGCTAAGACTGCAGAGGAAGTAATTATCAGCTGCTATTGCTCCCATATTGGCCTTCATTGACCTAGATTCTAGACTGAGTATCCGTGTTCATATCCTTTTCAGATCTACTCTCTTGACATCTAGGATGCTGACTTCTCGTCTTTCATCCTCCTCTGAGAGTGCATCTCCATCTTCTTTGTTTCTGCCTTACCCCTACTTCCACATCACCCCGAAATGTGACCCTACAAAAAGGTGCCCTTTGGTTTTCTGACTTTGCATGTGTTGTCTCTTAAAGATTTCATTGATGGCAGCAAAATTTTATCTCTGGGCAAAGGCACTTCAGAGTTATCTGTTTGGATTCAGATGTTTTTCCTGAGGTCCAGCTCCAGGAAAAGTTCGAGTTTGTGCTGGAAAATCCACACTGGGAACTGCTTTCAGTATCTCCAATTCAAAATTTCTGAAGCCAGAGCACTAAAATTTCTTAAAATCCCAGGGTTGAAAAGACTTGTCTCCTTGTCTCCTTCTGACTCTTCCCCCACCCAGTATAAACACAACACAGCAGTCTTTTCTGGGCTGCCCTGTGTGTTTAAGCTTCCACTGTTCTCCTAAGAGTAAAAGTCCAGGCCAAAAATCTCAGGCATCTTTGGCAACTTCACCCTTAGCTTCTGTATCTAGTTGATTGCCAAATTATGATCATTTTAGCTCCATGGTCCCTTATATACACTTGTTCCTTGGCACTCTGCTACTGTCATTTTCGTTTAGGCCCTTATCACATCTTGCCTATATTCAAGCCATGTCATAATTGCTTAGAGATTATTGTTTCTCTCTCTTGCCCACCTTTAGTGGCTCTCTGTTGCCTATCAAATTAAGTTCAAATTCCTTAGTGTAGCGTGCAGAGCTTCTACAATCAGATTCAAACTTCCAGCTCATCTTTTCTTCTCCTATTTTCCTGTACTTTCCCATCTGCCTTTTTTCTTTCACTTGGATTATTCATAATCTGCCACTCCACCTTTACCCATCTTTTGTGGCCCAACAAGTGTTCATCATCATATATGAGACCATCTCTTGATGTCCCAAGATCCCCTGTTTGAAACCTTGGCTCTTGATACCTGACTCGGGCACTTAGCAAGACTTATTCTCATACTACAATCATGAAAGCAGGCATTACCCTTTTCTTTCACCCCCAGTGCTAAGTATAAGATGGACTTACACCTTCAATAAATAGGAAACAGATGAATCTTCTCTCACA
This sequence comes from Hyaena hyaena, assembly GCF_003009895.1. Taxonomy (NCBI): domain Eukaryota; kingdom Metazoa; phylum Chordata; class Mammalia; order Carnivora; family Hyaenidae; genus Hyaena; species Hyaena hyaena. Next base: position 986,989 of record NW_024080924.1, read on the forward strand.
GCAACACATGCATTAATGCATATATTAACCTCTGGTTGATTTTTTTCCCTTTTCCTTCCTCCATAATGGGAAATTGCTTTAAACCAAAGTGATTTTATACTTTGGCAGTATTTTTCACATTTAGAGACATGGGAGAATTATACTAGAAAAACGATGTTCTTGGAAGACTTTTTAAAAATAATTTTGACAGCTTATGGTTTTCCACTAGGAGAATCCTACTTGTTTCTCATGGTCTTAGATGCCCACTTATCAGATGGTACGTGTTAAGATGACTTACAGTGAGTTATCATTTGTATTAGTTTAGGTGAAATCAACTTGGACTCATTTCAATGTGGGATATTTTGTACATCTTCTCATTTTATAGATGAGGAACTAAAGACTATAAAAGAGCTGATCTTAAAATCGAGTTTAATGGTTCTCAGTCTTTTCTACCTCAGTTCCCCTAAGGGAGGTGACTTGCTCTCAGCAGGACAGAACTCCTTATAACCAGCGAAGTTGACCGCCACCAATTAGGATTTACCTTCTAACTTAGCAGTTAAAGGGCCCAAGCCCATGCAGGCAGCTGATAGAAGTACCTTGACCCTCACTAGAAGTGAGGTCTTCTCCCATGCAGTCCAGTGCTCGATCTCTTTCACCATGTAGAATCTGCTCTGCCGCAGGTGGAGAAAAGTGTTAACTGAGATTTAAGTGGTGGGTGGGAAGACCATTGTACAGCCCAGAAGTGGTGGGTGATACTGAGAGTGTGCCGAGGTTTCACATAAAATGTTTCAACCCCAAAGCTGTGGGCACACAAACAAAATTAAACCTGGTTCTTTTAAGAATGTGCAAATCCATTGGAGGCAAAAAAGGCCACCTCTTCCAGATATTTCATTCAATTTCAACCCTTTGCCTGCCCATCACCTTTTTAAGGTCAGAAGGTTGTCTAATACTTTTTTCCCCCAATTCCTTTCCTCTCTCTTTATCTCTGCAAGATTTCAAATTGCATCCAGGATTTATAAGTAAAGCTTGAGAGATTAATTTGTAATTCTCAGATGGGATTTTCTAGATTTGTGGGACATGGATCAAGGTCCAAATTGACTCTGTTGTGACCTAGACTCAAACATTGGACTTCCACAACATCGCTCACTTCTTGCTCGTTAGAACCTAATTACCTTTAAAAAAATAAGTGAAGACAGGGGATGTCACCTATCAGGGAGAACTCTTGGAGTGATTTACATTTTTTTTTCCTCCAATCTGCAACCAAATACCACTCACAACGAAAGATTTTTTTAAAGTCTTGAGAAGCTGTGAATGTCTCTGAAGGGTTTTGCATCGCAAAATCCCTAAATATTAGCTTTTAAAACCAAATTAGCTTTAAAAACAGAAAGACAAATGTTTCCACCTAAATTTATAAGCTCCAACTTCTAGTATTGGACTGTTAAGTGCTTTCCTCACAGATGCATTATGTTTGGGTTTAATTCTACACTTTTGTTCTTGCCTGTGTTATTTTACTATGAAAATATGAAAAGCACATGAAAGAAAAATAAAAGAAAGTGGCTTGAGAAGGAAATAGTCATTTGTGTTTATATTTGACAATGATAATTGAGATTGTGGGATGTTTCAACAAGGTAACTTTGGACCAGGAAAAATGATCTTCAGGTTCATCTTTATAAAAATCAAAATCCCTTTCTTTAGAACAACCCACCCATTCTAATCTGTTTCGTATGTGTATTGGTACTGTATTCAAGGGTATGCAGTCAGAAAGCTTTCTCTTGCTCTGATGTATAGTGAGGGAAAGGTGATGGTTCAACATTGCGATTCCTAGTAATCTGAATGTTGCAACATAAGTAGTTTGTAGTTATTTAGAATGGATGATGGCTGTGGCTACTTGAGCCAGTTCATTTTTCCATGAAGGGTGCATGGCGCAAAACTGGCAGGTACAAGATCTTGTGGCTGGCAGACACATTCCACAGGACAGCGGAATCTTGCTGGTATAGAACACTACAGCACTCCTGTAGTTTGACAGACGTTATCTAGCTGGCCCTGTATCACCGTTAACCTATGTATTTAGGTACTAACTTTTGAATGACTTGTGAAGAAATTATATATGAGTTTTCAGGTATTGGTGCCCCTATTTTTTTCACATTCTTGCTATGTGCAGCCATAACATTTAAAATAGAAAAATTGCTAGAGAAAAAATTAGAGCCATCTCAACCCTCTGTCAAACTCCATTTGAAATGACATTTAAACTCTGCATAAAATAGTTAAACATTTAGTTTGAAAACAGTTCATGAGTTATGTTCAATGTTTGATCACTTAGGAAATAAAAATCATGATCTAAATTCATATCTTCCTATTACTGGAAAACTGAAAAGTGTAATTCTTGTAACAATTATCCTTGCAAAAAGCACAAATTATGGAGGTGAATATCAATCAAAAGTAACAGAGTTTAATCTAAGGTGGTGGAGGGGAGTAGTACAGGAAAACGAGAATGTGGCTTGTCTGTATTCCAGGAGAAGAGAATCAAGTCAAAAATGAGATCTGATCTTTTCCACGTTATTGTGTGCATCTTGATGTTCCAAGTATCATTAAACATCTAGTGATCAGAATAAATGTTCTGCCAAATTCCATTTATTATCTTAACTGGTAGAAGCACTGATCTCCATAGATTTATAAATATAAAATTAAAATTCTTATAAAAAATAAACCTACATGAGGGATTTATGTTTTTCTTAATCCATGTTTACACAAAGATCAGATCTTTGTGAACGCAAATAAATCAGTGTGATACTTTGCCAGAACTTTCTAAAATAATGCATACTGATGCCCTATGGTCAGGAGACCTTCTTTGTGGAGTTTTAGAGTTCCCTGGTTATTTAAAGTGACCACTATTCTAGGTCCCTCTCTATTCAAGAATAGGTACTACAGATGCACCTTGTCACTTATACCCTGTCAATCTCTGTACATCCTGAGTCGCACGTATGCCAAATGGAGCATTTATGCCCCTAGATAGAAACATTTATGCCCCTTCCTAGATACATCTGTAACTGGAGATGTCTAGTAAGTTTGATTGCTTGTATACAGAAACTCAGAAAGAGCCTAGCCACCCAGAAGAATAAACCTGTCTGTCACTCACAGGGTTACAAGTGCCGTTTCCAGGCTTCTTGTTGATCAAGACATCCATGACCCCCTTCCCAATCACTTGGTGTCTGTCCCAGTGAAGGAAGTTAGAAGATAAGTCATAACACTTGAATACATGGCATAACTCATATTTTTGACTTCCTTAGTGATTTTAAAATGTAAATATATTGGAACCCTACAAATTCATACCAATAAAAGTGTGTGGATTCAAAATGATGGCATGATTGATGTCTTTGGTGTAGAATATTCATTTTGAGTAAATAGGGGTCAATTTGTCAACTCTCATCTAGGCCTTATGCATATTGTACCTCAGTCTGGAGGTCTACTGAATGAGACAGAATTAACCAGATCTGGATGGAGATCTGGATGTAACTTTGGACTTACGAATGCTAGAATTTCATGAGGCTTGTTGGAAAGAACATGGTCTCATATCAGTTACCCCCTTATCATCTAGGACCTAGTTAAGAGCTAAGGGCAGGTACAAAACAAATCAGGGGCTTTCATCACATTTGTAACAGGACTTGCATGGTCACTACTCAGTAGTCTTCCTCTTTCTCTTCGCTGTGCTAACTGAATGCAATAGTCCGAAGCACAGTAGCCATAGGGACTTTTAAGAGTTGGCTAGGAACATTGGGAAATTAATTTATTCAACAACTATCTGAATGCCTTTACAGGCCAGATGCTACTTCTGGCTCTACGAATACATTAGTGAACAAGGGAGACAAAAATGTAAGTCTTCTTAACTTGATATAGCTGAGGTATTTGGAAGATGGAGGAAGGGAAGGTAGCAGTAGGCAGAGTAATTGCAAAGTAGGTAGAGGACCAAGGTGTTCTACTATCAGAGAATACCCTTTTTAAGTTCAGCTACAGAGTTCCAAAGGAGAATGAGGAAAAATCCAGCAAATTGGGTAACCAAGGAAGCCATTAAATGTGATTTTTATGAGCTTCTTCAGTAAAATGGTGGTGACTTAGACTGGGTTTTTGAGAAATTACACCAAGGGTATGGTAAAAAAACAGACTGCAGGTAACTGCAAATCTTTTAAAGCAACACTTGTCACTGAACATAATGGAGATTTTATCTTGAGGAGGGTTAAGGCAGGCATTCTCATTTTTTTTGTGAGATGTGGGCAGATGTGAGAAGGACTAGGGCACTTTTTAGGTAGGGGAAAAGGCAAGGGAGGTACCTGTCAATGAATATGTAAAACATTGCTTGAGAAGACGACATCATGTCTTGTACAAAAGTGATATACCAGCTTTTTGTTGAATGATACAATTGTGGTTTAGATAAATGTACATTCCCAGGGTATTTTGATCCTATTTAACACATTTTATTTAGAAAAAAAGATCGACTTTTATTCAACCATATTGTGTTCACCCCTTTCTTAAAGGCCACCTTCTAAACATACAGGTCAGCCTAGACACAAGAGACTCATGGATTGTGCTAGTAGCTTCCAACTGACAATGCACTATAAATCCAACTAGCTGATACTAGTTGTACCAGTATTACATAAACTCTGCAGTATTTTTCAGTTAGTCTTTACTTTGTTCTGAATCCATTATTCTGAGTTTCTTTCACTTTCCATGAAAAATATATTAGAAAGCAAGACAGATAATGTCATCCTCATCTTACAGATTAGAATTTGCAGCCTACGGTATGATGGATTAATAGGCCCCCTGTGTCTTGGAGACCCTGTGAATGAATATAGGGGGAAACTGCTCTAATTGCTCCATGGAATAGACTTTTGATAAGTGTTTCTTTCCCTAGGAACAGAGATACCACCTATCAAACTATTGCAAACCCACAGCACATTTTTAACCTAATACTCTGATCCTTGCTTTGCAGGCTTGTTAAGCAAAACACTAATAAAGAAAATGCCTCAAGCTGGCCCAGGAATGGAAGATGTTAGATCCTTCTTACTTACAGAAGTAGACAAGTAGCACCTTGTGTCCTCTAAAGCACTTGGTGATCAACCCCACTGAGAAAATCAGACTCATCATAAATAATGTGATAGAAAGTAGACTGAGACAGGGGAAGTAATGAGACATCACAACGTTAAAGGCGACATAACATCCTGCCTGGCCCTTGGAGCTCTTAGTTGTCATTGCTCGCTCCCTGGCGGTGTCACCTAGCGGTGATGTGAGAGCAGTGCTGAATGTAGCGGTACTGTCTCAAGTGGTCACCACTAACCCTATCACAGCCCTAACCTAGACAGAGAAAGCTCTGGAGCCTGAGCCACAGGCACAAAAATGCTATAGCATTGATGAGAAATAACCTTTCTTGTAACCTAACTTTTATGTTAGGGAAGCTGAATCTTTGTGCTAGGTACTTATTTAGATGATTTTGGGACTCATTTGACTCTGTGTCTGTTGTAATGATATGGTTTCTTGAAAGAGAAAGATATTGTTGCAAACAAAATCTTGCTTGGGAGTCCAACTGATAAGTGACATATTATTAGTATGTATTTATTTTCCAGTCTTAAATGTATATATATTATTATAATGTCAGTCTGTAAGATGTTTTTTTGTTGTTGTTGAGATTATTTTACACACTATAAAAATCACCCTTTTTAGTGTTATGGCTTTTGACAAACCCATGCAATCATGTAACCATAACCACAATCAAGACATAGAACATTCCATCACCATAAAAAATTCCTCTGTGTCTCTTGGAAGACATCCTCTCCCCTGACCTCAAGCCCCTGGCTGGCAGCCATTCGTGTTTTTTTCTGTCCCTATAGCTTTGACTTTCCCAGAATGTCATATGAATGGAATCATATAGTATGCAGCCTTTTGAGCCCAGCCTCTTTTCTTAACACATTTGGAGGTTCATCCATATTATTGCACCTAACAATAGTCCACTCTTTTAAATTTATTCTTTAATTTTTAATTTGAGAGAGTGAAAGCAAGGAAAAGGACAGAGGAGAGAGACAGAGAGAGAATGAATCCTGAGCAGGCTTCATGTTCAGCATGGAGACCGATGTGTGTCTGATTTCACGACCCTAAGATTATGACCTGAGCCAACATCAAGAGTCAGACGCTCAACCGACTCAGCTACCCAGGTGCCTTCCTTTTTATTTCTAATTAGAATTTACTGTGTGAACATACCACTGCTTGTTTATTCTTTCCCAGTTGGAGAACATTTGGGTGGCTTCCAATTCTGGCAATGTACTAGGGTCCTCCAGAAAAATTGAACTAATAGGAGGCTTTCTTGCTTTCTTGCTTTCTTTCTTTCTTTCTTTCTTTCTATCTATCTATCTATCAGAGAGAGAGAGAGAGAGAGAGAGATTTAAAGAATGGCTTCTGCAGTTATGGAACCTAACAAGTCCCATCTAACTAACTAACTATCGAGAGAGGGAGAGAGAGAGAAAGAGATTTAAAGAATGGCTTCTGCAGTTATGGAACCTGACAAGTCCCATCTAACTAACTAACTAACTAACTAACTAACTATTTAGAGAGAGAGAGAGAGAGAGAGAGAGATTGATTTAAAGAATGGCTTCTGCAGTTATGGAACCTGACAAGTCCCAAGATCTGCAGGGTGAGTTGGCAAGCTGAAGATGGAGGAAAGCAGGCTTGAGACCCAGGAGGGGACAGAGTTGATGATGCCCTTCCAAGGCAGGGAGAAGCCAGTATCTCAGTTCAAAGGCAGTTAGGCAGAAGTTTTTTCTTAGCAGGAGAATGAACTTTTTTGTTCCATTCCCTCTTCAGCTGATATGATGGTACCCACCCCCATTAGGGAGAGCAATCCACTTTACTCAGTCTACTTACTGAAATATTAACCTCATCTAAAAACAGCCTCGGGGTGCCTGGGTGGCTCAGTCAGTTTAGCTTTGACTTCTTTCCTCAGGTCATGATCTTAAGGGTTCCATTTGTGAAGTTGGTAAATTGGAACCCCACATCAGGCTCTCTGCTGTCAGCACAGAACCTGCTTCAGATCCCCTGTCTCCCTCTCTCTATGCCCCTCCCCTTATTACACTCTCTCTGTCTCTCTCAAAATAAATGGATAAACTAAAATAATTAAAACATTCTCAAACACCTTGAATAATGTTTGTCCAAATAACTTGGCACCTAGTGGCCCAGTCAAGTTGACACACAAAATTAACCATCATGGGTGATTGCTAATAAAACTGCTAAAAATGTATATGTATATATTTTCATGTTATACATGAAATAAAACATGTTTTATTTCACTTGGGCAAATACTTAGAAGACAGATTGTTGGGTCACATGGAAGGTGCACATTTAGCTTTATAAGAAACAGTCAAATTGTTTTCTCAAGTAGCTGGACCATTTTACATTCCCATCAGCAACCTGAGAGAGCCCCAGTTGCTCCTCAACTCCCCCCACCCCCCCACCTCAGCCCAGCACTTAGTATTGTCAGATGGGTCGGATTTTCCTCTCTCTTACTCCCTTCCTGTCAATAAACATAGTGGTATCTCACTGTGGTTTGATTAAGGGATGCCAAGCATCTTTTTATGTGCTTAAGTGTTACCCATATATCTTCTTCCATGAGGTATTTTCTTCTTTTACTCATTTTGGAGGGGGGAGGGTTTTTTAAAATTTTTGTTTTAATGTAAGAGTTCTTTTTTATGTTCTGGGTACAAGTTCTGGCATATTTAAGAATTCTATTAAGACACCACTGAGTGATGTATAAAATTGTTGAGTCACTATGTTGTATACCTGAAACTAATATAACACTGTATGTTGATTATACTTCAGTTAAAAAAAACTCTGCCTAACTCAGGGTCATAAAGCTATCCTCATGAAGATGCTTTTGATAAACACACATTTGAATTTAAGAGTTTAAATCTTGAGTCTCATATTAGCCACAGTGTCCAATTATTTTGTTTTATTTTGCTAAAAGAAAATTACAAAAATCACCTTTTATAAAATATGTGGTTAAAAATGGAAAGTTAAAAAAAAAATTTTCCTTTTTAATCCTAGGGTTGTATTCAATCAAAACAATTCTTAAGATTGAAACATGAATTACAGGAAATCTTTATAGTTGAATTAATGACAAGTAAGAATGGCTGCAATTATTTTTAATCCTACACATCAGTCTGTCAGAAAAGCACCATGTATAAAATGCCAAAACCACCCATTGTTTCCTGCTCATTCCTGTGCTTGTTATCAAACAACAGACTGGCCAAAAACGAGGGGCCTGCACAGAGCAGATGAAGCCATGGCTTGGCTGTGCTTAATTGAACATGGTGTCGGTGTGCTGGTGCAGTATATTTACACGTAGAAGTGCAAGCCTGAATTTTAAAAATAGAGACCACTGTAGATTCATGACTTTCCTAATCAGTGAAATTTGTCTTCAGAACATCCAGATAGACCCTGAAACATGTCAGGGAAAACTTTATATTCCATTTGCCAGAAGCACCAAGAAGAAAAACACAAACAGAACCAAGTACCTTAATACTAGAGAACTGTTAGTAGTGAAATGTATGTTCTTTTGTATAACTAACTCTATGTATTTTTTAAAGTCACCGTTGTTTTTAGGTTAAATATCCTTTTAAAATAACATTAAAACTAAGTGTTTGCAGAAGTGCTCAGATACCTTTGTGGATCCCTAGACACTTGGTTTGTAAGCCTCCTGATCTTTTTCTGACCTGTTTATTTTACAGATGAAGAAAATAGCCAGAGATAAGAAGGAAATTTGAGGTCATAACAGCAGTCTTATGCTGAACTTAATCCAGGCACTCTGACCACTATTTTAGTGTTTTTTCCATTACCTGACCCAGCCTCTCCAATTATAGTAGAAAATATTTCTCCTTGGGTCCATTACTTAGAGAATGAAGACTATTCTTAATTATGTGAGCTCTTTTCTGGCATCTCAACTTATATCTTGTATAATGAGTGTGCCTTTTGGCTGCGGTGAGCAATTTTTGGAAATTTAAGACCTTTCCCTTCCTAGCTTCCTTAGAGGACATGTCCTAGGCCAGAGCCCAGATCTTAATGAAAAACATGTAAACCCTCTTGTTTGTTTTCCTTGTCGATTGGCCTATAATTTTAAATCCATTCAATGGCAGATTTATCAAGTGACTAATCCCTAGGAAGACCTGAAGTGGCAAAGAGAAGGTGGTTGTGGCCTAGGTACACTCCATTGGTCATTTATCCAAAATGTTAAGGTAGGAAGCCAAATACCTCCTTGCTTGTTCATTTAAAATATATTTAAGGAGGTTAGTTATAAGTACTGGGACCCGGAATGGTTTGTTCCTGGGTGGTAAAAGCAACATGAGCAACTTTGCCAGACTAATCAATGGATATGGTCCTTGGTTTTCTTTGGTTCTCAAGGAAAACATGATGTGTGAATAATAATAATAAATAATAATAATACTAGTGTAAAATCCATACAGCTCAGCCATCTTGAAAATTAGAAATAACTTACAGATATCTGCTTTTAGCTAGAACGTGAGTTTTTCAGAGTATGGATTGTTTCTTAATTATTGTCATTTTTCTGACAGTTTTCACAAGATCTGATGCATTATAGATGCTCATTAAAGCTTATTTGAATTAGATGGTAGACCATCTATCTCTTTGGTATGAGTGAGATAAGACTTAATGACAGTCTCTCTGGTTCATATAACACCACTACAAAGAGTAAGCTTATAAATAGGAATTTATCACAATCACTCCCCTGAACCTCTTCTTGCTTCCAGAGAGCTAGGACTTTGGGGAAGATATGGAAGCTTTTTCTAATAAGAAATCCCAGAGTTTATGCATAAGTGTCTCCTCTATTTTCAGTACCAGACAGTATTCAACAAATAGCCCCTCATCGCTTGGCTCCCATTTAATAGTGCTATTTAAGTGACATAATCTCACTTTTCAAGGAAAAAATACAGAGTTTGGGTGTGTGTGAGGCAAATGTAATTGACTTTATGGTCACTTAACAGTGACTTTACAGTTTCCCAAATGGTACAATGGGACAGGATACCACAGGATCATGTTCCTTCATAGACAGTGCATGAGTTGAGAAAGAAATATTAACATAATTGCTGTTATTACTTGAAGAATCTGTTTGTCATAACATTGAGGGCCAGGATTTACCTTCTGTTGCTGCTAAGCTCACATGTACTCTGCAGTGGGTCATACATTCATTATTGGACTAGCTGTAGTGCCAGTGATGGTAGTAATAATACAACATAAAATTCCAAGTTTTCTCTCGTGATAGAGGAGTTACTGTGTTAGCTCATGGCCTAAAAATGTGCAGTCTTGGGTTTGTTCATTAGGTTCTTAATTACTTTTTGTGAAAATGAAGTCTGAAAATGATTTTCATGGATATTCCAAGGTATAGCCATTCTGTGACTTACACTACATTTAGTGATATTAATAACTTAGAAATAAAATGTTACCAGAATCCCCTTGGAGTAATGATATTTTTCCCTCCCTTTTATTTCACAAAAACACTCTGGCTACAATTTTGTTTTGTTTTGTTTTATTTCCCAGATAGGAACCTTAGTCCAGATTTTCAAAATTCTTTTCTGTTTTATTTCCCCACTACTTCCTTAGATGATGATCTATAGTTATAATAGATTATTTTTGAAGTATAGGTATATTCCTGAATACTCATAATAACTATCAGATTTCAAAAATAATGCACAACTTTATCTAAACTGCCAAGTGAGCCACTGGTGTATTTCCAGAACATCTTAATGAGTCTGTTTGACTTCATGTGTACATTTGCATTAATAATGAGAGTTGAGACTCTATTTTTATATGCATTAGATATTTAGATATGAGTTAGATAAAATATTGTGCTTTAAGTCCTTATCAAGCTTTCATGAGCAGAGCTGTAGTCTAGAAGTTTTAAGACAAAGAGATAGGATTAAATCTTGGGTGTGAAAACTATTAGCATTTTAGAACTAAAGGAAATCTTACTAATTAAGTATTTTAGATATTGAGAAAATGAGAGTTACAGGAAGGAGAAAATTTCAAAGTACAACTAGCAAATGACTGAGATAACCAGGAGCAGAATCCAGATCTTTTGACCCTTGGCCGGTGCTTTCCTCTCTACTTATCTCGGAATCAAAAAACTGCAGATCTGTTATTCACTCAGTGATTTCAGTTGTTTTCCAGAAGGATGGAGGGCCAATATTTTAATTTTTTTTTTTTTTTTTTTGAGAGACAGTGCAAGTGAGGGAGGGACAGAGAGGGAAACACAGAATCCAAAGCAGGCTCCAGGCTCTGAGCTGTCAGCCCAGAGCCCAATGCGGGGCTCGAACCCACAAACCGTGAGATCATGATCTGAGCCAAAGTTGGACACTTAACTGACTGAGCCACCCAGACGACCCGTGGAGGGCCAATATTTTAAAGACAGCATCTTTTATCAGAAATTATCTCTAGTTTTATACTGGCATTCTAATTTCAGAATATTGGCTAGGAAGGATTATAAATAACTGAGGATCTGAGATAAGACAAAAAAAAAAGCTCTAGAGTGAAACAGTGTGAATTTGAGTCTGTCTTGTTGGCAATTTACTTAATGTCTCTGTGCCTCTCTTGGGATAGTACCAACCTTGACACAGGTTGTTGCCATGATTACAAACTTTAATATAATACAAATCCATTATAAGTCATAGATAGATGTAATGTTATTAGTAATTATTATAATGGATTGATTTCTTACACCATACACAAAAGTAAATTCAAATGGATTGAAGACCCAAATGTGAAACCTGAGGCCATAAAACTTCTTACAGAAAACATAGACAATTTCTTAGAGATTGGTTTTAACATTTTTCTAGATATGTCTCCTCAGGCAAGAGGAACAAGGGCAAAAATACACCTTTGGGGCTACACCTAAATAAAAAGCTTCTGCACACTGAAGGAAACCATCAACAAAAAGAAAAGGCAGCCTCCTGAATTGGAGAAGATATTTTCAAATGATTTATACAATAAAAGGTTAATATAAAAAATATAAAGAACTTAAACAGGGATTCCTGGGAGGCTCAGTCAGTTAAGCATCTGACTCTTGGTTTTGGCTCAGGTCATGATCTCACAATTAGTGACTTTAAGCCCCATGGAGCCTGCTTGGAATTCTCTCTCTCTCTCTCTCTCTCTCCCCCTCTCCCTCTCCCTCTCTCTCCCCCTCTCCCTCTCCCTCTCCCTCTCCCCCCATCTCCCCCCTGTTCATGCTCTCTCAAAAATAAACTAAAAAAAAGAAAAAAAGAACTTCTACAACAGAACACTAAAAACACCTCCCAAACAANGGATTCCTGGGAGGCTCAGTCAGTTAAGCATCTGACTCTTGGTTTTGGCTCAGGTCATGATCTCACAATTAGTGACTTTAAGCCCCATGGAGCCTCCTTGGACCCCTCTCCCCCTCTCTCTCTCTCCCCCTCTCCCCCTCTCCCTCTCTCTCCCTCTCTCCTTCTCCCTCTCCCTCTCTCCCCATCTCCCCCCTGTTCATGCTCTCTCAAAAATAAACTAAAAAAAAGAAAAAAAGAACTTCTACAACAGAACACTAAAAACACCTCCCAAACAATCTGACTTAAAAATAGAAGACCTGAATAGACATTTCTCCAAAGAAGACATACAGATACATGAAAAGTTGCCTGACATTACTAATCACCATGGAAATGCAAATCAACACCACAATAAAATATCACCTCACAGCAGCCATACGACTAGAATCAGAAAAAGAAGAAATAACAGGTGTTGGTGGGGATGTGGAGAAAAAGGAACCCTTAGGCACTATTGTCAGGTAAATATAAATTGGTGCAACTAGTATTGGAAAATAATATGAAGTTTCCTGAGAAAATTAAAAGTAGAAATACCAGAGAAGACAAAAAAACTAACTTGAGAAGATATTTATGTTCTTATGTTTATTGCAGCACTAATTACAATGCCAAGATATGGAAGCAACCTGAGTGTTCATCAATAGATGAATGGATAAAGAAGATGTGAGGTGTGTATGTGTATATATGTATATACACACACAGCCACAAAAAAAGAACAAGATCTTGCCATTTGTGAAAACATGGCCTAGAGGGTATTATGCTAAGTGAAATAAGAGAAAGACAAGTACCGTATGATTTTACTTATTTGTAGAATCTGAAAAACAAGAAACAGATCCATAAATACAGAGAACAAACTGGTAGTTACCTGAGGGGAAGGGTTTGGGGGCATGGGTAAAATGGGTGAAGGGGAGTAGAAGGGACGCGTTTCCAGTTATGAAATAAATAAGTCAGAGGAGTGAAGGGAATAGCACGGGGAATGTAGTCAGTGGTATTGTAGAAAGCATTGTATGGTGACAGATGGTACTACACACCTGTAGTGAGAATAACACAACAAGTAGTGTTGTTGGATCACTGTGTTGTGCACCTGAAACTAATGTAACATTGTGAGTCAGCTATTCTTCAATGTAAAAAAATTATTATGAAATACTATTGTTTTAGCTACTATCAATTCAAAATGGTAAAGTGGAAAGAACGTGAATTTTAAACTGTTACCATTTTCCATATATGGGATCTTATAGAAGTTAACACATCGCCCAGAATGCCTGCCCTACAGTTCCAAGGATTAAATTAAGGCACCTCGAGTGGTGTCTAACACACTTACTTTATGTGGGTTCCTTTTCTCTCTGTCTTGACTGAACGTTCACATGACAAATGATTACTGGAGATAGCACCATTCTGACATGTGTGTAATTTAACTTGGTACTCTCTAGCCTTGCATGTGTCAGGGTTTACTCCCAAGTCAACCTAAGTGCTATTTTATCTTCTGCTTGCTCTTTACTCTGTTTCCTGCCCAGTTTCTTTCTTTATTCCTCCTAGCAATTTCTAATTACATTGATGTATCAGATGTGCCTCATATTTCTGAGTGTCCCTGAGATGGCCTCTAGTTGTAACATGATGTGACTTATCTCTGATAAGAACAAAATAAAATTAGAGATGATAGTTAGTTAAAACCAGCTATTGTTAACTTTTAGGGATTTATGAAGCCCAGTGCCATTCTTTTTATTTATAAAGACTTGTTTTTATAGTAACAAGTGTAGGTTCATTCCACAGGGAATTATTGAAGCCATTATACAGGCTTCAGAAACAAAACAGAAAAGCCAGGATGCCCACATCCAAAGCCATAGAACTACTGTCTTCTCACCTTACCTAAGCACTATGTAAGGCCTGAATTCCATCCCTTTGAGGTGCCTGATGTTCTTGAGCCCCATTTTCCTTCCTTCCGTCTGCTCAGACTGCACTCATCTGGTGATGTTTCACTGGGCTTCTGTGCAGGCCCTGGGAATTGTCTAGCTATCCCCAGCCTAGAATGTAGAATTTGGAAGAGTCCCTGGAAAAGGTTAACTTACTCAAGTTGTACAGCAGATAACCTGAATTTTTACTGGCCCTGGCAGCACCACTGGGAGAGATTGTTTGTAATAACAAAATGCTAACAGATGATTTTTCCACATTGCTTGGCACCATCAGGACGTCTTTCATCAGCAGGCACTTGGCCACGTTCTTTTTGACAGACGTGTTTGTGGGGACTAGACAAGCAAAAGTCTCCTGTTGCTTGGGTTTCAGTACAGTGTGTTCCTTCGATGATATCTCTGAGCAGTGGTAATGTGAAGGATATTAAAAAATAATGAGGATTTGGTAGGGGAAGGAAGGACCAGCCCCTGAGGAGGCTGGGGGAGTTGCATAGAGTCCAATCCCTAATCAGATTAAAATCGTAAATGTGGTTCAATTCTACTGGATAGTTTATTATACTTATGGGAACAGCCTTTATGCTTGTTGTGGAAAGCACACCAATCTATAATATTTTGAATCGTCAAAACTAAATCAACTTTCTAAATGTCAACTTTTAGAAATACCCAGGGTTTTAAAAAAAAAAAAACAAAAAACCCCAACTGTTTTATTTGAATTTTGTAGGAGATAACAACTCTAAAATCTCATAGTTTGTGCGTTGAACTGTCAGAGAGGAAGTGGCCACATGTGTCTCTCTTTAAAATTTTTTTGAAGCAGCAAGTCTAGTTGGGTGGGTAATAAAGAGGCATAAGGAAGTCTTA
Organism: Hyaena hyaena; assembly: GCF_003009895.1. NCBI lineage: Eukaryota > Metazoa > Chordata > Mammalia > Carnivora > Hyaenidae > Hyaena > Hyaena hyaena. The sequence goes on from NW_024080924.1 coordinate 1,002,110, forward strand.
ATATTTAAGACTAAAGAAATAATTCAATTCAGTAAGCATTTATGGATCACTAACTAGCCAAGCAATGGTCAATGTTCTGGAAGTTCAAGCATGAATGAGGTATGGTCCCCAACTGCCAGGAGCGTTTAGATTTACAAAGAAGATAAACATAAATAACTAAAATGCCATGTGAACCTTGCAAGCTCTTTGGCAACTAAGTCAAAGAAAAATTTTTGTCAAGAAAGATCAAGAAAAGTTTAAGCCAAAAGGTTCAACTGAGCTTGAATGAATTTTCCTTTGGGATTTTCACTAGGTGAAAATGGAGAGAAAAGGTAGTACAGATAGCATGTGCAAAAGCATAAAACAGTGAGGGTTGAATGTATGCTTGAATCTGTAGGGGTGTGGCACAGGTAAAGTATAGAAAAGTATCTGGAAAAGTTAGCAAGAAGCAAGGTTTTAAAGAGTCATGGAGTGTCATGGGAAGAATATAGACTTATCTGCTGTGTAGAATAACTATTTTCAGTATAGGTAATAAAGGGGTATTCACCTATGGGGACATATCAGAATCAGGAAGGGGCTTTTTCAAATAGCACATGTTTTCCTCTGGCAATTTTGAAAAGATCCAAGGAAATGTCATTGCCAAAAAGAATGCTCTGATACTGTGGTATCCTACTGTCTCAGCTGTGCTTGGAGCAGAGTACAGTTGAAGGATAGTTGCTGTTGATTTCAACTCTGGCTGTCCTTTGGAATCCCTTGAGGAGCTTTAAAGATACCAGTGCAAGGGCACCATCTCAGATCTCTGATCATGGCTCTGCCCCTCAGTGTTTTGTGTTTTTTTTTTTTTTT
>NW_024080924.1:1003142-1292507 GCF_003009895.1 Hyaena hyaena
ATGATGCAGATAAACTGAATCGCTCTAAATGTCTGCAGTACAGAGCACTTCGAGAGAAACACCTTCAAAGAGGGCTGAGAAAATGGGAAAGAAATTAGTCTTTCCTGCTTTGTGTGTGCAGAGGGGTGGCCCCGGGGAATTAGGAAAGAAAATGGGAAGACCACAGTGGCCCTCCCAGCCTCATCTGGCCTTCAGGGCCCATTAGCGGAGACAGGGCACTTTGACACTGAGGGTTCAGAATCATCACAGGTCAAAGACACCACTAAGAATTCATAACCCTTTTGGAGCCTAACTGCAGCGCACCTGATAAATAATTCAGGTAGTCAGAAGTGCCTGGGTACGGAAGACTCTAAGTGTGCTTTTTCATCTTCTCCTTTAATAACATCCAAGGCTTTCCATCTATTTGTTTAAATTTACACACCCTTCTTTCTTTCCCCTCCCTCCCTCCCTCCTTTCTTTCTTTCTTTCTTTCTTTCTTTCTTTCTTTCTTTCTTTTATTTATTTATTTATTTTTGAAGAGACAGAGCAGACAGGGGAGGGCCAGAGAGAGAAGGAGAGAGAGGATCTGAAGCAGAACTCCACACTGTCAGTGCAGAGCCCAATGCAGGGCTAGAACTCACGAACTGTGAGACTGTGACCTGAGCTGAAATCAGGAGTGGAATGCTTAACCGAGTCACCCAGGTACCCAGAGTTCTCTCAGTGTTTCTAATAGGGAACAGGCTGAGAAGCACTCCATTAGACAGATAAAAGTAGCTCCAATAAGAAAAAGGATGATTAAAAAAGAATGGTTTAATTGGGATTACTCTCTTAAGGACTGTGAATTTGAATTTTCCTTAGAAGGAGATGGATGTAGATTAATAGGGCTACTGCAAATGAGAAGAAACTATAAGTAAAAATGAAAGCAGTAGAAGCAGTCAAGTTATGAGTAAAAATAAGATGGATAAAACATAGATGGCATCTGGTAGATAAAACTTGGGGAAGACTGGAAAGATGTCAAACCTCAGCACCTATCTGCTTTCAAATGATACATTGGGGTTGATTGCAGAAAAATAGCAAATCACTGGCTATAGATTAAGGTGAGGAAATAGCACATGGTTTCTATGTGCAAAGTAGAAGTAGGACTTAACAGGAAGTAGAGTGGAAAACAGGGTTAAAACCTAGCTTTGTCAAAGATTCAATTCATAGTATGTGTGGACTTGAGATACTTCCTTTGTAATCGAGCCAGGCACACCTTAAAATAATTGGTAGGATATAGACAGCTGCAGAATGAATGAGGTACTTAGTACTTTCTAATCATTTTGAGTTGCTGAGCGCAACCAAGACAAAATCAGAGTGATTGAGAGGGGCTGTGAACAGGGAAGGGCAAAGGTAAGTTGTCTATTTGGGCCATTTGAATTTCAGTGGTCAGAGGGTTTCTTATTATAATCCCAGTAGGTTGGTATGGAATACATGGGAATTCAGTATTTCTTTGTTATTTGGGAATTAATTCTTCAGTCAGTGAATACAGATTGTGAGGAAGCCATCCATGGAATCTATGCTTAATAATCTGTCCCCTTACTTTGGGTGTTTGTAGGAGAGGAGGGGAATTGACAGAAGACGGCATTTGCAAAGTCCCAGATGCATGGAAGAACATGGTCCTGAGAGAGGGAGGTGCTGTGCAAGAGTGGGATCCAGGGCATGTATGGGGAAGAGGCAAGAGCCCAGATCACAGAACGTTGACAGAAAACCGATCAAAGGAGACTTCAGTCCATGTTTCAGTGTCAGTCTGTAAATATTGGCCAATTATTGAAGAGAGATGAAGGAATAAAACTCTGCAGTTATTAAAAAAAAAAAATTCTCCTGAAACCAGGAGGGTGAAACTGCAGTCAGGAAAATTAGTTAGGTGGCTGTTACCATTGTCCAGAGAAAGAGGACCCAGTGAAAAGTTGAGGCAGTGGGGATGGAAAGAATGGAATGAATCAGAAAAATCAGTGAGGTTTGTTGATGAGTAATATGTTGGGAAAGAGAGAGAGAAAGCAAGGAATCCAGTATGACATCCAGGTTTCTGAGTGTGGGTACCAGGAAGATGACAATGCCATTAACTGCAGGAAGGAATCTCAGAGGAGGAACAAACTGAGGTTTGGCAATGATGAATTCATTTTCAAATGTGTTGAATTTGAGGTGGCTGGTTAAACAAGCAGGTAGGCCAGTCAGGAGGATGGTTGGAATTATGACTTTAAGGTGCCACTTTGGAAATTACAGTACATGTAGTAAATGAGTGTTGTTTACCACATGAGTACACAAGATGGTGCAGAGAGATTGTGTAATGTGAGGATAAAATGGCAAGGAAGATGCCTGGGGAACGACATTTAAGGGATAAATGGAGTCCGCAGTTTGGACTGAACTGAGAAGGGGAGGAAAAGGGGTAGAGAAAGTATATCAGAAGTTCGGGGAAAGGGTTCCTGGGTGTCTCATTCAATTAAGTGTCCAACTCGGTTTCAACTCAGGTCATGATCTCACGATTTGTGAGATTGAGACCCTTTATTAGGCTGACAGTATGGGCCCTGTTTGGGATTCTCTTTTCTTCTCTCTCTGCCTCTTCCTCTCACTCTCTCCCCCTCCTTTCTCTCTCTCTAAATAAATAAAATAAACTTAAAAAGTTCAGGGAAGTGGGGAGAATTTCAAGGTATGGGCACAGTTCACCTTTAACAATGCAGCCTCGAGGGCAGCATCACTGAAACGTGCTGACCAAATGTAACACTCACATCACAGGGTTTCAGTGAGTTAGGGGGTCAAGGAGGCAGAAGTCAAATGTAATTGGTTGAAAGGGAAATAGATGAGAAAATATATCAAGAGAGAGTTGTGTGCTTTTTCCCCCCCAAAAAATCTGCTGTGAAGAAGAGGCAGTGAGAAAGAAAGGGCAATAGCTAGAAGGGATTAAAGAAAGTATCTTTATTTTAGCTTTAGACGGATAAAGCATGCTGTGGGGAGCCTGCTGAGAGCCGAAAGCAAGGTGGTATAGCCACTGGCCTCTGGAATCTGTCAGGCAGCGAAGAGACAATAATACAGCCAACTTATGTGGCACCTACTATGTTCCAAACACTCCTTTATAGGTTGTTTTACATACATTAACTTATTTACTTCCTAATTGCCTCAGGAGTTGGAACCTGTTAGTATCCCCATTTTACTTGTGAGAAAACTGAGGTCCAGAGAGATTAAATAACCTGCCCAATTTGTGCTCTACCCACTGCACTCAGCAAATGCATTACAGAACCACCAAAACAATACATAGGCACATATGTCAACTTCAGTGGTTTCAGGAGATCATTGGTTAAGAGGTGGATGGAGGAGACCAAGGTAATTCCTGCAGACACAGCTCAGTCATGTGATAAAAGGGAAGTTTCTCTGTGGAACATGTCTTTGTAACCTGTTCCTATTATTAAGAAGTTGAAAATTGAGTGAAGTCATTGGCTCCTCAATGTTATTTTACTCTCAACCTCCTTGGAAGAAGGTTAGTTAAGAACAAGGACCAAGAGTTAGTCTGATGTGACAGAACTGAACTTGTCACTATAATGAAGTTGAAATGTTGGCAAACGATTCTGTGGAAATCAGGGCTGGGATGTAGATAGAGGTGGGCAGGGGAGGGAGAGGAAGATGGCGACAGGCAGGATGTTGAAACAAAGATTATCTTAATCACATAGTTGAATGAAGCTTGAAATTACTTTCAGGTATTTGGTAGTAGAACTCCTGAAAGATTGGGTAAACTTTTGTATTTGTAGTACGTTGTTTATCCAGACTCACTTAGGCTTTTCTTGGTTTTGTGCCCATCATTCCACAAGGGTGGCATTATTTAGAAATTTTGAAGAACGATTGGAAATCTGTTAGTCTTTTATTCAAATATTATCATTAGCAACAGTACATTATTAGTAGTAACATTTATTCAGATGTTATATAGCTTTCTCAGAACCCTAGAGATGACTCACAATCCTCCTCACTTGGGGAAACTCAGGCTTGAAGACACAAAGCTCCCTGCCCGAGGTCATAAAGCTAACAAGTGGCTAAGCTGGGATGCGGACCAGCTAGTACAAATCCAGAGCTCAGGCGCCCAACCCCCTGGGCCGTACAAGAAATAGACAGTGTCTGGATTTCGCCAGTTTGTTCCGAGTTGCATCAGGCTGCCATGTCCACATATGAGAAAACCAACTTTAGAAAAACCTTGACTCTAGTTTTACTGACCATGGTTATTTGGGGGTTGGTTCATGAGGGAAATGAGCTAGTAAAAATATAGTTAAAAGCTGTCTTAATGAACGTGGCGAATCTCCGTAAGTCTTTACCTTCCCTGATGAGGTCATTAAAATATTTCTTTACCTTTTCAATGCAAAAGGGATCTGTGCTTGTATCCAGTTTGGTGTTCAAGATATTGGTGGGCTGAAATTACAGTGGAGAGAGTTTGTTAGGCCATAAGGAAGGTCCTTAGAACAATGACTGGATAAGAACCATCGCAGTGGTTTTTATCAACCCATCTCTCCAGTACTATGTGCTTGTCACATCAGCTGCTGGGATCCAGAGATGGGGGCAGGTCCATCTTGTGGAGTTTATAATCCAATGAGAAAAGCGGACATTAACTAAATTCACCAGAAATATTTAATTACTATAAACCTGGATTCTGGAAACCCTAATAACATCATAAATTTGACTGCTTCCTGGTTAACCATAATAGGCTAAATGACTTTGAATGACTGAGTGCTTGCCGGCTCTGTGCTAATAAGTGTAAAACCACAGACCCGAGGCATTGTAGTAACTGAAAAGAGAAGTGTGGAAAAGCTGAATGTCTTATAAAATACAGTTTAAAATGTTGGCATGTAGAAGGGAAAAATAGCAAATCTTAATAATTCTCATCTTCTGTACACTTGTATAGCTTATTTATTACTATACTAGGAAAGATTATGAAACAGACACAGACACTGATCAGAGACAGCTTTGATATGGAAACTTCTAAAAAATACACACGTGTTATAGCTTCTTCTCACACCTTTTGTTTCTGCTGTGTTGGCCCAGACACGGCATAGAAGAGGTGTTCTAAGGGAGACTATGACTTAGAGACTGTGTGTCTCTAAGGGACACAGCCAGACGGAGCTCCATTTTTTCTTAGAGTTATCTTTTTCCAAACCAAAAGTAATAAAAGATGTATTCAAGCATGTTCAAGTCTTTCTGAATAGTTTGTTTTGCCTTTGATATTAAAACTGGGTGAAAGTTCTTAGGGGACAGTTTTACTCTAAGCCTTAATCCATGGTAGTTATTCCCCATGAGATCAATCTGGATACAATTAAGCCTCTACTCCAGCTATCTAAGTCTTTGGAGAATTCATAAAGTTAAATATATTCCCTGTCGGATTCTGAAAAGAACATCCCTGTGTTTCCCTGTGTTGACATGTCCTGAGCTATGGTGGCGGAGGGATGGTATTGAATTTTTTTTCATTTCTGGTATATTTGATTTTATACAATCTTTGCTTTCTTTCCCACTCATCTCTCTACAGGCTCAGTTTGAACTTCAGGCGTTTCATATCCGTGGGGAGCATGCAGTGGCTACAACAAGACTAGAAGAAACCATTGAAAATCTCAAACATGAGATTGAACACCGATGGCGAGGAGGATGTGAGGAGATGAGAGATGCGTGTGTCTCCACTGATGATGACCAACCCCCGAAGACCTACAGAAATGTGTGCATCCAGACAGACAGAGAGACGTTCCTCAAACCCTGTGAAGGGGAAGGCAAGACTGTCAGAAGTAACCAGATAATACCCAAGAAGCTGAATATCTCCTCTTTCAGCCAGCTGTCTCCCCCAAATGACAACAAAGACATCCATGTACCGCTTCAGGCTATGGAAAGCATCTCACCAAGTCAGCAAAAGTCATCGCCGCCACCGCCTCCTCCTCCCGCGCCACCCCTACCAACAGCCATCCCTCCTCCTCCGCCTCCTCCCCTCCCTCCTGGGCTTGAACCTTTGCCACCCGTACCTCCACCACCACCTGTTAGTGCTGGACCGCCTCCACCCCCACCACCTCCTCTGCCTCCAAGTGCCGGACCTCCTCCCCCTCCCCCTCCGCCACCACTTCCCAACTCCCTTGCTCTGCCTAACAGTGGGGGACCCCCTCCTGCTCCAACACCACCAGGACTTGCACCTCCACCTCCTCCTGGACTCTTCTTCGGAGTTGGCTCTTCTTCTAGCCAATGTCCTCGGAAGCCAGCCATTGAGCCGAGTTGTCCCATGAAGCCTTTATACTGGACTAGAATCCAAATAAGTGATAAAAGGTAAGCCCAACTCTGCGGGCCCAGTCTCAGCTTGTGAATTCCCAGGATTTTGCACAAATGACATTTTATTCATACCAGTTGGATATCTGTGTACCCCAACATTCATTCTCAAATGTGGTTTATAGTGAATACCTTGGATAAACAAGGTTGTAGTGTTTGAGGGAGACAATGTCTGTCTCCACCAGGTCTTATCTGTGATGCTGGGAGAAACCGTGCATGCAATGTCAGATCCTTCTGTAAGATAAAGTTTCCATTTTATAGACTCTTCTTAGGGAAGAGCTCTGGTCTAAGTTAAAGCCTTCTTGCAACATCCCTACAACTAGCAAGTAATCATAAAGACGCTGAGCCTGAACCTATCCTGTAGGTTCACTGAAGGGGTTTAGAATATCTGTCTTGTCTTTAGATGGTATCATCAACCTTATGGTCTGGATTCTTAACAGGTACGTGTAATTTTTCAGGTTTTATTAGAAGAACCAGACATAGCTGAGTCATTAGCTCTTTAGGTCACAGGGGAGTCATAAAATATGAAATCTCTGCTTGACCTCTCATTCCCCTACCTGCTAAATGCCCTCACATCTTCTACCTTGTTGTCCTTCAGAGAGAGTGCCGGTGTGGCACATCTTCCGTTTGTATAGCTTGTTAAGCTGGGTTCTGTAAAGCAGCAAGGAAGGTTGCTTGGACACTTCTATTCAAACATACTTGAATTTAATTTCTTCTGCCTCCTTTCAGAGTCTGTCAAGAGGACAGTGAGAGAGATGTTGAGTTGCTGCTTGACAATCTCTAGATCTGAAGTTCATCTGTTTGTAAAGAACAGCAAATAGAAATCCTATTTTTAAACATAAGTATTTGAACTTATTCCCCAAATCATTGGGTGGTGGTGAATCTTTCAGTTTATGTAACATTTTGCTTGTGGAAGGCAGTATATTAAACAAAATACCATGAAATTCACAATTATAAAGCAACTGGAAATCACTGTAGGAGGAGTTGGGAATACCTTAAAACTAAGCATGTGGTGAACTAAGTTGATTATGTGCTTCATCTTGGCCCCTTTCCTCTAACCAAAGAATAAGGACCAAGAATTCATGTGTGGGAAATCCTGTTACTTTTTTAAAACATTGATACTTTATTATTTCCCAATGGAATCATTAAAGGGGGGCGGGGAGAAGAGATCCTGAAATAGCTCCTAACGATTACCTAAAGTACTATTATTCCTTTTATTCCTTTTGTCCCATTCAAGACTCAGAGGACATTTCCTAAGAAATAGTTTCCCAGAATATTTATTTCAAGTTTTGTTCCCTTATTAATGTTCTCAAATTAATGTACAGACATTCCAAGGTGATGCATCCCACCTGTCAGCCCTGGGGAAGTGTGTTCTGACAGCACGTGCAGCTGATCCACACCTGCCTCGCTAGCCTGTCTCTCCTCCATTCCCCTCAAGATTTCATAAGCTACCAACATCCCAGACCACAGTGGTGATCTAACAGTACCACTGGGATACGGGCCCCTGGCTCACTATTCAAGATAGGACAAAGTCAAGCTGGAGACAATCATTACGTTTTACCTCCTTATGTAGTTGGCCATTTTGAGAAAGAAAACAATTCAGTTCTCAAGCCCTTATTAGTTTCACTATAAGTTTAGGGCTTCAGTGTTGAGCAAAATGAAATGTAGGTGAATGTACTGACTTTGCTGCAAGAAGACAGCAACATGGCCACTTCCTGCCCCTCCACACATTTACTCTCTTTTACCATGGGTCCCTCAAGGTGATTTTGTACCCTCAGAGCATGAGTACTTCTTTTAAACTAAGAGGCTGTAAAAATTCTGTGTAGCATTTTGTTCATGTACAAAACTAGAATTGTTTGGGGTGCCTTGCTTGCAAAGAGAAGAAATGGTATTTTAGTATTTTGTACAACCAGAGGGTAAGCACTTTGTGTAATGGATGCATGACAAATTTTGCTCTTGGTCTTGGTCTTCTGGGGAACCAGGAGTAAAATGTTTTTTTTTTTTTCTGTTGTATGTGCACTGCCTCTCATCCACCTAGATTGCTTTTCACTACTCGCGTGAACTTTTTTTTTTAATTTTTAATTTTTGAGAGGCAGAGAGAGCTCAGGTAGGGGAGAGAGGGGGGAAGAGAGAGAGAATCTCAAGTAGCCTCCACGATGCCAGCACAGAGTCCAACGTGGGGCTCAGACTCATGAACCACAAGATCATGACCTGAACTAAAACCAAGAGCCGGACACTCAACCAACCGAACCACTCAGACACCCCAAACATGAGCTGATTTTGAACTTTTGCCATTTTGCATTCTTTGGTGTCTGTGTTCTTGTTTCTAGAATAGGAAAGAGATGTTTAGTTAAAGGAAAAGAAATCCTCATCTATCTACTTTTTTGGTTTCCTAATAAATGTCAGTCTTCCTTGTGAGTATCTTCCCCTTCTCCCTCCATTTCTCCCTCCTCCTCCAACATTTCCCCCCTCCCCAATCTTTCTTCCTACCTCCTCCTCCTCCTGCCTTCCTCTTCCTCTTCTCTTGAGCTAGAATTGTACATTCAGTGATGGAAAAGGAGTTCACCGTTATAGCAAATGAGATGGTCTATTGTGAGCAAGTCCCTGTTACTCCTCCACCAAATGCCAACTGTCCCCAACTCAATGAGAGGTAGTATTCCAGAGGTCTTCTATTCATTATTGGAAATGCCTTTTCCCATAGAAACGATGTGTAGTAAAAGTGTAGTAAATGGTAGTGAAGTGAACAACCTGTCAAAGCCGGTTTACTCTAGAATAGGAGTGAGTGGCAGCACTAGTCATGCTATCGTGAGCTCAGAGTCCTTGGAGCTGGGGCTAAGCAGTGCAGGTGCACTGATGGGGAAGGGGTGGGGGATGGATGGGTCTGAACAATCTCCCTTATGCATCACACCATCTCCCTCTGCACACCCTCTCCTCATCCTCCCAGAACCTCCCTGCGGCCCAGACCAGCAGCCCTTACCAGGCTGCATGCTCCAAAATCCCTTGGCTCTTTTCAGCCATTGAGATCCCCATTCCTTAGTGCAGCTGGCGATAAGCCCTTGATGTTAATGGTGTTCCTGTTTCAAATGAGAGTTGAGTGAGTGGCGGGGGGTAGGGGGATGTCTGAGGTGGGAGCACAAGGATGGATGTACTTCATTGGAAAGTTTCTAGCTCTTGGGTGATGATTTTACAGGTATTCACTATACTGTTGTATGCTGTACATGTCACATGTATATACTCTTAAATGGTTCAAATATTATATTAGAAAAATTATAAAGTGGAGAGAAGTGAGTCTGAACAGATCATGATGTTCATATTTAACGGGAAAGGTAGACATGTAGCAAAATGTGAACACCCGAGTCTGAGAAGTCCATTTTCCCTCCTGTTTTGAATGTGAAAATTGCCTTTTAGCATCAAAAATTGTATGGACCATCCCATATAATAATAGTTTTTAGTTTTCATTGATGGAGAAAACACACGTTAAAAAATATTTGTGAGTACTTACAAATATTCTGGATCATAATATATATTCATATGTTTGAAAAACAGTGTGTAGGGGTGCCTGGGTGGCTCAGTCGGTTAAGCGTCCGACTTTGGCTCAGGTCATGATCTCACGGTTCATGGGTTCGAGCCCCATGTCGGGCTCTGCGCTGACAGCTAGCTCAGAGCCTGTAGCCTGTTTCAGATTCTGTATCTCCCTCTCTCTCTGACCCTCCCCTGCTCACGCTGTCTCTCTCTCTCAGAAATTAAAAAAAATAAAAAAAATAAAAAAAAAAAGAAAAACAGTGTGTAGATGAAACAGTATGTTTGTCTGTCCATGGGTATTAAACATATATAAAAATAAGAAAGGAGACACTTGGGGGAAAATGTGTTCTAACTAACGGAAGCCTGGTTGGTAACCCCTCTGCGTCCACTCACAGAGGCAGGTTTTCTATACCTGATTTTTTATATCTTCTTCCTTGTCTTTGTTTCAAAACTAGGATGCCCCTGTTATTTGAAGACAAAAAAAAAAAAAAAAAAAAGGCAAAAAACAAAAGCAAAGCCTCCTCCCCATGACTACTTTAGCTGAAATCCCTGTGGGGACTCATTCAGGAGAGATTTTTTGGTTTGTTTTCATTGTTAATACTGTCACTGGGGTGGACTATTATAAATCAAGTATTTCTAAATGACCTTAGTCTGTTCACAAATGATGGGTCCTGCCCTCAGTTGGCCCAAGCTAATCCTGAAAACCATTTTTAAAAGTATTAGAAGTCCAACAAGAAGGTAAATCTTTACCCTTAGGAGAAGGTGAAGAATTTTTTTCTGTTCAAGAATTGTTATTCAGAATCATCCCATTAATGGGGCGCCTGGGTGGCTCAGTCAGTTGAGCATCTGACTCTTGATTTTGGCTCAGGTAGTGATTCCAGGGTCATGGGATCAAGCCCTCCTTTGGGCTCTGTGCTGGGCATGGTCCCTTTCTCTTTCTGTCCCTCTCCCCCTCTCGCTAACTTGCTCGCTCGCTCTCTAAAAAAATAATTAAAAAAAATAATTATAGCATAAATGTGCCAATGGTTATCTTTTTAGCTTGCCATGATGCCCGTTTTTACCCATCATGGAAATGCCACAGACTGAGAGAGAAACACCTTACATGGCCTCAGTTATGTGAATCCCAGGATTTCTGGTCCTGCATGTTTTCTCTAGATCTTTCTCTCTTTGATTGCATCTAATGATCATTCAGTTTTAGAAATGTGTGTTGGCTATGATGTTCTGTGGTATATTTTGACTTTTAAAAAAAAGGTATAGCACAAAAAAGCTTTTCTTCCAGTTTTATTAGGATATATATAATACATATAATATATATAATATATTTTATTAGGATATATATATCCTATGTATATTAGGATATATATAATATATGTATATTTACACACACATGCACACAAATACACACATATGTATATACACACACATATATGTTTTAAATGAGTCAAAGTGAATTAGAGGTTTTATGTATTCTGTTCTCATCTGATTTGATTCTAATATTTAACTTGTCATTTTTTCTTTTAAGCCAAAATGCTACACCAACCTTATGGGATTCCTTAGAAGAACCTGATATTCGGGATACTAGTGAATTTGAGTATTTATTTTCCAAAGACACAACTCAGCAGAAGAAAAAACCTCTGTCAGAGACCTATGAGAAAAAGAATAAGGTCAAAAAGGTAATGGGTGACTATAGTAATTGTATTTTTTGTCATATGTGGGAATTCATTATGTGCTGGTGGTTTGCTATCTCTCTGTTCTCTAAAAATGTTTTTGAAGGTTTTAAGTCACTGATGACAAAAATGAAGTCAGTAGCTAGAGAAATCTGCGCTTATTCTTTCAGTCGTACCTGAATTTTCAAGCTATTTTCTTAATTTAATCTGGACTTTTTTCCAGCTATTCTGTTGAAAAAATACAAAATTTAATTTGTGTTTAGGGAATGTAGTGTGTATGTTATATGGAAAACATCTTACTCATTCACTTAGGTATAAATCCATCCATTTCCCAAATGTTTACAGGGAGTGTATTTATGCCAGGTTTTGCTCTAGGCCCATGTGGTCCAGTGTTGTAGCCATTAGGCCTATGCGGCTGTTTAAATTTAAGTAGCGCAGTAAGATAAAAATTCAGGCCTTCAGTGGCACTTGCCACTTTTCAGTTTTGTTTTTACGGCTGGCGGCTACCATATAGCACAGATGAAAAACGTTGTCGTTATAAAAAGTTTTATTGGATAGCACAGTCTGGGAAATGTTGGTGAGAAAACCCCAAAGACACGTGCCCTGTGGCACTTACATTAACAGTCAGCATTACTAACAAAACACTGAACCATGTGGTAGAGCAGGGTAAGGAAGATGGATTTTGGCAGGGTGGGGGCGGGGTTGCAGTGTTAAATGGAGCGCTCAGAATAGTTCTCTTGGAGAAGTTGACTTCTAAGCAAAGACCAGAGGACCTGACGTCAGAGGCCGCCAGCCTTACATCGGACAGCAAGTTCAAGATTCCCCAAGCGATCAGGCAGATGTGAAGCTGAATCGCAGCTGAGCCGTGTACCAGCTGTGCAACCTGGCTCAAAGTTCTTCCTCTCTTTGCCTCCATCCCCTCACTGTAACATGAGATAATGACTCCTCATAGTTTTTGTTATTGTAAGTAGTTATTGTAAGTAGTTGTTAAATGAGGTCATTGATATGTCATGCTCAGCACAGTTCTTGACACAATCAGCCCACAACAAATGACGGCTACTCTTGTTACATTACTGTTGAAGTCATTGCCGTGATCTCTCGGCGTTAGCGTTTTGATAATAGCATAGATGATGCCGAGGAGACAGTGCAGTACATCTATGGTTCTGCTATTGGTTTGCTCTGTGAGTTTGGGCTGCTTGTCTGTGTTCTCTAAGCCATATTTTTCCTTTTCTTTAAAACAAGATTAACGATATCTGAGTCTACCTGACCCACAAGGATGTTGTGAAATTGAATCAAAGAGATTTTGAAGGAAATGTTTTGAAAGGTGTAATAATGAGTGATATTATCATGAACACTTTATTCTTAAGTTATAGAGCAGGCTTCATCCATCGGTTCCTATCTCAAGTAACATTATGATTAGGAAATCAGTGTCCCTTACAGGGGAAAATATGACCAATACCTGAATCCAGTTTTCTGTTAATCAAATCAGCTTCTCCCACTGACTTGAATTATGAATGAAAATTATGATCAGAGTTTTTCACCTGTCAGGTTCATTGGAATTGAGTTTTCATGAGAAAAATGTGACAGAGAAGAGCCTGGGTGGCTTAGTTGGTTACGTCCAACTCTTGATTTTGGGTCAGGTCATGATCTCATGGTTCCTGAGTTTGAGCCCCACGTTGGGCTCTGTGCTGACAATGCGGAGCCTGCTTGGGATCCTCTCCCTCTCCCTCTCCCTCTCTCTCTGCCCTCCTCCCCAACCCATGTGTGTTCCCTCTCTCTCTCTCTCTCTCTCTCTCAAAATAAATAAATTAATTTTAAAAAAAGGAAAAATGTGACACTAAAAATAACTAAAAAGCAGACCAACTCTTTTAAGAGGACATATTGCATGAAACATTTTAAACTTTTCTAATAAAACTATTAGTTACTGGTAAGAAGTCAGCTAATACAATGTATTCGCATGCAGTGAGATTCATACAAGATGGAAATAAGTGTGCTTTAAGGGCCAGCTGGTGTGTTAAATCCCATCCATAGACACAGAACACTACCGCTTCTGTATGAAAGGCCAAAGAAGCAGCTATGTATTCCAAAGCTAGCCTCGGCTTGCCTCTTCCAGGGAGCCTCTTGTGGTTAACCCAGGAACTCCCCTGAATGTTTTCTTACACAGTATCACATGAACTGACTCGTCCTCTCTTTCTTCCCAGATTGGTCCTACCCCTTCTGTTCCTCCCTCTGGATGCTTGGTAACATGTTATTTACTCATAAAACTAATTATTTCTGTTTTGGTAAATGAGTATTTTTAAAACATCAAAGAATTTGTTTTTTTAAAACATCGAAGCATTTGGTTGTTTATTCTTACTTCTTATCTCATAATTGTTTGCCTATTCAACAGAGGATTTCTACTAAGGCAGTTAGTGCTTGATATGTTTATTTTGCTTCCCTGTCTGAGGGGGGAAATACCCTTCATTTGAACTTTTTAATCTTTCTGAGCAGCGAGGTGGCCAGCATCCCGTAGGATCTCTGCACATGTATAGTCTCCACGTTTCTCGTGAGGTGGAGGCAAGCATGTGCATCGACTGGGCTTTCTGGTCCTGAGACTGGTTGGGGTATCCGGTGCACTGGTGGCTTACATTAGGGCTGAGATTTTAAGTTTTAAACTAAAAAAAAATGAGCTGGATCCATGCCAGAAAGCTCTAAGCCTGTCCCTGATGAGCCTTCTCTCTGTGCCCGTGGTCAGATTTCACACATCAAGATGGATTCCTTGGTCTCCTCTGAGAGCCAGGTTTCTTTGTTTGATTGTTTCTCTTAAAATGAAAGTAAAACTAAATCACAGAGGTTTTGAGCAGCTGGGGAGTTTCGGCATCAGAGGCCAGCTTCATCAGCCTAACCACAGCATGATTCCTACACAAGGTGACCAGGAGGAACACTGGCCAAATCGGTCTTATTTATAGTGATTGGAGGGAGCATATGTTGGAGACTTGAAACTCGAGCATTCTGAATCTTGGCTGTAGGGGCTCAGCCAACATGGAGACCCTCATATGAATACCTCTTAAGTGGAGCCCATCTTCCTTCCACCGTGTGGCTGCATTTCTAGGTCAGGAAGAACAGTCAGAATTTTCCAGATTACGCTGAACTCGAACTCAGACACTGGTTTCTATTTCATCTTCTATACGAGCATCTGAAGGTCTCATCGCTGGCAGTGGCTATCAATAAACAGATGCATATACTCTTCAATTGGGCAGGGATTCTGTTCTATAGTATCTTCTAATCTGAAAATTAGAAGGCACCTTACCAGTCATTGAATTCAGTACCCTCATTTGGCACACGAGAAACTGAGGCCTAGGAAGATGACATGACTTCAAGGGTTTGCACACTTATAACTGGGAAGGTATTAATAGTGACAGACACTTGAGAGAATGTACAAGAGCCTCAGGATGTGTCTTCAGTTCCCCTTAATTTAAACATGAGTTTGCCTCATCGACAATGGTCAGATTTTATTGGGATGAATAAGCTGACATCTATAAATGAGAGTAGCCATTATTAAAATCAACAGAATACAGCCACACTTGTACAAATCCAAAGTATTTCCTACATTGTGAAATTATCCCAAGTTTTTTTGTTTCAAAGTCAATCTCTCAGCAGAAAGGCAAACCTTAAAAATTTTTTTTTAAATGTTTTATTTATTTCTGGAAGAGAGAGACAGTGTGAGCAGGAGAGGGTCAGAGAGAGAGGGGGACACAGAATCTGAAACAGTCTCCAGGCTCTGAGCTGGCTATCAGCACAGAGCCCGATGTGGGGCTCGAACCCACAAACCGTGAAATCATAACCTGAGCCGAAGTCAGACACCCAACCGACTGGGCCACCCAGGCGCCCCTGGAAGGTAAATCTTAGAACAAAAAGATACTTTAGGTATCACTCCAACAACAATATACGTAGATATATTGTTTTCCTTTAACTCTACCAACTATTGTAAATATTAGCTGTAGGGACGGCTGGGTGGCTCAGTCAGTTAAGCACTAGACTTCAGCTCAGGTCATGATCTCACAGTTCATGGGTTCAAGCCCCGTGTTAGGCTGTGTGCTGACAGCTCAGCACCTGGAGCCTGATTTGGATTCTGTGTCTCCCTTTCTCTCTGCCCCTCCCCCTCTTGTGCTCTGTTTCTCTCTGTCTCTCAAGAATGAATAAAAATGTTAAATAAATAAATATTAGCTGTAATACGAACACAGATTGTTATTCCATACTCAGGCATGCGCCAACCTCATTTGTGACACCAGACCATCAGACCGTGCTGCCACTTTGACATGGCAGTCACCAAATTGAGAATGGAAGCTGCAAATGTCAGCTCCTTTTAGCACCACCAACACTCAGTACCGGCTCCTATTTATTTTTTTTGCGGGGGGGAGGGGGCCCTGATAACCTCAGAGCATATCATTTCACTTTCCCCATAGATTTCCTTTTCTATAAAATGGAGAATAGCAACTCTTTACAGGCTTGTCATGAGGATGAAATGAAATCATGCTTATGAAAGTACTTTATTTCCTAGAACTGTGCATTAGTAGTCTTAGTTTATGAACTAATGAGAATGTTTTATGAAGAAATTCTTGAATGTCATTGATTCCCGAGGTTGTTGAGGAGTCTTAAAACATTAGTACGTCCATTCCTGGTCATCTCTAGACCATTCCTGTTTTCCAGGATTCATAGACTTCTACAACTTCCCTTAATGACACACACAGACATCTGGTAGTTCATCTTACATTGGTTTGTACAGTCTTTTGCACCATAGAACAGAGTTTCCACTGTCACTGTGCCATACTTCTACGGTCTCCAAGTTACATTTGTTCCTGGGAAAGGTAGCTCAGCACCTTGACGCAGAGCCAGGAATCTGCCTCCATTGTCTGGGAGTCTTCCTCCTGGTACCTGTTGGGGAAGTTGTTGCTTTGATACACTTTCCAGTTGCTTCCCAAACTCGCCCTACAACTCTCAGAAATCAGCACAGCCTGTCACTGTTCTTCCTCTCTTGAAATGCCACGATCTCACTTTGAATTATAAATAATCTCTGCGCTTCTTCCCTCCTCTGTAGGTTACATAAAATCCTTTCCCTCTGCCTTTTTCATAGAGACTTCTTAAGAATTAATGAGATAAAGGCTATTCCCTGAGCACTTAGGGGTGGCGGAGGGCGGCCGGGGACGGGTTGTGATGGTTCAGCAGACGCTAGTCTGTTGAAACTTCCTGGAGCCAAGAGCCTTCAGTTGTAATTTGGTCACTTTGGCGAGGATCATGGCTGTAATTCTCAACTCCCAGACTTGGTGTCTCAGTTTGGCAGGGAGGGGAGAAGGGTGGAAGAAGAACATTGTTTGGAAGCACAAACATAAATTTATAGGGTTTTCATAACCTGTTGCCTTCCAAGTTTATATAATTTCAGCTTTTGTATACAGATAATTTCTCTGGGCTGCCTCAGTAAGGTATGTGCATGATTTCCCCCCGAGGAGTGGGGATGATTTGCCAACCCCTTATATTTCTCATGTGTTTGAAAACTGAGCAGTGAGGTTATGGGGTTATCATATGTAGAAACGAGTGAACTATCTTGCCCGTGTGTTGATTGCACCAATATATGACCTCGAGGTCATTAGTGCTGTGTCCAGATTCCTTGAGTGATAGCTGGAATGATAAGGGCCTCCCTCTTCTTCAGCTTAATGGCTGCTGACTGGCCAGACCTACCAAAAGCAAACAGGAGCTTCTATTCCATGACAGGCACTCGTTTACAAATGTTCTGCCTTGCAAATTTTATTTGGAAATAAGGTGGCCCAAAAAGTTAAGTTGTACTTTTACTTTATTTACTTATTTAAAAAAAAAAAAAAGGTGGCTAGGGCTTGTCAAATATGGATATCAATGATTCTTTCAGAATGTTAAATCTGAATATTATTCTTGGAGTTCAACTGTATTTCTCTGTTGGCTGTTAAAACAGTAACAATCTGGACTTGTACCTCAAGCCAACTGTAGTATCCTTAGGATGGTCATACCCTGCCCCAACCACAAGAGGGCATCTTAGAATGCCGAGATACAGCGCTAAATTGGCTTCTTGGAACAGGGAGCAGCAGAAGCTATAAGAGAATAACTGCCCCTCAGCACCTCCCTGAGCCATGTTAATTCTCTTCATTGTGGACCCTGAGAGCAAATTATCCACACGATAAGATGACAAGTATTGGGAGCCAAGTCCATATTAGAAATGCTTGTAGGTATTAGCAGAATAGAAACAATTATTTGACATAGTTCCCGTGCTTAGAATGAATGATTGCAGTATAAAAATGCATGAAGTATCAGACTTAGCCCTTTTGTAACTGATCCTGGAATCACCTCCACAAGACACAGACACACACACACAGAATTGTTTAAATCTTCCATATCTAAAGGGAGTGAAGATTTATTTGAATATAGATTTTGTTTTAAAAAACAAAAACATTGGCTATTACAAGATAGGCTATGAGAGAATCATTCTATGTATATATATTTTAATGTTTATTTGTTTTGAGAGGAGGTGGGAAGGGTCAGAGAGAGGCAGAGAGAATCCCAAGTAGGTTTTCCACTGCCAGCACACAGCCCTGACATGGGGCTTGAACTCACAAATCATGAGATTGTGACCTGATCCAAAACCAAAAAAATCAGATGCTTAACCAAGTGAGCCATCCAGGAGCCCCTAAATATTTATATTTCTTAAAAGTATCTATCTTTCCTCTTGGTTGAAGAAAGTTTTGAATTCTTACATATATTTTTGTGGACCTCATTCATTTATGCTTAATTGTAAGACTAAGATTGGGATGTAAGCTGGAGCTGGAGCTTGACAGCAATTTAGGGCTGAGTGCCAATGCAGCGACTCCTCTGGCCTCCACTTTGGAGCTAGAAGGATGTGAGGCTATAACAAAGACAGGCAAAGACCTTATATGTGTATTTAAGTCACAAAATCAGGACACTGGATGCTTTCTCAGCTAAACTCATAAATGCTTTACAAAGTGCACACATCTCCAGTATACACCGTGCATACATGTGTTTTCCCAGGCACATGCTTGATAACGGACAGAAATCAGTCTTAGTAATTCCTTGCATTTATGTAATGTCTATCAAGTGAAGATGACAAAGATTTCAGTAGTGACGATAACAGTTAATGCTAAGTAAGTGGTTTTTGATTAGTGACTGAGCATGTATTAACTTCTTTAAGAATAACAAGCACCTAGTAAGATGGTTACTATTCCAATTTTGTGGGTGAGTAGGCTTCAGCATAGAGGGATTACCATACTTGCCCAGCATCGCACAACCCTTAAGTGGTAAGGAAATGAATCGAACAACAACCCCAGAGCTTGTGCTCTTAATTATTTGACAAATGGTCTGTTGGTCTAAATTGAACTACAAGTTTTGACTTCAGGTTCACTTTCAGAAGGCTGAGTTTCATTCCCTGGTCATTGTTTAGTGAAGGAAGCACCGGCTTTGCTGTCCATAGACCTGGTTTCTACTTCTGGCTCTGACCTCAACCGACTACTGAATCACGGGCAACATCTTTAAATTTTCTGGGTCTTAGGTCTCATCTGTCAAAAGATGCGAACTTTAATTTGATGAATTACAATGACCTGGTCATGACTTTACTTTCACTTTGCAAATAGGAACACTCAAAACCCACCACTTTGGTTTTACTTAGAAGATAGACAAGGGAATTACGTGGGAACCAACATCTCCGTGCTCGGACCCAGGCACCGTCTGATAGATCGAGCTGCTTGACACCATCATGCCACGTTATATGAATCATAGATGTGCAGAAGCTCAGGGAATAATTGTCAGTAGCCCCCAATCTTAAGAGACATACATGTCCTAGAGAATTCTTTTAAAATAAAGCAAGTTTCTTTATGTCCTGGGGTATTGAAGGACAGGGAATATGATGGGCAAGACAGCAGTGGGAAGGCACCAGAGATCTTGTCTTAAAGGTAAGTAGATAGCAGTTGCTGTGTGTCCAGTCACGTAACCTCTGTGGCCTTAGTTTCTGTAACTGGTGGGGCATCCATGGTGTAGGTTGTTAAAGATGCTTTCCAGATGCAAACTATTAGATCACATCTGTGTGGGGACCTCTTCACACACATTTTAACACTGAGTGTATACAAGTGTGTGAGTAGAAAGAAATTGCAAATTAGGCCCTTGCTTCATCAATGAGTAACATGGGATGTAAGGCAAACCGGCCTCACACCACAGTTTTCTTCCATCAGATTCCATGTTTCCCTTCTCGCACTTGTCTCTACTTATCCAAAAATGCATTTGGCAGCATCAACCATGGGTCAAGCTGGCCAGCCCCCATCGGCTGGTGTGGCCCTTCGCCATTCTGTCCTTTTCTGTCTCTCTGAGTTTCCAGGGTCCAGCGTCCAAGGCATACTTTCAGGTTATATCAGACAAAGCCGTCCACGAGTTTCTCAGGACAGTCTGGCGTGACCCCACTACTATGGCCACACTTTCCATTTTTGATAAAATACCTTCTGGCCCAGAGCTTGATTATAGTTAGGCCTGACCTGATTTCTCTCCAGCTGAGGCTAATTTGCATGGCTGTAAACACAGGGCCTTACAAAGCTCACCAACTGTGATAAAAGCAAAGGAAACCTGAGACCACTAGAAACTCAAAAACCTGCCTGCCTTTCGGTATCTGAGCCTGACTCTGAGTCACGCCTCAGCCCAGGAGGTTGCCAGCGTGCAGCAGCTAAAGCAGTGTTATTCTGATTGATCTGATTAAGGCAGCAAGGTTAGCCATGGTCAATTTACAAAGACAGTATGAGAAGAAATCATGTGTGTAGCCATGTTATGGGTCAGCGAGGCCCCTGCCAGAAGTTATAAAAAGCCACAGCTCTGCCAGGACCATTATCAGATCTCCTGGGTGGGGTACAAATGAGATTGGAAGGTTAGGGGCCCCTCCGGTGGAATGAATGACAAAAGGGATTGGGCTGAGAAGAGCTAGCGAATCATGCTAGCTTCCAGCTAGATGCCTTAGCTGCCAAGCCCCTTACATGTTAGTGGGAGAGCCTGGGAGTTCCCCGGTGCTGCGTTAGGAGGACTGTCCTTAGCGCCTCACTGTAATGGGAAGGAGAGAGTGGAAAGGCTGACTGGAAAAGAACACGAGGCTCTAGGTTGACCCACCGAAACCGCCAGATGGAACCTACTGGGCATTTCCATCCCTTCCTCCACCCAAGAGTGGTTTAATTGCGATCTGGCTCCAGGCTCTGGTTCCTAAATAACCTGAGTTTTAGTGTTTTCATTTTCATTAATTAGCTTTTATGCTAGGTACCGTATTAGTCAATTAGGCATTTTGCATGCGCAAAATATCCTAGGAGGTGAGAAGGGGGTCTTTAAAAATAATTTAGAGCTGCAAGTTCCAGGGGGTTAATTCATGACCTAATTATCACATCACTTTTTACTCCCTTGTAGACTCTAGTACAACTTCCTTAATGTACAGCAAGCACAAAAACTAACTTTAAAACTTTGCTTTCCAGTGGTTATTGCATTCATATTGATTTTGAGGATTTTGGATCCTCTACTCTGGGCGTGGTTCTCTTCTACCCTAATTTCGGAACACAAATGTTACTTACAACACTGGAATAAGGTGCATTAATTAACAAAGACAGATTTATTTAAAATGTAGCCAACTGAAAGCCACATTACTTGAGCTGGGGCTCATTATAGATCACTCTGTACTATAATCATCTTACTAATGGAAAAAATGAGAGATTGAGATGGTTGCTTAGGGAAGAATGTGATTCAGAATGTAGCAACAGAATGTCCAAAGCGTAGGATGTTTAGACTGATTTTGTAAGACCTTGGAGAAACTGGGACCCTGTGACATCTTTGTTGTCTATTATGTATTCTCTTGTGGTGTGGAGATATCTGAACAACTCAGCTCTCAAGGATGGCAGCCATTCATGTGCCACCAAAGGAAGAGGTAAGGGTCTGAGGCTAAAGGTACATGTATGTAGAAGGAGATGGGTCCAAATCCCCTGCACTGGTCTGTGAGTCCTGTCAGCTGAGATCTTGGTTTTCGCCCCCAGCCACCAGGAAGCCAGGGGCAAGGCTGTAAGAAGCCTGAACCCTGCCCAGCTGCTTCCTCCAGCACACCCTGCACCGAGAGCCACAGCTAGTCTGAGGACAGAAGGTGGTAAGGGAGTGGTTCAACCTGGGTCTCTTTCTAAGTCATCACTTTATTCATGGGGCAAGTGCCTTCATCTTTCTAAGGCTACTTTGGACAGTTTCCTCCTCTGTGAACTGAGAATAGTAACAGTACCTACGCGAAAGGGTGTTTAGCTTTGTGCTTGCTGCTCCCGCCATGCTATCATCGCCATCAACATTACCATGAGGAGGAGGAATAAGAGCAGTGAGAATCCTCTAGTGCCACCACTAAAGGAGAACAGAAAGTTGGACTCAACCAGAAGCCCCGTTTCTCACTCAGTGATGGCTTCTGAGCCCCCAGAGAGCTACAGGAGGTCTGTTTTACTCAGTCCTTTCTTTGTGCATCTTACTGGGACACAACTGCATAATTCAAAGATAGGGATTTAAGCTGGACGCTCTGAGATGAATGTCCTCAAGGTGTGCCAAGAGAAGGCAGCGTAATAAAACAAAAAGGTGATAAAATTTGTCTCCGTTTTCTAGTACTATTTTTATTTGGCTTTCACGATAATCTGTGTTTGTGGTACAATTTTAAGTGTGCCAGCTGTTGGCAGGGGCTCCTTGAATCCTTTCAGAACATGGTAAGCTACAAATAAATAAAAACACATCTAGAATGGCTGATTTAGGTCATGAAGGAACTCAAAGTATGATATTTTAGGTTAGCTTCCATATTAACGAAATATACAGAATCATTTATTAATGTTCACCAACATAATATATGGGTATAATTTTAACAGTTAAGCAGAATTCAAAAACTTTGAAAAATGAAAAGGTCCTGCAAATATCAATAAATTTCAAGCAGTTTTTCATATAGCCCACACCTCTGATTAAGGTGAAATTATAAATCAACAGAAAGACAACTTCAGTATGTCAATAACAAAAAACTCCTTGCCTTTTAAAATTTACATTCCTGTAAATAACTCATGGATCAAGAAAGAAGTTATAATGGGACTCAGAAAACACTGTAACTCAAAAAATAAAAATATGGCTTATCAACACTTCAAGGATGCAGCTAAAATACATGGTCATGAGTGTTTTTATTAGGAAAGAAATAGCTCAAAAATAAGTTAGCTTCCAAAATTAATTGCTAGAAAAAGGAAAAAAAAGAAGAAAATATTAGGTGAAATGACAAGAAAAGCCATTTTTTGAGGTCAACTGTGATCAAATATTACAATTTGATATGGTTCAACCAGATATTACATTTTAAAAGATAAGAATGGGAATTTAAAAGAAATTTTACTTTGTTTTTTTAAATGCTTATTTACTTTGAGAGAGAGAGAGTGCACAAAGTGAGCAGGAGAGGGACGGAGAGAGAGGGAAAGAGAGGATCCCCAGAAGGCTCTGCTCTTACTGACACGGGGGTCGACTCAAAGCTCGATCTCACAAACCATGACCTCATGACCTGAGCCGAAATCAAGAGTCAGACACTTACCCAACTGAGCAACCCAGGTGCCCCTAAAAGAAGTTTTAAAACACAGTACAGAAGATCAGTAAGGTTAAAAGTTCTTGGAAAACAATAATAAAATCCATACACTTTTGGCAAGATTTAGAAAACAAACATATAAAAATATTAGGAAAGTAAAAGTAACTACAAGATACAGTAGAAATGTATAAGATATAAGAGAATAGCATGAGCAAACTTTTGGCAATTAAAGAACATGAAATAAACAACTTCCTAGAAAAATACAAATTACCAAAATAGGGTCAAGAAGAAACAGAATACCTGAATGCCTATAAATACTGAGGAAATTGGATTGGTTGTTTAAAATTTTCTTGCAGAGACCAGATGGTTTGATTACAACAAACATTTCCTTCTTACACAAAATACTTTGGGGAAATAGAAAATAAGCTGGTATATAGTTTTGATGGCACTATCAGACAGAGACAGGAGGTAAAAGAAACATTACAGGCCATTTTCTCTAAGACAGATGTGAAGATCGTAAACAGAGGATTGAATCCAGCAGTGAATAAAAATTCCTATATTGAAATCATTAAAGTTAACCTAAATAAAAGAAGAGATCTTATGAATGGGAAAGTCAATATTGTAAAGATGTCAGTTAATGCCAAATTGATTTCTAGTTTCAAAATCAATTTTTGAAATTTGAATCAAAATTTTCCAATCAAAATCTAAAGAAGATTGTTTGGAATCTGACAAGCTTATTCTAAAAAATTGTGTGGAAGAGCAAATGTTGAAAAATAACCTTACAAAAATAACCTTAAATGTGATGCTTAGTGAAAAAGTCACAAAAAATGATTCAACTGGTCTGCACCTAAACACATGAAAAGCTGAGTTTTGCATTTATGGCAAAATTATTTTTTAAAAAAGCAAGGGAGTAAGAAACATAAAATTCCAAAAGATAAAAAAAATCTGAAAAAGAAAAATCCAGAGGATACTTACCTTACCTCATATCAAGAAAAATAAAGTCGTTATGAAACGGTAATAATTGGCCCAGAAAACAAACAAATCAAAGATTAATGGAAAGAATTAAAGGGTTCAGAAGGAAGATCAGTCAGTGTATATATGCAAACTAGTATGTGATAAATGTGGTATTTCAGACCAGAGAGTAAAATTGACTATTAAAAAATATTTTAAATGTTGAATATATGGCCCAAAAGAAAGAAAATAGATCCCTCCCTCACATCATGAATCAAAATTAGTTCCAGATGTATCAAGTACATGAAAGGAAAAAGTTAATAGTTTTTAAAAAAGAATATAGGAGCATATCTTTTAACCTCACATGGAAAAGACACAAAAAACATAAATAAGAAATATGTACCTTAAAGTAAAAAACTCTTGTTCATCAAAAGATACCACAAAGAATATGAAAAGATAAGCCACAAGCTTGGGAAAGACATTCATAACATGTATAACTGAAGAAGAATTACGGTCAAAAATACATGTAGAATTTTTACTGATCAATGACAAATTGATCAACTTCTGTTATTAGAAAGATAGGCAAAAGACGTGAAGAGGCTTGTCACGGAATGAATGATCAGTAAACATGTGAAGAGATAATCAACAAGTCAGCTGCTAGGAAATGCAGCAATCTCATTTTGGACCCACCAGCTTGGCAAAAAGCCAGTTAGTAAGTCTAACTGAAATATTGGGAGGATGTGGAATGGTAGGAATCCTCATTATGCTAATTGGATGGTCAGTTCCATTTACTTGGAAAGCAAGTTGGCTTTATCTAGTTCATGTGAACATGTGTATACCCTCTGTTCAGTCTTCACATTTGTACCAGGAGACTCCCATGAGAATGTTTGTAAAAGTTATGTTTATAATACCAAAAATCTAAAAGTGACACTTTCATTAGAGTAGATGAATGGACTGAGATCAAGTCCATTAATAGAAACTATCCAGCTTTGAAAAAGAGGTAGGTTGTAGCTACGTGCATCCGCATTGATGATTTCTAAACAACATGTTGAGTGGAAAAAGTCATGAATGATCTCATTGGTCTGAAGGTCAAAAATATGGAAACCTACAAAGTTTATGGG
The DNA here is from genome assembly GCF_003009895.1 of Hyaena hyaena. Taxonomy (NCBI): domain Eukaryota; kingdom Metazoa; phylum Chordata; class Mammalia; order Carnivora; family Hyaenidae; genus Hyaena; species Hyaena hyaena. The sequence continues at coordinate 1,028,297 of NW_024080924.1, forward strand.
ATCATACATTTGTGACAAAGTGATTTTTATTAAAAAATAAATAAAAGCAAAGGAATAATAGACGTAGAACCAGAAGAGTGGGTCCTTTGGAGGAAAATTGTAGGGAAGCTTGAGACCCTCAAAAGTATTAGTAGTTCCTCACTTTGTGTTAATAAATCATAGTTTCTTTACCTGTTTTGGGAAATTCCAGCTCCTTCCTAGTGAATGAGAATCTATATTTGTAATGAGGTCCCTGGTGTTTTGTTTTGTTTTTTGCTTACTACCTCTGTTCTGTCTTCCAAGTCCCTTTTTAGTACTTTTTGTTTCTGACATCTGTATTTTATGTTAGAGGATTCCTTGAATAGTTCTCAATCCTTGGCTACTATTTCATATATAAAACTGAGGCATGATAAACCTGGATGGAAGCTCAGTAGAAATGGACAAGGTTTGCTCGGTGGTGTGTCTCACGGTGGGGTTAACAGTTGCAGACCAGCCATTTCATTTGAGAGTTTGTCTTTGCTTTTAGACTGATCCGTTTTTCCAGTCGGAATTTCTCCAGGCACCTGATTGGGGTTGGGGAGGGGTGTGTCAGCCGGACTGCTAGCGTTCTGAAAGAGAAGCCAAGAAAGGATGTGGAACTTTGATAATTACTCCATTCCACTACAAGACCTCAGCCCCACAGTCTGCTCTGCCTGATGTTCATGAATTCCAAGTCTGTCTGGTTGGATTTCACTAGAAACCATATTTCCTGAACACATAGGTGAGGTTGTACATCTGACGCCTAATTACACTAGATACCAACTTTTAAATACTCCCCTTATTTTTAGCTCCCCACCTCACCCTTGCCTTTCCAAGTATATGAGGCCTCTCATTTGTGCATGTCTGAAGGTCCCTCTTCCTCTGCAGACAGGTTTGTCCTTCCATCGTTCAGTGGAATGGACAACTCTTTGAGCTCCTTCTGCCTTTTGCATTTTCTGTTTTGGAATTGAATGGGGTCTACTAGTTTCACTGAAGGTAGATTTTGTTTTTGATACTTGGTCCCATGATTTTGGATTGGCTTTACAGGAGAAAAGAAAGTGAAAGGCCTTTCCTTTGCTACCCTAGAAGTCCAGCACATTTTGATTTTCACATTTTAGAGGAGATCGCCTTGTTGCAGCATGAGCGATGGGGCATGTATCCTTGCAGGGATGAGATGTGCTTCAAGGGAAAGCACACTGGACTAGTAGTCAGACATCTGGTGACTCTGGGAAGATCACCTACCATGTATTTGTTGCACTTGTGCTATCAGGAGGTGACTTGTCCCTAGGAGAAGACCACAGGGTATATATACTGATGACTCTAGTCTGGATGGAGGTGAGGGCTCACTCTTCATGGATGATGGTGAGTAAATATTTTGGGCCACTCTGTTGTTCCAGTCACATGGATGACTGGAGGATGTGGTGTGTGTTCACTTTCTATGATGGATGCCCTATGAGCGTGAGGAGAGTGCTAAAGACTGATTACTAACTGGGGGCAATGTGCTGGGTTATGTACTGTAAGCCCTGACAGAATCTCATAGCAGTTTAAAAATACATATACACACTGTGCTTTCATCTTGCCTCTGTTGCTAGAATTTCCTGGAATCCTCATTTGATGTTTATGGAAGGAACTCCATGAACTTACCAGAAGCAGTGTGGTTCTTATGTCCACTGTTGTTGCCCAGAAGGTTAACAGAGTAGAATGTAGCCTCAGGTGTCCTTAGAGAAGGGAGCATTCCTCTTCGAGTTTTGTCACAGATTTTGCCTCCTGGTGGCTTGAGGCTCCGAACCTAGGCGTGCCCACTTGTACCAGCTCTTCACCATCCGAGCAGCAGTGGGAAAGAGCCAGGTAATTTGCATCGCGGTACACTCTGAATCAAAGGCCATCCATCATTTCTGATATCTTGAATGCAGTGATTATCATATCAAAGACACATGATGACATTGAAGATAATAAGATTTCTGTTGCCCATCATCACTACCCAGCTTGGAGTAATTATTAGCACGTGTTCTTTTCAAAAGCCTAACACTCTAAACTGTGGAGAGAAAAAGCCCTATTTGAGTCACCAAGAATATATAGGAGAGTGGGTTCAGGGTCTTAAATGAGAAATGTAGATAAAACAGCGAGTCCAAAGGTCTTACAAACTTTGTTATTTAGAATCCTTAGGAGGCCAGCATGGCCATCTCTGTTCCTGGACTTGGCCTTCAGTAAGAAAGCAGTTGTCCTTGACTGAGCATACAGCTTTAAGAGACTGATGGAGAAAGGGACACATTTCGAGCTGGTTAGTCAAGAAAACACTGGGAGTCAGGAATTGTAAACACATACATACATTAATGTCAGGCACTGTGCCTAAGTGCCAGTGATAGTGAACAAAATAATACATTCATTGGAGGTCACTGACTACTCAGGCAGCAGCATAAGCATCACCGACTAGCTTGCTAGAAACCTAAGGCTCTCAGACCCTACCTGTGGTGTTTTTTTAGGCCTGCCTCGACCAAGTGGGTGACTAAAAACATCACAAATTGATTGTCTCATAGTTCTGGAGACTAGGAGTCTGAAACGAAGGTACTGGAAAGAGCCATCCTCCCTCTGAAACCAGTAGGGGAGTCCTTCTTTGCCTCTTCCTGTCTTCTGGTGGGTGGCTGGCAGTCTTTGGCATTCCTTGGGATGCAGCAGCATAATTCCATTCTCCACCTTTGTCATCACTTGGTATTCTCCCTCTGTGTCTTCCCATGGCCATTTTGTTTTTGTTTGCTTATTTTCAGAGAGCACATGAGCAGGGGAGGGGCAGAGAGGGAGAGAGAGAATCCCAAGCAGTCTCCACACTGTGAGCCAGGGCCCGATGCAGGGCTTGAATTCACAAAACCATGAGATCATGAACTGAGCTGAAACCAAGAGGCAGATGCTTAACTGAGCCATGCAGACACCCCAACCCTCCTGGCTTTTTTTTTTTTTTTTAAGTCATAGACATCTTCTTATGAGGACACCAGCCACATTGGATTAGGGTCCCATCTGACCCCAGTGTGACTTCATCTTTATTAATTTCATCTGCAGTGACCCCATTTCCAAATAAGGTCATGTTCTGAGATATTACAGATTAGGACTTCAACATATCTTTTGTAGGAGAAATATAGTTCATTCCAAAAAGATTCCAACTCCTTCCTAGTACATGAGAATCTATATTTGTAATGAGGCCCCTGGTAATTCACATGCGTACTAAACTTTTAGAGGATATCCCACCAATTCTTAATTGTCTTCTACTACAGACAGCTTTCTGTAGACAAGTGCAGCCTTTGCCTACAGTTTGTAGAAGTATGTAAGGTTCCCATCCCGTGCAATCTCATGCAATTTAGGAAACATTGATAGAAAGCTTTCACCTTTCTCCTCAATGCTAGGTCCTATAGGGAGAGATAGGGAAGAGAAGGAACATTTACTCTACTAGTTTTGATGGCCCTGCAGATTGCTTGTTGGGATGGGAATTTAAAGTAGGATTCTAGTACAGAAATTCAAAACAAAATAATAAAACATGACTTAACGCTCCTGTGGCACCATGCCTCTAGTATATCTTGAGTGGCGAGCCACTGTATTCCCATCTCTCCTAAAACAGAGAATTAATAAACTCTCCATCTAGCTGCTAAAGGCTGAGTTATATGAATGGAATATGTACCTAGCCTTGGGAGAATTCGAGCAATGATTGTTGGAGGCTACCTGAAAACACAGAATTGAATTTTCCTGCATTGTCTGTGCCAAAGAAAGTCCCTCTTTCCTCGCAGTCTCTGAGCACTGTAGCTTAACATTCATACCTTGAGTTTAAAAGACAGTCTTAGACAGTTGGACTTGTTTTTTGTTTTGTGTGTTTTTTTTTTTTTTTTTTTTTTTTTTTTTATGTTTCACCAGAAGTGGGATCCTTTCATGGTTTTCTGTTTTCTTTCTGCCATGTAGAAGAAAGGGTTTGAGCCCTCTGTCAGCTTGCTTCTCACCAGGTCAGCTGTCAGTAGTTTAGAATTGTTTCATGCTCATTACAGCCATGCACTCTTGAAGGGGCCTTGAGCTCTTAGAAATTATCTGATGGCATTTCTTATCTGTACTTTAGTGTGATGGTACTTTGGTCCACCCTGAAGACAGGGCAAGGAATGCACTGATGCCTCTTGTTGTTTTGTCTCCTGAATCTCTGATCAATGGGAAAATGCATGTGACTTTGTTTTAACACAAACTCTCAAACTATTGAAATTATCTCCTGCCCATATTCCCTCCCCCCTCCACCTCATGGTGCCCCCCTACCTCTGTCCCAGCCTCAGCCTTCACCTGCTGTGGTCTTCTCTCCATTTGCTTTCTGAGCAGAATTCAGTGGTCTGAAAACCAATAAAAGGGCTTTTCTGTCTCATCCATAAGGGTATGGGATGCCAAATATGTTCTCAGATGCAAGACAGGATGACAATTCGCCTTTTCACATTTCTTGGTGAAGGGCCTAAATCCTTAAAGTAAACTCCATCTGAGCAATTTTATGTGTCCCCAAAAATAAGGCCATGGAAGAGATTCAGACCTAGCAGTTTGACAGAACAGTGAAGCTTAGTTTTCCTTGAAACATTTAGTGGGACAGATAATCAGGCTGTGTGTGGAAAGCTTATTTTAATGGCATCATCAGGCCAGTTGACAGAGGCCACTACCCAAAAGCATACCTGGCCATGCTGACCATGAGCAGTGAGGGCTTGTTTGTACCAAGTCAGGTGACATTTCATAATATGACACCACAGAGCCAGCCAACCAGCTCCTCAGGCTGTGATGCCAGAGAGTGGTGAGGGGCAGGGGGTAGGGGTGGGGGACACAGGAAAAGAAGGGACAATGAACCTGAATCAGCATTTACTTTCCTGAGCACCTGCCAAGAAACGATTGTGTGTTTCCAATGAAGCTTTCACCCTCTCTGAGGAGGGAGAGTAAGATGACTGCCAGCTCTGGTCTTGATGTTCCCCTCCAGCTGGCCCTTGCTCCTGACATCGGCTGGGGGGAGGAGTTGCTTACCTGTCCCATCTCCAATCACTGCCACACTAGAAATGGCAGGGATGGCACAAGAACAGCCACACCTATGAAATAGGGATTGTGTGAGTTGCTTTATCCCATGAATTTTTTTTAATTATATATAAAGCCTGTCTCCATGGACTATATGCATCATGACTTTGTGTGTTCTCTTGTGTCACATCTTAGTACTTCTCTTGGGAAATTCTCACTCTGTCTTCTACATTAGATTTCTATAACTTGTAAAATAAGAATTCACAATCTGGTGATGGTGGGGAGTGATTATGAAAGGTTTAGTTTCACTAAACCAAAACATTCTCTGTTATACCATATCTCAAAAGATGCCCTCCAGTCCAGCCTTACTAACTTATATTTATGACTTGGAGGTATCCAGAGTAGGTTATCAGCTTGACCACCAGAGCTTGTAGCCCATAGGATAGGCTCATCAATTTCTATGTCTCTGGTATAGGATTCTACCTGCCTCTCAACTCAGTCCACAGGAATGTCTTCAAGGTGAACACAACAGTCATTATGAAAACACCCAGATCCCTTCGGCAGCCAGAGGCTTAGAAATGCAAAGGATTACTCTTGATGAGACTAGCTGACTTTTCATTGAGTAGTACCTGTGCTAATAGCAGCCTCATAATGTCTGTAGTTGTGCCAAATGATGGTATTAATAAGGAAGCATAAGCCAAAGATCACCAGGCTGAAGGCACAAAAATTAAAAATAGTGTCTTTAAGAATTTTGCTTTGAAGCGTTAGATGGTCTCCTTTCTGTATATTCTCCACTGTCTTCAATTTCATTGAGAGAAGCAAACCACATACTCATTTGTCCTATAGAGTTGAGCATGTCCTGTATATGAATATTTGAAATTTGAAATATACATGAAAGTAAATATCTGCCCGTGGATGTGGATCTTTCGTTTATTTGTTTGTTTTAGGGGGGCGGGTGGGGTGGGGGTTGGGGGTGATTCAGATTGGAAAGGCAGCAGCTTTCACATGCATTTATTTGCCTGAAGTGTTAAGGACATGTTTGTTGGTAATAACATATGTGGCTGTATTTAAGTAGACATGGTGCCTCCTCTGTGATAAAACCAACTTCCGTGGAAATGGAAATCCTGTGATTGAAACTGAGAAATGTCCAGAACGAGGACTAAGCCGAAAAACAGAGTACCTACTTGGTCTGGTATCGGTTTGAATGTGACTAGTGAAGGTGTAGGTGTAGAAATTCATCATCTTCATTTTCAGACAAGGAAGTCTCCCTGGAAGAAGAAGACTTCAATGATTCTCTGAATTTTGTAGCTGTGCCGAACTCACTTGGCCAAGTAGGCTTCTAGCATGCATGGTCTATTCAGACCATTTATTTTTATTTTCCCTTCTGGCCATGCCTGCCAAGCTCAGGCAGAAAGCTGAAGATAGATGTGGATTTTATGTAGATGTGAAAATCCCACTGGGCCTGGCAGGAGCTCTTTCTCAGTCTGTCTGGCAAGAGCTTTCTAGCTGAGTCGTCAGGGTGTGGTTTTTTCCAATGTAACAAATCTGTCTTCCCATTTCTGTCTTAATTCTTATTCAAAGAGGCAGGTTCTTCTGAAAATCCACATATGTAAGAAATAATAATCATTTGGATACACTGGCTCAAGGTGCAGGATTAGGCCGTGTGGGATGTGGGCCTGCGTCTCCCCTCTCTGGAAGGCATTGTGAGAGTTCCTCGGGCAATGTAACAGTACGCATGTGTGACATGCCCTAATCCAGCATGCGGCGGGGGTCTGGAAAGGCTTTGCCTTAAACTAGGCATGTCTAATAGGGTTTAACGCAACCTGTGAATTTGCCCCTGCACAAGGTCAGCTTGTAGGTCAGTGGAATGCTGCACAAATTGCATTCTCCTCCAGACTGTAATTATACTTAGGAGAAAGCTATGTGCTGCCAAGTTCAGCTGACTCCAGATAGGACCAAGATAAACTGAGGGCTTGCTAACATTTCTCAAAACCTGATTTTTAAAAGATTTGATAGAAAGCATCTCTTGTGTTTTTTTTTAATGACAATCTTAAGGTTTATGAAGGAGCTTTGTGTAAGGGATGGTGAGTCCCGCTATTGTCTGCCTTCCCTAGGAGCAGAAAAAGATTATTTGAAATTGAGGCATGAGGAATTTGAGTCAGACATTAAGCAAAACTCTTTGCTGCCAAAAGTTACTTAATACTAGAAGATGATTTTGAGGATTATGACAAATTAAGTAATCTGCACATGAGGACAAAGAGGAATGAGAAATGGATATTGAGAGTCGTCACAGAATAGGAATAGGATGAACAGTTGAGGTTGTGTCTGCAGTTAGGTGAGGCATGACTGTGTTTTATATGTTTGATGATAGAAAATGGCTATACATATGCGTGCGTTGTATGAAAACACCCTCAATAGTTGCTTAAAGTATGAACTTCCTTGTAAAGTAAGGTCCATCTCTAATTTCTGGGCCTGCCCAAAGGCAGAAGGTTAAGTTAGGCAACATTTGCAAGTTTCTCCAATGCTAATGGTAAATGATCCCCAAACCCACTTCAACTAGTGTATGCACTAAATGAGCAAACTTTTGCAAGTACTCCTACTCTCTTGTGAATTTTCTCTAAAGTATCTTTCTTAAACAGCATGGGGTGGGCACTTTTTTTCCTAAGAGCCTACATGGAAGGAAGTCACACTGGAAGCTTCAAGGCATAATTCTGTTTGCTGGCTCCACGTAAACTTGGAAAACCATTTATGCAATGGATTGGTTTCAAGGTCTTCAATAGTGTGAAAACCCCTGCTTCTTGCTGGTTTTAATGCGTAGAAAAACCTTTACCCCAGTGGTCATGCAGGATGGGAAGAGTCCCCTTCTATAGTAGCTAAGCAGAACACAAGTTATACATATGTGGAACTTGAGAAACTTAACAGAAGACCATGGGGGAAGGGAAGGAGAAAAAATAATTTCAAACAGAGAGGGAGGCAAACAATAAGAGACTCTTAAATACAGAGAACAAACTGAGGGTTGATGGTGGGGGTGTGGGGGAGAGAATAAAATGGATGATGGGCATTGAGGAGGGCACTTGTTGGGATGAGTACTGGGTTTTATATGTAAACAATGAATAACGGGAATCTACCCCCAAATCCAAGAGCACACTTTATACACTGCATGTTAGCAAACTTGACAGTAAATTATATTTAAAGAAAAAAGAAGAAAAACACTACCATGAGTTACAGTGTCATTTGGGGCTCATTGTCAACAGAGCTTATCATCTCTTTTTTAAATTTTTTTTTAACATTTTTAAGTTTATTTTTGAGAGACAGAGACAGAGCACGAGTTGGGGATGGGCAGAGAGAGAGGAAGACACAGAACCTGAAGCAGGCTCCAGGCACTGAGCTGTCAGCAAAGAGCCTGACACGGGACTTGAACCCATGAACCATGAGTTCATGACCTGAGCTGAAGTCAGACGATTAACTAACTGAACCACCCAGGTGCCCCTAGAGCTTATCATTTCTTAAATCTCCTTCACAGAGAAGTTTTCTGAACATGAGACCTGGATTTTTCTTTCAGGAAAAGGGCAATGAATGTAACTTTGGGGAATGCTTTTAGGTTACCCAGAGGAAGATTGTGCCCCAAACAGGCATCTCCTTCAAAACCCCCATTTTCAGTGAGTCCTGACATGTACAAAGAACAATCAGAATCTTTTTATGTTCAGTGATCCCTGTATACAACTCCCTTGTGTCAAAATTTATTTACCTGAGTTTCCTATTTTAAGTAGTCTTTGAACTCCCACTGAACAAAAATATATACATATATATTATTCTTAATCTTTATACCCCTCGCAGTACACCAACATAGGAGTTTGCATGTTGTGAGTTTTGTTGAATTGAACTGACTATATTTCTGCATCAAAGTAAGGATGAGTCAGGGAAGGACTAGAAATAGAAGGCTGGTCTCCTGACTTTTTTTTGTAGTAACTAATCACCAGACAATGACGCTGATGATTTTTCAGAGTTGGCCAAGAGGCCATGGCAGCTAAGCATGCTAATGTTAAAAGAGGAAAGGACCATTGTATTTCTGGCTGTAGTCGTTAGCTGTGTTTGTATTTCTACTTAGATTGTCATGTTGCTGGGAATCTTTGACTTTGGCCCGATTAACAAAGAAATTGTTAAAAAAAAAAAAAAAAAGAGGCGCCTAGGTGACTCAGTCGGTTAAGTATTCAACTTCCGCTCAGGTCATGATCACATGGTTCATGGGATCAAGCCCCACATCGGGCTCTGTGCTTATGGCTCAGAGCCTGGAGCCTGCTTTGGATTCTGTGTCTCCCTCTCTCTCTGCCCCTTTCCCACTTGCTCTCTGTCTCTCTGTCTCTCTCTCAAAAATGAATAAACATTAAAAAAAGTTTTTTAATTGTTAAAATGGCACATGATAATACTAACTAGAAGGCTTAAAGGATGAGTGGTGCTAATTAATAAAATTATTTAGTTAATAAATTGTTTGATGAAACATGTTGTAAATCCTGTGGCTATTCTTTTAATGCATTAGTTAAATTTCCTACTATGAAAAGAGCAGCTAATTAGATATCTGACTTAGGGTTCTAAAAATTTTCCAGATAATCATTTTGGTCACTAGTCCCTACTTTTCAGTAATGCAAATATGGAAGGTGTAGATGATTTTGATTTCTTTTAAGTCCCGGGTATATTAGAGAAGCTAGTGGATGGGGGAGAATAAATACCCAATATTAATTTATCTTCTTGTCATGTGTTCTTTCTCTTCAGAGAAGCTTTTTTTAAGTTTATTTATTATTTTGAGAGAGAGAGCAGAAGCATGCATGCACACAAATAGAGGAGGGGCAGAGAGAGAGAGAGAGAGAGAGAGAGAGGGGGAGAGAATCCCAAGCAAGCTCCACCCCATCAGTGAAGAGCCTGATGCAGGGCTTGAACTCATGAACTGTGAGATCATGATCTGAGCTGAAACCAAGAGCTGGAGGCTTACCTGAGCCATCCAGGTGCCCCTCTTCAAAGAAGAATTTTTGAAGTTAACTTTATTTATCTAGAAGTTACTGTAGCAAGGATACATAAAATGCAATAAAAGAAAAACAAGGGGAATTTTCAGTTAATAGAAGGTTCTACATAAATTGGATCTGGTTATTTGAAACTTTTGCATGATTCTAAAAAATTATGTTAAAAATATAATTATTGGTTTATGACAAGATGATCTTTTTTGAGAAAATCTCCTATCATGTCATAAATCAGTCTTCTTCCTTCTTCTCTTTGTTTATTCTGTCAGTTTTCTTTACTCTTGTCTTCTTCCTTCCTTGCTGCTTTTTTCCTAGCCACTCTGCTATGAAAGCAAATGCCTCTGATAACAGGAGTAGATCTGGGTAAGGAGTTGTGAGATTTGATCACAAATATCAAAAAGGAAAACAGAGGATTGGGTGAGCAGAACAAAGTGTTCTTCTATTTGTGTGCCTCTGGCTTTAATGCCCTAGCAGTGAGATAACTCCAGTTACTTGATAGGGCCTCTTGAGCACGAGGTATCGTTCTCTCTGGAAATCCATTGGAATTTCCAGAATCAAATTTTACAGTATTCTGGTGTTTACTGCCCCCCAATTCACCACTGCCCATTTGGATTGGCTTGTGTGCAGAGCTAACACCTGCCTAGTGCTTACGAGAGGCACAATAAATGATAGTTCTCATCCCTTTTCTTTCCCTTAGAATATTGTCCCCTTTCACAGCAATCTCTGTGTAAATCTCTTTCTCATTGCTTTCAGTTAGTTCCTTATTTAAATGTCTTTGCGCTTTACCAGTCTGATAGATCTAGTAATTGGAAATCATACTAAAAAGGATACAAAGAAAATCCACAAGAACACGTGACCAGTAACCAAATGTTTAACCTTGCTATTACATTACTAGTCTATTAGAAGTATAGACTAGTACAGGGCGCCTGGGTGGCTCAGTCAGTTAAGCATCTGACTTTGGCTCTGGTCACAATCTCATGGTTAATGAGTTCAAGCCCCACATTGGGCTTTCTGTTGTCAGCATGGAGCCTGCTTTGGATCCTCTCCCCTGTCCCCTGCCTGTCTGTCTGTCTCTGTCTGTCTCTCTCTCTCAAATAAATAAACATTTAAAAAATTTTAAGAAATGTAGACTAATGCAAAAACATTTTACTTGTCCTATTGGCCAAAATTTTTTTAAATGGATGAGAGAATGGTATAAATTGGTAGCACCTGTTGGAAACAATTTGGCACTACTATCAAAATTTTAAATGGACATATTGTTTGAATACTTCTGTAAATCTGTTCTATAGAAATACAAGCTCAAGTGACTAAGAATACACCTGTATGGTTGTTCGTTGCAGCTTTGTTAATAATTGACAAGTTTAGGAAAATGTCTAAATGTCCCTCAGTAGAGGGATACTTAAATTAAGTGTCATACTTAAAGTGGCCCTGCCTCTATTGACATGGAAAGTATCAGTAATATATTTATTTAAAAAATTATACAGAACCAGAGGGGAAAGTTGTGGAACAAAATGTATTGCGTGTCCCTTTTGTAAAGGTAAAACCCTCTGCACGTGTGGGCATGCATACGTGTTTAGATCTGAAAGAAGACAAATCCCCATTCCTAGTGGTGGTAACTGAGCCGTGGAATCAGGAGATGAGAGAATTTCACCTTCTACTTTTTCTTGCCTTCTTTACAGCTTATATTTTTATTACAATAAGCATTTGTTGGTTTTGTAGTTAAAAGTAATAAACTCACAAAAATAAAATGGACAAAAAATAACAGAACAAATATTTCTGTAAACTTGATAATTCTCCAAAGACAGAACTTTATACTAATCTTCAGTCCCAAGCTCAATACCTGGCAATGAGAGTCCTTTGATGTATGTGATAAACGAAGGAACCCTTGCTTATTCCAGTCTGTGTTCCCATGATCACATTGGCCAAGACTTGGACAGAAGCTTGTAAGATATGACCAGAGAGCCCACAGAGCATCTCTCTTCCTTTTTTCTCCTTCTCCCTGTCCCCAACACTATCCTTCACATCCTGCTCAGCCCAATGGTTAACCAATTTCAGAAAGATCTGAATATGTACTGAAGTCTTGGGCCAGCCTTTTTTGTCAACAGAACTTTGACTTGGTCTCTTAGTGTAATGAGCTCCTCCGTGAGTTTCCTTTTATTCATTATACATATTGCACTTAAGGATACTTTAAAATATACGTTCTGGGGCGCCTGGGTGGCTTAGTCGGTTAAGCATCCGACTTTCGCTTGGGTCATGATCTCGCGGTTCGTGGGTTCGAGCCCCGCATCGGGCTCTGTGCTGACTGCCAGCTCAGAGCCTGGAGCCTATTTCAGAGTCTGTGTCTCCCTCTCTCTCTGACCCTCCCCTGCTCATGCTGTCTCTCTCTCTCCCTCTCTCTCCTAGAAATAAATAAAAATATTTTAAAAAATAAAATAAAATATATGTTCTGCTCTTTTTCTTAACCCTCTCTTCTAACTTTTTCCTTCTAATTTGTTTGATATTGTCATCCACTTCCTAACTTCAAAATGTATTACAAGCTGCAGTATTTGAAACAGTATTAGTATCAAAACAAACATATAGACCAAAGGAAAAGAATAGAGAGCCCCAAAAGAAACCCATGCATATATGGCCAAATGATCTCCAACAAGGCCTCCAAGACTATATAACAAGGAAAAAATGGACTCCTCAAAACATATATGTATCCATATACAAAAGAATGAAATTGGACCCTTATAGCATAAACAGAAATCAACGTAAAATGGATTAAAGATATGAAACTATAAATGCAAGATCTGAAACTATAAAATTTCTAGAAGAAAACATAGGAGGAAAGGCTTCATAATATTGGTCTTGGGATTATTTTCTGGATATGACACCAAAGGACAGGAACAAAAGCAAAAACAGACAAGTGGGACTAAATCAAACTGAAAACTTGCATAACAAAGGAATCAATCAGAAGAGTGAAAAGAACCTATGGAATGGGAGCAAACACATGCAAACCATATATCTGATGAGGTATTAATATCCCCAAACCTATAAGGAATGCCTGCAGCTCCATAAAAAAGAACCCCAATTGAAAAATGAGCAAAGGACTTAGACATTTCTCCAGAAAAGACCTACAAAGGGCCAACAAGTATATGGAAAAATGTTCAACATCACTAGTCACCAGGGAAATGTAAATCAACACCACAATGAGATCTCACCTCACATCTGTTAGGATAGCTATCCTTTTTTTATAAAAGGAAAAAAAAGTGTTAGTGAAGATGTGGAAAAATTGGAACTCCTGTGTATTTTTGGTGGGAATGTAAAATGGTGAAGCTACTATGAAAAGCAGTGTGGCGTTTCCTCAAAAAATTAAAAATAAAACCCACATGATCCAGCAGCTTCACGTCTGGGTATTTATCCAAAAGAACTGAAAACAGGATCTCAAAGAGATACCTGTACATCCATGTTCACTGCAGCAGTATTCACAATGGCCAAGAGGTGGAAAGAACCTAAACACCCATTGATGAATGAATGGATAAAAACATTGTGGGGAGTGTGTGTGTGTGTGTAGGGTTGTGTGTATTATACACACACAAAGGCATATTATTCAGCCTTAAGGAAATTATGTCATATGCTATAGAGTGGATGAACTTTGAAAAAATTATGTTAATTGAAATCACCTACTCACAGAAGGACGGACACATGCTGCATGATTCCACTTATACGACACATCTAAAGTAGTCAAGTTCATAGAAGTAGAAAGTAGATGCAGAAAACTTCCAAAGGCAGTGGGATAGTTGAGGAGGGGCAGGGGGAGAAGGAAATGGGGTGTAGAGTTTCTGTTGTGCAGTCTGAAAAATTCTAGATATCTGCTGTACAACAATGTGATATAGTTAACCAGATGGTACATTTAAAAATTTGTTAACAAGGTAGATTTCATGTTATGTTCTATTATTATTATTATTATTATTATTATACTTTCTAATCCATAAAGGAAGGAAAGGGGAAGAAAGAAAAATACTAAAAGAGCTTAAGACATACATCCATTCAGTGTCCGTTGTGTTCTCACCATTTTGGCTGGTTTTGAGAAACCTTGTATTATTCCACAATTCAAGAGAGACTGCATAGAAACTTAGAAGTATATTTTTTAAAGGTCTAGTCAGAGGTAGGCAGGGAATTTGACACAAACAGGGAAGAGAATAAAATGCTCTGATTTTACCACTGCCTAATTCCTTTTTGGGAGGCAGCACTGCATTTCATACAGGTCTTAAAGTTGTAGCCCAGCTACAGGTACCAAATAGTCTCTTCTTAAACACCTGTCCTGTTTAGTCATTAGGCAAAATTGCAAGAATGGCTGACTATGGTGATATCCTTTCCATATTTCAGGCTGGTTGAACACTGAAGGGATGGATATGCTTGTTTTTCCCAGTGACAGGCAATCTCCATCTGAGTCCTTTCCTCTCTCTTTCTCTCTCTCTCTCTGTTCCCTTCTGATTATTCTGTTGCCTTCTTTTAATTACCTATTGTAAGAACTTGCATCTGAGCCTTCTCTTACATGTAGGTAGAATGTGTTACTTACTCCTGCTTTTCAAAATCTGAACTAGATAGCTTGGTGAATGTTTATTTGAAGAAGTTATTGCTACCCATTTGTGATCTTCTCATAAATTTTATTTCCATGCCTATTTTCTTGACATCAGTGTGTATTCCATGGCCAAGGTTTTATCAGTTACTATCCTGGACATTTAAGAATAAATTTAGTCAGGGGTCCCTGGGTGGCTCAGTTGGTTAAGCACCCAACTTCAGCTCAAGTCATGATCTCAAGGTTAGTGAGTTCAAGCCCTCCATCACGCTCTCTGCTGTCAGTGCAGAGCCCACTTCAGATTCTCAGTCTCTCTGTCTCTCCCTCTCTTTCTCTCAAAAGTAAATGAACATTAACAACAACAAAAAAAATTAAATCTGGTCAGTTCCCAAAGCCTTGCTTTGTTTGAATTTTCTTTGCAATTAGTTCAGGTGATGTTTTATTTGCTTTTTTGGTTCCTCTCAGCAGTTTTACCAAAGTGATTTTTATGGAAGTTTAATTCACTACAACAAGCGGTTTTAGGTGTACAATATAATGATTCAGTATCTGTACATGTTGTAAAATGATTGCCACAATAAGCATAGTTACCATCACCATACAAATTTATGAAACATTTTTCTTGTGATGAAAATTTAAAGGACTTACTCCTTTTAAAGCTTTCAAGTATGTACTATAACAGTATTGACTATAGTCACCATGTTGTACCTCATCAAGTACATACATGTACATGCCATACATGTACATAATGTACAAGCCATTACATACGTGGCTTTTTTATTTTTTAATTGGAACCTTGGGTCTCTTGACACTCTCACCCATTTTGCCTGCTCCCCCCAATCTTCCTCCATTCTTTTCTCTGTATCTATGAGTTTTCTTTTGTTTTTCAGATTCCACATATAAGTGAGTTCATATGGTATTTGTCTTTCTCTGTCTGGCTTATTTCGTTTAACATAATATCCTCTAAGTTCAAAAAAAAAAAAATATCCTCTAAGTTCATCCATGGTGTCACACATGGCAAGATCTCATTCTTTTTTATGGCTGAATAATACTCGTGTGTGTGTGTGTGTGTGTGTTTGTGAATACCACATCTTCTTTATCTGGACATCCATCAGTGGACACATAGGTTGTTTCCATATCTTGGTAATTATAAATAATGCTACAGTGAGATCAGATGGATATATCTTGGGATAAATACCTGGTAGTAGATTTTCTAGAATAAGATAAATTGATTTTAAATGACAGTTTAGACCAGGTGGACTTAACAGATGTCTGTAGAATATTCTATCCTGAAACAACAAAATACACATTTTTTCAAGTGCATAAGGAACATTCTTCAAAAGAAATTATAACATTAGGCCATAAAATAAATCTCAGTAAATTTAAGAAGACTGAAATCCTATCACACATCATTTTTCTGACCACAATGGTATGAGAGTAGAAATCAATGGCAAGAAGTGGAAGAATCACAGATAAGTGGAGATTAAAAAACATGCTGCTGAATAACCAGTTAGTCAATGAGGAAATCAAAGGAGAAATTTAAAAAAATACCTTGAGACAAATGAAAATAGGAATACAACATACCAGAATCAGTGGGATACAGCAAAAGTAGTTGTAAGGGAGAAGTTCGAAGTTCATAAGGGCACAGATCTATCACAAGAAACAAGTAAAATCTTAAGCAATCAAAATGCACACCTGAAGGAACTAGAAAAAGTACAAGCAATGCCTAAAGTTAGTAGAAAGACCAAAATAACAAAGGTCAGAGTCGGAGTAAATGAAATGGAGACTAAAAAGACAATCAAAAAGATCAATGAAATTAAGGACTGGTTCTTTGAAAAGATAAACAAAATTGACAAATCTTTAGCTAGACTCACCAAGAAAACGAGGGAAAGCTCAAATAAATTCAGAAATACAAAAGAAATTGTAGTTGATATCACAGAAACTCAGAGGAATATAAGAAACTAGTATGAACAATTATATGCTAACAAGTTGAACATATCTATGACATGGATAAATCACTAAAAACCCAACCTTCTAAGACTAAATCATAGTAAATCTGAACAGACTGATTAGTAAGGAGATTGAATGAGTAATCAAAAACCTACCAATAAACAAAACCCCAAGACCAGATGGTGTCACTAGGAATTCTACCAAACATTCAAAGAAGATTTAATACCTATACTTTTCAAACTCTTCCAAGAAATTAGAGGAAGGAACGCTTCCAGACTCATAGTCAAAGGCCAGCATTACCCTGATACTGAAACTATACATGAACACCACACCAACAAAGGAAAATTACAAACCAATATCCCTGATGAACATAGATGTAAAAATCCTTGAGAAAACATTAGCAAACCAAATTCAGCAATACAATAAAAGGATCATACATCATGAGCAAGTGGGATTCATTCCAGGGATGCAAGGATATTTCAGTATCTATAAATCAGTCAATGAGATACATCCCACTAACAAAATAAAGAATAAAAATCATCTCAATAGATGCAGAAAAAGCATTTGACAGAATTCAACATCCATATATGATATAAAAAAAAAAAAGATCAACAAAGTGGATTGAGAAGGGACATAATGTAATAAAGGCCATATGTGACAAGCCCACAGTTAACATCATACCCAAGACTGGAAAGTTAAAACCTTTTCCTCCAAGATCAGGATCTTAGCCAGAGGAATTAGGCAAGAAAAGAAATAAAAAATATCCAGAGAGGAAAGGAGGAAGTAAAATTGTAACAATTTGCAAATAATGTGATTTTATATATAGAAAACCCTAACAGAAAACTGTTAGAGTTAATAAAGGAATTCAGTAAAGTCCCAGGGTATGAAATAAATATATAAAAATCTGTTGCAGTTCTATATATTAGCAGTGAACAATCAGAGAAATTAATAATCTCATTTATAATTGTATCAAAAATAATAAACTATATAGGAATAAAGTTAACCAAGGAGGTGACAGACCTGTACACTGCCAAGTGTTAGGACACCGGTGAAAGAAATTAAAGACACAATTGAATGTAAAGATATTCTGTGCTTATGGATTAGAAGAATGAATATTGTCAAAATGTTTGTACTTCCCTAAGCAATCTACAGGTTCAGTGCAATCCCTATCAAAATTCCAATGTCCTTTTTTACAGAAATAGAAAAAAATAATCCTCAAATGTGTGTATAGAAACACAAAAGACAATCTTGAGAAAGAACAAAGCCAGCATGATTTTTTTAGATAACTAAGCTCTACAGACTTCACAAGGGCAAGGACTTGATCTGTCTCAGGCACCTCTGTATCCTTAGGGTCCAAAGCAGTGTCAGGCACATAGAAGATTCACAGCAGATACTTGAAGGAATGAATGCATGGCTAAATATTTATGTAAAACTTATGTGGTTTCTCTTAATTTTGTATTGGGCTTTTAAAAATCATTTAACTTTATTATTTATTTATTTTATATTTAGAGATAGAGAGAGAGAGAGCGAGCGAGCGAGCACACTAGTGGACAGGGGAGAGGGGCAGAGAGAAAGAGAAAATCCCAAGCAGGTTTCAGGCTTAGCATGGAGCCTGACATGGGCCTCGATTCTGCCACTCTGGGATCATGACCTGAGCCAAAATCAAGAGTAGTTTGCTCAATAACTAACTGAGTGAGCCACCTAGGCACCCCCAAATCATTTTGCTTTAAATATGTGTTCTGAATCTAAGAAAAAGCCAGAAATTGCTTTTTTAAGGAAAATATTTGAGGGGCACCTGGGTGACTCATCAGTCAAGTGTCCAACTTCAGCTCAGATCATAATCTCATGGCTCATGAGTTCAAGCCCCATGTAGGGCTCTGTGCTGACAGCTCACAGCCTGAAGCCTGCTTCAGATTCCGTGTCTCCCTCTCTCTCTATGCCCACCCCCAATTTGTGCTTGCTCTCTCTCTCAAAAATAAGCATTAAAATGTTTTAAAAAGGAAAATATTTGATTATATAAAATCTCTCTTTTGTTTTCATATAAAAAAATTAAAAAGACCCAAGTACCTACCTTCCTAATCCCTTTAAAAACTCTTGAAATTCTGTATCCCCCAGAAATCTTTCTCTAAGACTATTGAAATTGTTAAACACATAGGACAGAAAAATCAAATTTCCTTTTATTTTGGTGACATCTTGGTATTTACTATATTTGAGTTCTCATAGTTGCATAAAAGTAGCCATTCTGAGCAGGGAGAGGAAATGCTAGGGCTGGTGATGCCTGATGCAGGATTGACTGATAGATTGGTAATTAGACAATCTTGGAATAAACTCCTGTTGTTCCTTATTGCTCAACCAGCAATACAGTCAGTCTAGGGCCAACATAAATGCAGGTGTTGGTTGCTGTCTATGTCTTCATTATATTTTGATAAATGTGTAAGTACCTAGTGGGAGGGGAAACAGCTGTTTCGTTTCATTTGTATTTTATCCAGCAGAATGCATTAAAAACACCTTATGATCTGGTGATGTTTGGTGTGCATTTTCTATTCAATTTTGTGGCTGTGTCACATGAGAGAAAAGATCTGTTTTTTTTTTTTTTCTTCCCCCTTAGTGGCCACAGTGTGATGTGTTAGAAAGAACTGATTTGTCTTACTTGCTTTAGAGAAGCCAAAACTATGAAGAACTCACTCTCTTCATAATTGGCAATGAGGTATTTGGAGTTTATACAAAGACTGTGAAGTTTTGATATATATTATTATGAAAAAATAATTTGAAGCAGTTTAAAATTAAGGCTTAATGTACAAAGTATTTTATTGTTTATATTAAAAATAGCACCAATATGGAGGAACCTCTCTAAGAAGGGGAAATTTTATTTAAATAATCCATGTTAAGAATATATGAGGTGCTTTCCAGATATTATGTAAGTTTTAGAATAAATATATAAAATAAATATAGTCAGCCCTACTCCCTGAGGAAGAAATTAAACTCCTCCTAGAGGGGAAGTCACTTTTCCAAGGCCATTATCACTTGTAAACAGCTAACCAGCTGAGTTGGGATCTCACTGATCTTCCCCCTAAACCACTAGGCAGATGACACAGCCAACAAAATTGAAGGCTATGAAGTGACCCAAGAAGTAGTAATGTGGAAATGTGCCAATGATAAGTGGAAAAGCTGGATATAAAATTACACATATGTTGTAATTATAGTTTAGTTAGTAAGTGTTTGAATAAAAAGATCCAAGTACAATATCATAAAGATTTTAGTGTTTGTGTTAGACTAGTGGAGTTTGGGGTGGTGTTTTTCCTTTATTTTCTAAAATATCTATAGTTAGTAGCACCTGTGTGCCTCGGTCTGGTGAGTGACCAACTCTTTTTTTTTTTTTTTTTTTTTTTTTTTTTACAAATAGTTTATTGTCAAATTAGTTTCCACATAACACCCAGTGCTCATCCCCACAAGTGCCCTCCTCCATGCCCATCCCCCCCTCCCCCCCACATCCATCAGTCCTCAGTTTTTGTCAGCATTCAAGAGTCTCTCATGGTTTGCCTCTCTCCCTTGATTTCAGCTCAGGTCATGATCTCACAATTGGTGAGGTCAGACTCTATGCTAAGTGTGGAGCTTACTTGGGATTCTCCTCCCCTCTCCCCATTTCTCTGCCTCTCCACACTTGCACACGTGTGCTCACTATCAAAAACAAACACAGTTTTTAAAAGTCTACAGTTGTACATAAATCACTTTCATATTAGAATCCTGTTAAGATAGAGTACAACATCGGTTTAGTTCATCAAAGTATCTAAAATTCTTAATGTTTTTGCTATGCTTCTGAAAGATTTCAGTTATTTGAGTGTGTATTAACTTTATTTTTCAATTACAGATCATCAAGTTATTGGACGGAAAGCGATCTCAGACTGTGGGAATCTTGATATCTAGTCTGCATTTAGAAATGAAGGATATCCAGCAGGGTAAGTCTTCTCTGTTGCTTTTTTCCAACTTTAAAACTTTTCAGCATTTTATTGTGAAAAGTTTTAAATGTATAAATGAGTCAAATGCTATAGTAAATCCCATGTACTTAGTACCCAGCTACGAAACCACCAGTTGACTTCTGTTTCATCTGAAGTACCCTCCCTCACCAGATGGGCTATTACATTTACAGTTCATCTGTTAAAAACATCAGGATACCGACAAAAGTTAGGGGATGCTTTTCCAGGCATAATTCTAGTGCCATTATCACGCATTTAAAAACATTTATAGGGATGTCTGGGTGGCTCAGTCAGTAAGTGTCTTATTTCGGCTCAGGTCCTGATCTCACAGTTTGTGAATTCGAGCCCTGTATTGGATGCTCTGTGCTGACAGCACGGAGCCTGGAGCCTGCTTCGGAATCTGTGTCTCCCTCTCTCTCTGCCCTCCCACCCTTGCTCGCACTCTGTCTCTCTCTCAAAAATAAATAAACATTAAAAAATAAGTAAATAAATAAATAAATAATTTCTCAGTATCATCATATATGTAATTCTAATTTCCCCAATTGTATACACACTTTTTCATCCATTTGTTTACAGTTAGTTTGAATGAGGACCCAGACAAATTTCATGCATTGCCTTTGCTGTGTCCCTCAGTTTTCTTGTGATCTAGAAATTCTGCACTCCATCGTATTTCTTTTTTTCCTTTGTAATTAATTTTTTTTAAAAGAGATCAGGTCATTAGTCCTGCGGAGTTTCCCACATTTTACATTTTCTGATTGCATTGCCGTGTTCTCATTTATGATGTTTTTCTGTCCCCTGTGGTTCCTGTAAACTGTTAGTTTGATCTAGAGACCTCATCTAAGTAGGGGAACAATACTTCTTAAATGTTATTACATTTTATATCAAGAAATACATGATATCTATTTGCATACATTGTTAGTGGGCACCTAAGATCTTTGCCTAGATTCATGATTTCATTAGAAGCACAAAATAGCTCTAACACTGACACCATCATTTCTTCTTCATTAGCTGGAATACTTCTATGGAGAAACACTTTTCCTCTTCAGCCACTTGGCCTTGTCACTGTGTTTTAATCCCTTCTTTTTTTTTTCAAATGGTATTATTTCAGCTGGTTATCTTTGGCCCAATTTGAAATACGACCTTTTTTATAAATTTTATTACACTTTAATTATTTATTTTTTAAATGTGTATATATTCTCTTTTTTTGCTTATTCTAATTTTATTTTTTTAATTTTTTTATAATAGTATATTGTCAAGTTGGTTTCCATATAACACCCAGTGCTCATCCTCACAAGTGCCCTCTAAAAAGAGGCAATTTTACTCCCATCTATTTTCCTTTGTCTCTAGAAACATAGGCCAAAAACCATCTTGCCTTTTCGAAATCTGTGTTTTGCACGTAAGCAACACTCCCCTTTCTCAGTAATCAACGAAATGTGATCTGTATTTTGACATGTCATTGATCAGCTTTTCTGACTAGTAACGCAACCTCTCGTAGATGGTGTCAGCAGAGTTCAGCATGCGGTTAGCGTGGAGACACTCTCAGACCACATTGTCCGTCAGGTTTTGGTCTGTGTTGCCTCACGTTTGCCTCACTCTGGTACACAGCAGGGGGCTTCCAGAGGTCCCGAACCAGAAGCCACTTAACACACACACTAGTTTTCTCAAAGGAGCTTTGTTAGGGCTTAAAATTTTGCTTTGTCGCAGACATTAAAAATTCCCCATGAAGCTAAAAGTATTCTGAATTAGATGATAGTCATAGTATTCAAATGAACTATTTGTAATATTTAAGCTTAATTAAGTAGAAATAAATACACGAGCGTGAATATGAAACTTCCGAAAATGTTGCAGCAGTGGATTTGAATTTGGACAGGGGTAGCTAAAGGGGTCCAGCATCAAAATTAGAAAGGGATTCTTCAGTGATTTTAGCGGTTAGACCTCCTAGAAGAATTGAGTTTCAGTTCAAACCAGGAAACTGTCATGCTAATGAAAACCTGGAACAGATAATTTAGCAAGAAAGTTTATAGCCATTTGTCAAAGAGACTAACTTTTTTGACGCAGTCTGAGTTTGGAAAGGAATTCTCTAGATGCAGTGGCAGAGTCTTATCCTAAACAACAGTATTCTCCCTAAGTTTGGTGAAAATTAGTTATGCTTGGTTTTTTCACCACGATGTATGACACTGTGGATATGAGTCTTTGCAATGGCAACTGCAACTTAGACTTTATTCAGCTCTTTTTAGGCACATCCTGCTGTGGTATATCAGATGGCCATACGATGCGAGTCACTCCAGTCATGTGGTGTTCCATTTACCAACTCCGGACTGTAAACCTTCTTCCCATGGCACTTCAGCCTTGGTGGAGTGAAGGCTCATTGTGAATTAGATAAGAGATGAGTTCACCCATCCCTTTTCCAGAACTCTGCTCTAGACGAGGACATGCTGACATGAAGCACTAGCGAAGGAAATGTCACTTGTAGCATCACAGATTTCTAGGACTGTGGGCACCATTTTAGTCCTTTCTCCTGTTTCAAGCACCTCCATTCCCCACCGCAGGGTTGGCTCCTAAGTTCTTTAAAAAAAAAAAAAAATCACCTCTATTCCATGTCTTCATTTAGTAATGCATTCCAGATGAACATAACCCAAGCTTAATTTTTCTTTAGAACCATTTGACTGACACTGGCATCTGAAGGTCACTTAGGAGCCCAAGCTGTGTCAGTTACATTTCATTCTGAGTCTGTGTCTGGTCGTGAATGGAATGCACTTGGCCTTGTGTTGTCATCCCGATGAAAGGACTCCCTGTGCTGGTGTTGGCCCACAATGTGTGTTTTAATGTGAGAGGGGCTGCAGTGAGATCTGATTGGGGCTGGCCAGCTGGCAGCCAGGCAAGGTCACACAGCACATCAGCCCTGGTGAAATGACCACAATTCAGAGGCCATTCTTCAGCCTTTGGTCATACGCTAGTCTTTGTCAGTGCGCAAAGACAGATGCCCTGACTCACATTTTCCAAACTCACAAGGTGCTGATGTATAAACCAAAAAGTGAGAGTACTCACTTAGAGAAAAGACTTTTCCTTTGCCACGATGAAAATATTTCTCACACCTGATCATTGTCACCTCCTTCTCACTGCCTTTCCTTGGCAGTGTATCTTTGCGTATGCTCTCTCTCCCCTAACTGGGATCACCTTGATAGTAGTTTTAGGTACGTCCATTCAGTTACCTCCTATAGATGGATAATTCAATATTTCCTGGTTCGAGTCTTAAAAAGCAACCTTGTCTTCCTCATTTGTAAGGGTGGTCACTTCTCTGTTGTCCACTAGACACTGCCTATGATCTATATTCAAGAAGTGGGATTTTGAGGCTCTGTACCTCCCGGTCTTACAGAGAGCAAGTTTGCTCCTTTACATCATGTTGTGTTTCTTTTATAAGAATTTCTCTGATAATTGAACTTTGTTTACAACTAATTGGGCTAAGATAACAAGTATAAAGCCATTCAGTTTTTTTTTTTTTTAAGAGCTGTAGCTTTTATTTATTTATTTATTTTTTTTTTTGCAAATAGTTTATTGTCAAATTAGTTTCTACATAACACTCAGTGCTCATCCCCAAAGTGCCCTCCTCCATGCCCATCCCCCCCTCCCCCCCACATCCACCAGTCCTCAGTTTTTGTCAGCATTCAAGAGTCTCTCATGGTTTGCCTCTCTCCCTTTCCCCCACCATTTCCGCCCTTCTTCTCCCTCTTGTTCCTCCGTCAAGTTCCTCCTAATCCTCCTATACGTGCAAACATATGGTATTTGTCCTTCTCTGCCTGACTTATTTCGCTCAGCATAACACCCTCAAGGTCCATCCATGTTGCTACACATGGCCAGATTTCATTGTTTCTCATTGCCATGTAGTATTCCATGGTATAGATAAACCACATCTTCTTGATCCATTCATCTGTTCATAGCAGCACTCTCAACAATAGCCAAAACATGGAAAGAGCCTAAGTGTCCATCAAAAGCCATTCAGTTTTTTACACTGTCATTTAATTAAGAAAAATAGACTAAACCTTAGAAGAGACGGGATCAGACTGTCCTATATTCCATTTTGGTGCATTTGGGCAAAGACTTCCTTCCTTTCTACCTTCCCGCCTTCCCTCCCTCAGTGAACATGGATTGAATGCCAGGTTTGTATCAGGCACCATGACTACCTCAGCACATAAGACCCAGACTGGGACATTCTCAGGAGTGCACAGGATAGTGGGACAGACCTGTGTAGGAGCCCAAGCAGATAGTAGAGCTTCTTATGAAATGACAGAGTAGTATCTGGACTCTTCTTGTGAAACATGAGCCTTCAAGGACAAAACAGTGGTCATTACACAGAGAAGAAGCTTTTCCAACTGAGGAGAGAAGGCATGTAAAGGGGCAGTTCTGCTGGAACCTATAGGTCCCATGTGAATGCGGGTTGTTTCAGGCCTTGGGGCTAGAAAAACAAACAGTGCCCACACCAGGAAGGGCCCCGAATATCCTTATATCATCATGCAGAATTGGGATATTATCCCATCAGTAACAGGGAGGCAGAATTTTAAGAGTTTCATGGCTGTGATATAATTTTGAATACAGAATTGTCTCTCAGGCTGTGAAAGATGGACCTGCAAGGCCTTGCGTGCTGTGGCCCCAGCTGGTACCTCTTACTTTCCTTGGCTGTTCTTGTTCCCCGCCTCAATGCACGCTAGCCACAACAAGACCTCTTTGATTCCTTAAAACAGCCAAGTGTTTTTTCTTCTTCTGTGTCTTTGAAGGCATAGCACTTTCTGAATGAGCAGCATGGCACATTCCCTGTGTTTGAAATGCGTTTCCACCCCACTATAGCTAGCTCCTTTCCTTTGCTAGGTTTTGGCATGTAGGGCCTCCCTCAGAAACCCTCCCTAAGTTAATTCTCTTATATTCTACACAGCTCTTATGACTTCATTGGTTCATTTACTGGTGTTTTCATTTATATCTACCACCAGAATGTAAGTTCCAAGAGGGAGATTGCTCTGTGATGTGTCCCTAGCACCTTACAAATGAGCTGGCACCTGGGTGATAATCATCCATCCAGTATCTGTTGAATGGATAAATAAAAATTATCCCGAAGATGGATAAGTCTGCTAGAAAGGGATTGATGGGCGCCTGGGTGGCTCAGTCAGTTGAACATCCGACTTTGGCTCAGGTCATGATGTCATGGTTTGTGAGTTTGAGCCCCATGTCAGCCTCTGTGCTGACAGCTCAGAGCCTAGAGCCTGCATGCATCACATTCTGTGTCTCTTGCTCTCTCTGACCCTCCCTTGCTCACACTCTATCTCTCTCAAAAATAAATAAATGAGAAAAAAATGTTTTAAAAATCTGTTAGAAAGGGATTGTGATGATTGAGATAATAAATGGTGAAGACCAGAACTAAGGTTGTGTCTGTAGAAATATAGGGGAGACCACATACAAAGGCTATTTGGAGAGAGAATTGCTCCATTTAGCCACATCAGAGGCAATCTGTGATGGAGAAGAAGTCCTATATGTACCTTGGATCTCTGGCTTCAACAGGAATGTGTATAATGGTACCAAAACATAAACTGAAAATACAGGAGAAAAAGTGTAGGTAGAAGCAGAAAGATCAGTTCTGTTTTAGATGATTGGAGTCTGAAGTGACTGAAGGCATTGAAGCTATTGTGTTCACTTAGCATCTGAGAAGTCTAGCCTGATGCCAAGTAGACAGGGCTATGTTGGAGATATAACACCTCCAGAAAGGTAACCACCTTTATCTGCCTCTCTCCACCCAAGATGGTATTTGGAAAAAGCTGAGTCTCTAAACTAAACTGACGGAAGTTTAAAGCACTGCATGAGTAAAGGCAGGACCTTGGTTGTGGGGGAAGAATGGCTTCAGGAGACTGACCAAAATACCCACAGCACTTGTATTTGGTCCAGGAGACACTCTGAATAAGTGATTTACTTCTTGCTGGCTTTCCATCTGCTAAACCGGATGACTTGTGTTTAGAAGCATTTTGGCATCCATGGATGCAGTGACTGCCTACATGATTGCAAATTAGTGTTTTCATTCCATGTTAGCGATTTCCTCTCATTCTTTTCCCAGGGGAGATGGAAAATTGCTGTTGACTGTTCTTGACATAAACCTCTGTATGCCTTGCAACACACTAGGTGCCAGAAATGTCTTGGCTTTGATTTGGAATTTCCCGTACACTCACAATTTATATTTATAATATTTAATCTAACATCAAAATAAAACATTTTTCAGTTCAGCTCTTACCAGTCCAGAATCTCAGTTTGGGAGTTCAATTGCATCAAAGACTATCTTTCTGTTTAGGAATCTCAAATCAAAATATGGGAGGATTGCCAGTTAGTTATATGCCCAGAATCTAAAACCCATATCTGAGAATGCCCACTGGACTTTGCTCCCTTTTACCTATTAATTTCTAGAAATCTCTGTCCATGTTTATGCCAGGTGTCTAAAACATAATTTTACCAGGCATCTGAAATTCACCATGAATTGCCTAGGGTTTTCCTGAGGAACATTCTAACTCTAGCCTGGAAGACCCTTTACTGAAGGCAGGTGATCCCCAAAATTTTATTGTGCTCTCAACCAGTAAGTTTCAGAACATGCATCTTAAGCGATGTTTTCTAAAACACGTATATCATATAATTGTGTGACAGAACTAATATTCACATTGAACAACAAATGCCAAAATGTGAATTAAGGTGAGATTAATATTATTTTTCAATGTCTTGCTAATTTCTATGGCTTTGAGTTCTCATTGGCTAGTATCTCAAGGCTCAGTATAAAAATAGGGACGGACTCATTACATTAGTGTATTTAAACCCACATTTTAAATAGATCCTTAATAAATTCTGTCATGATGTATGGAGATCAGTGTCTTGGCAAATCTGATTCAACTGTCCTTGCTTTTAACTCATTCCATGACTGGTGGAGAACTTGTACTTGCATTCAAAGTGTCTCCTCTGCCATTTTCTTGTTGTTGATGGATTATCTTCTGGGGTTTCTCTGTAGGAACCCTCTTAAAATTTTTTTTAAACATTTATTCATTTTTGAGAAACAGAGACAGAGTATGAGCAGGGAAGGGGATGAGAGAGGGGAAGACACAGGATGTGAAGCAGGCTCCAGGCTCTGAGCTTTCAGCACAGAGCCCGATGCAGTGCTTGAAATCACAAACTGTGAGATCATGACCTGGAGCTGAAGTCGGAACCTTAACCGACTGAGTCACCCAGGCACCCCATCTGCAGGAACCTTCTGAAGCCAACTCATTTATTTTGTCTAGTTTAGCTAAAACCAGATTGTAAAATCAGAATACTTCATTTATTTTTTTAAATGTTTTATTTAGTTTTGAGAGAGAGAGAGAGCGAGCGAGCAGGGGAGGGTCAGAGAGAGGAAGACACAGAATCTGGAGCAGGCTCCAGGCTCTGAGCTGTCAGCACAGAGCCCAACGCGGGGCTCAAACCCACGAACCGTGAGATCATGACCTGAGCCGAAGTTGGACGCTTAACCAACTGAGCCACCCAGGCACCCCCAGAATACTTCACTTAAATGGGCCTCCCCAAATCACAGTATATTGAAAGTAAAAGAACAAGTAAGGATGCCACATAAGAAGGAATGTACCCGCCAAAGGTGACATGTGATCCCGATGTGCTGACATACTGAGTGAAAGTGCCAGGGTCAACTTATTAAATATTAAAAGACCTCAAATTTTAATTTATTTTTTTAATGTTTTACTTATTTTTGAGAGAGAGAGAGAGACAGCATGAGCAGGGGAGGGTCAGAGAGAGAGGGAGTCACAGAATCTGAAGCAGGCTCCAGGCTCTGAGCTGGCTGTCAGCAGAGAGCCTGACACAGAGCTCGAACCCATGAACTGCGAGATCATGACCTGAGCCGAAGTCAGACACTCAACTGACTGAGCCACCCAGGTGCCCCAAAAGACCTCAAATTTTAAAATGATCTCTAGGTGAATTGAAACAATAGCCCTAATACTTCCCTCTCCTTTCCCACCTTTTTCTTCCACTGACTGAGTCCTAAACACCTGAGCAGCAGGGTCATACCCACTTCTTTCTAAACCACTGTACATTCCTTCACTCACAGAGCGAAGTCCAGAAAGCAGAGGGTGGCATTGCTTTGTACTTTACCTTCAGGCAACTGGCTGAGACCATCCAATCTGCCTGGAATGTAATTTTGGCTTAAAAGAACCAGAACTAATGGAAGAACAGAAGCAGCTTAACCCAAACTGTTTCTCATTCCACTGCCCTACGGAGAACAGAGCGGAGGAAGGAGGGGAGGTTTTGTGAATTCTGTGCCCGTGCCCTTCTTTGAGGTTTGAACCATGGACAATTTTAATTACACCTATAAAATGGTACCTTGGACACCTTCAGGCATAGAACATGCCTGAACTTAGGTGAGAACTGGGAGTTTTGCTTTATAAGACTGAGTGATTTTTAGTTTGAGGATAGATACATGTCCCTTTTGGGACAGTCATTTCTTCCACCTCCCGGCCAGCTCCTGTTTACTGTGTCATTTATACTTGCCTTCTATTTCCATCAAAGCCCAAATGAAGGTCTGTACCAACTTATATGACACACTAGCAGGCGTTTGGCAATGTAGTTAAGACTGTAGATATAGTCCCTTGATAGTTCTTGTGTTTTTTTTTTTTTTTTTTTTTTTACAAATAGTTTATTGTCAAATTAGTTTCCACGTAGATTGTTCTTGATGAGTCTGGGGGCAACTTTTGTTCGTGTTTTTTCATTCTTTGTGCCTTTGCTGCTTCTTTTAGTCTGTTTCAGCATGTAGTAGAGAATTGCAATTACTAATACCTTTTGAAAAAATAAGACTTTATATTACTCTGGATTGTATTTTAAGACAATACCTCTTCAAGTTCCTCATTTCTATTTTTTAGAATTTTTCTGCTCTGACTTTAACTGCAATACTGATGATTTTGAATAACTGCAAGTAGTTAACAAAGATTGAAGTTGGGTTGTTTTCTTATGTATATTGAGATAGCATATTAGGGTTATATTAAGTATTAGTGATGATTCAGTAATGGTGAGTTTATTATGGTTGTGTATAACACACAAAAGGAATTTTTGTAACATAAGCTATATCTAGTTCCCACTGGGAGGCTGTTGATTAATCTTAAAAAGCATATAATGCCATTAGAGACCATAGTGTTTGTAGAGACTGTTGTGGAGAGTTGGTTCACTGATTTTTTGTCTTTTAAGATGGTAAGGGTTTTACATGGAGTGATTATTATGGCCTAACACTTATAAAGGATAAAAGAAGTACCATCCTAGTCCAGTAAATTTGATTATGGAACTGAGCTTGGGAGATCCAGCTGTGTGACCTCATGCCTGAGTTTCACCATCAGTAAACCCAGGGACAGCAGCGGCACCCACCTCATACAATTACATGTAGAACACGTAGAACAATGCCTGGTGCATGGGAAGTTCCCAGTAAATGCAGTCATTCATTTATTAGGTATTCATCCTCAGTAAGGTCTGCCGAGATGGAGAGGATTTTAAGCTGCTTCGTAATTGGTGCCTTTAGCATTTCATCTGGATAGATGCATAGAGCTAGGCTTTGTGAGTACCTATATCTGCACAGGTGTGCCTGATGCCCCACGTGGAACGTAGTGGTCAGTAGGGAAAAGTGAAGCATGTTGAGAAGAGGTTGTAGAAGATCAATGACCAGGGCAAAGAAACCTGGTTACAGACCTCTCAGTGGAGGTAGGCTCTCCCTGACTCCACACTTCATTCTGCCCGGCACCCTTCTTTTCTCCTCTTGCCAAGTTTTATCATGAATTTGGTCTTCCCTCTCTGTGATGGCCTCATCATCAAGAGTCGAGCCTGTGGGGAAATGTTCCTGCTGGACCTTCCGTCAGCTCTCAGATGCTACCACTGCCTCGTTCCATGACCCCACATCCTTGCCTTTTCTTTGGTAGTGGTCAGGGCAGTTGGCTTGTGGGAGTTTTGAGGGGTCAGTTAACTGAGAGTTTTAAAAGCCCAAAGACTTCTATGATAAGTCCCCCATTTCATTCTTTTTTCCCTTACAAGTTGAATATTTATTACGCCCTAAGAATATCAGTAGTTTGGACAAAACAGCTAAGTTTTATGCTGGCCATTTGGAAGTTAACGTTGTTAAGAAAATAATTTCTATGAATAGAGTCAAATAACCCTATTAATCTTTACTTTCATGGGCTGAGAACAAATCTAGTCCATTCCGCAAACAATTATTAAACACCCACTTTGCGCAAGGTGTTCGTGTCAACCACTTACTGAAGGAAATAGAAGGAGGCATAAACTGGGCAGCATAGAGGTGACTTTTAAAATCAACATCAGCCAAAGCCTAGTAAGCGACCCTAGCCCTATCTGTCTGTGGCATCTTCCACACCTTGAATGACCAGATTTACTTTGGCTAATCTAACAGACTGAGGAGTGTGCCTTTCCTACCTCAGTCTTCCACATGTTTCTTGCCCGAAGGTGCTCCTTCAATCAAAAAGAACAGCTCCTTGAAGTAAATGCTTGGTGTTTTGTTGTTGTTGTTGTTGTTGTTGTTTTTACTTATTAGAAGCCCTTTAGACAACAAGCACAGTCATTTTTGGTTTCTTTGGAAATGGTGCACTTGGGGATAGAAAAGTGTTCCGGTTTAAAAATGGCTAGAGGGCTGAGAGAATTCCTGCATGTTCTTTCTACTCACCCTGGTCTTATGTAAAGCCGCCTCCCACCTGGAGTGGGAATTTCCCTGTCGTGCAAGACCCTGACCCTGTGCATGTGCCTGAAGCAGGCACATCGTTTTTATGTGTGCCTGTTAGTTTGAATCTGTGATACCGATCTGCTTTTTGTCCCTGCTGACGGTTATTATATCTTAATGGGCGAAACACTACTCTAATGATCCTTGTGTATATAATTCTTGGAGTACAGAGCAGGCACCAGAGGACCACATAAAAATGTTTGCCTCAATTTCCCTGCAAAAAAGGGGCCCAGAAACCAGACTTGACCAAGTAACAGATTTTTAAAGGTAAAGGAACCCAATAAAATTACCAGCTTTTCACAGCGTGTGTCTATTTCCTTTCGACATATTGTGAGGTGTAGGTGAAATATTCTAACTGAACTGACAGTGTGAGTGGGGATAACTAAGGAGAGAGGGAGATAAAAGTAGAAACCACCAGCAATGATTGATATTGCAGTAGCAGGGAGTTGTCGGGGTCTCCCCTTTGTGGATTTGATGCTTCACCTTTCTGACACCATTTGCAGGAGTTGTTGGTATAATGAGCCCCATACAGATGGGAACAAAAGCTAGAGTAACCCAGAATTACTGTATCAGGGCTCTGAGGCAGGCTGTAGAATTGTGTAGGCTGGTATTTCCTTATCCAACTTAGAAGATACATGGTGTGAGTGTGTGTGTGTGTGTGTGTGTGTGTGTGTGAGAGAGAGAGAGAGAGAGAGAGATACACAGCAAGAACGACAAAGTGTGCTTTTTAAAGTATAAAATGGGGAATTACCTAATCCCAGGCATTTCCAAATATATTTTAATCAATGACTGATTTCTTTCTGTATTGTAATCATCAGTGAACTGATTAATGGGCTCGTGTAATGGTTAGAAGTTTGATGATAAGCCCCTTAAAGAACAGACTGTCAGAACATCTGGGTGGCTCACTCGGTTGAGCGTCCAACTTTGCCTTGGATCATGATCTCGCAATTTGTGGGTTCAAGCCCCATGTCAGACTCCCTGCTGTCAACCTGTCAGCATACAGCCTGCTTTGGATCCTCTGTCCCCCTCTCTCTGCCCCTTCCCCACTTGTGCTCTCTCAAAAATAAATATGTATAAAAAAAGAATTGACTCTCTAATACACTGTGCCAATATTTGCAGAATAGAATGATCAGGAATTGATTCTGGCCCTATGTAGGAACTTAAACTGTATTTGATGACTAGGAGGGAGAATTATGTGCATGAAAACACCTCTTCTGGGAATCCTAGTGTCTATACCGTTTTTCTACTTTTTAGACCTGTGGCCAATAATCTAACCTTCATTGTCTACTCTGTAGGAGAGAAATAATAGAAATAATTTTCTTAAGTTCCTAGACTCAGCCAGGGTATCTCTTCAGAGTGCTTCTCCCATCTCTGAATTTTGTTTTCCTTTTTTACTTTTGTTTTTAAGATCCTTACATGGGAGAGGGAAAACCTCAGTGGAATACTTAGCATTGACCCCAAATTAATCTCTCTAATTCTTCCTTCCTGAGTAGTTTTCCTGTCCCCAGTTCCTTCCCCAGGTCGTCAGGGGTAAGATCAACAGGCATGTCTCTTTTTTATTAATTTTTAGAAAATATGTATCCATTTTTGAGAGAGAGACATAGAGTGCAAATGGGTAAGGGGCAGAGAGAGAGAGAAAGGGAGACATAGAATCTGAAGCAGGCTCCAAGCTGTCAGCACAGAGCCTGACACAGGGCTTGAACCCACAGACCACAAGAGCATGACCTGAGCCGAAATCAGGCGCTCAACCTACTGAGCCACCCAAGCGACCCCAGGCATATCCAGCTCTTAAGCTCCTCTGCCTATTTCTGTGGGTGGCCCAAAGCTCTTCCTCCGTTTGTAGACGCAGAGCCTCAGGTGGTTTTAACTCCAGCTGCCTCAGTCCCATAGCTAGGTAGTGATACCACTCAGGAGTGCTCTGTAGCATCCTACTCCTCAGTCCTGTGCTTGCTCTCCACAGTATTCACTACCTCTTGTTCACTGGAATAGATTCTAAACCAGTTTTTCCAAATTTTGACATGTCCTATAGAATATAACTGTTCAGCTCACTACACTATTCATAACTGCTCAGTGCCTCCATGCTTTGTATTGAGTGCCTTATACGCTTTTCATCATGGCTTTCAGAATTCTACCAATCTTAGTCCAGACTAGAATTAACCCTCACTTCAAACCAAGATGGAAGTACCTGTCCTTGCCTGCACCTTCCATGAGCCTGTCTGCATCTGCTGCTTCTGTGTGATATGTCTCACATCCTTCCAGTTGATAGATATTCCCTGGAACTTGCTGTAAATTTACAGATTGTCACTACTTGGAATTCATTTGGCTCAATTTAAGGTAATTCATAAATGGGTGTCTCAGGTGTCTGCCTGAAGCAATATAACCATTGAATTTTTACTCGTAACTTTTTCACCTAAGGTGATACTGCTGTTTAAAACATTTTTGGAGGTGAAGAATGAACGGAAAGCTATTTTCCTTATTTCCTTGAAAATGAGACAATTTGCTTGTGAAACTTAATTATTTTTCGGTACAGACTATTCAGCAAGTAGTATATCTACACTGAGTGTGTGGATGAGGGAATGATTATGCAACCCAACCAGATAAGCCTTGATTTCTTACCAGAGACTAATGTGGGGGGAGGGAGCAAGCAACACTAATTCAGACACACCCCTCATAAGACAATATTTTCATCTACCAAAATCCTGTCCCTTTCTAAAATTTGTTTTCTTTTACAAGATGCCCATGCTCTCTTGATCAAGAAACTTTTCCTGATACCTAACAGAAGGACTCCCATTGGTGTTCCTGTAGCCTCTATCCCACCCCCACACTTTTATCCCGGTTACATGCCAGGTGTGAGGCCAGGTGCCGGGGTTATCGGGATGCATAGAAATCATCCCTGACCACAGGACTTGCTCAGTCCAGCAGAGGAGGGAAACTGTTCTGCTACATGCTGTTAATACAGGTTCTTTTTTGGACTCTCTTCCCCTGTGTAACATACACTTGCAAGTGAAAGAGGAAGAGAGTGAGGACTTAAGAATCTGAAGGTCAAAAGCTTCCTTCCAGGGCAGGAAACCTTTCTCCTGGGCTTTGGGGGAGGGTGATGTATGGGAAGGGAAGAAACCTTGGCATGTCACCCCAAATGGCTGGAGCACAGGGGGCCAGGGAGAAGTAGAAGTGATAGGGAATGGGATTGGAAGGGTCGCTTGGGGCTGGCAAAGGAATGGGCTTAAACATCAGGCCAAGGCATTTGGGATTTACCCAGTATTTAAAGGAAAGACATATGAGGTATTGTAAGCAATAAAGTAAAATGTTGAGACTCATGGTTTTAAAAATATAATGGTGGCAGGGCACCTGAGTGACTCAGTTGGTTAAGTGTCCGACGTTAACTCAGGTCATGATCTCATGGTTTGTGAGTTCAAGCCTCGCATCGGGCTCACTGCTGTCAGCACAGATCCTGCTTCAGATCTTCTGTCCCCCTCTTTCTCTGTCCCTCCCCTGCTCATGCTCGCATTCTATCTCTCAAACCATTAAAAAAAATGTTAACGGTGGTACGACGAATGGTAGGTTGATGGGAAAGATGGAAATTGGAGATGACAGTGAGACTGACTTTCTGAATGGACCCAGAGGTATCTTGTATTTCTTTTAAGACCCTGGAGCCATTATTTTTTGTAATTACAACTATCTGTGCATATACCTTTACTATTAACAATGGATCCTGAAGTTGGGCTTCGAGCAGAGGTTTGAAGGACCAAAAAGTTTTAATACCACTACTGTCTGAAACACTCAGGAATTCTGCAAAGTTTCCTTTATAACACAAACTACTAAGTAGTTACTGTCTTCTTTCTCTAGTTCTTTCCAGATGTTAAAAGAGATAAGGCATTAACAAGCATTAAAACACATTAACCATGTATAGATATATTTTTGGTTTTTTTAGAGTTTATTTTTTTAATGTTTGCATTGTTTGTTTATTTTTGAGAGAGAGAGACAGAGTATGAGTGGGGGAGGGCCGGAGAGAGAGGAAGACACAGAATCTGAAGCAGGCTCTAGGCTTTGAGCTGTCAGCCCAGAGTCTGACATGGGGCTCCAGCTCACAGACTGCAAGATCATGACCTGAGCTGAAGTCGGATGTTCAACGAAGCCACCCAGGAACCCCTAAAGTTTATTTATTTATTTTTGAGAGAGAGAGAGAGAGAGAGAGTAAGAGCGTGAGTGGGGGAAGGACTGAGAGATGGAGGGAGAGTGAGAGAGAATCCCAAGCAGGCCCCTCACTGACAGCACAAAGCCTGACACGGAGCTTGAACCCACTAACCAGAAGATCATGACCCAAGCTGTAACCAAGAGCCAGGCACTTAACCAACTGAGCCATCCAGCTGCCCCACCATGTGTATATTTGAAATCCTAATAGTTATTGTTCATTGGTATCATTTTGAGTTCATACCATTCTCCATGTGCTATGCCAAGCCCACATATTCCTCTGCTTAATATTTCCAGTACATGGTATTAGACCCATTTTATGGATCTGGTGGGCTCAGACACTTTAACCTGCCAGAACCACATAGTGAGCAAGTTTTGCTCCTTCTATGATAGTCATTTTGGTGTTTTTCTGTACCTTAATCTTGTTCCTTCATCAGAAAAAGAAACTTCCTTTTGCAGTTATCTCTCTCTAGCCATCTCCCAAACATTCACAGAACTGACCTCTTCAGCTCTTAAATATTTGCTGCCTTCTCCAAGAAGCCTTCATCAACCATCCAATGTCATGCTGCCCATTTCTCTACTTTCCTCATGGTATATTGTTATCTGAAATTATACACTTATTTTCTGTCCCCTAAGCTAGAGTATAAATTGCATGAGATCAAGTGTTTGAACCTCCTACACACTTTTTGTTTATATAATCACAACATTAACAGTTTCTGAAACTTAATACGCATTCAATGAATATTTATTCAAGGGCTGGGTGAATGAATGAATAAATGTCTCCAGAGCTCATGCTTGTTCTCCAGTCCCATTTCTAGATGTTTCCTTTCTGTTACCTAGCATACTGGAGAAGAATTGGCTGACCATACAGCCTGTTATCCTGCGTATCTGGGACCGAGACTGATTAACTTTTAAAAACCAAGTATTTACTCATCAGAACAACAATCCACAGGTCCTTCTCTTTCTCATTAGTTAACACCAGTTGGTTGTATGTAAGCTTGCAGTTCATATAGAGCACCTACAATGTGGGATTAGTTTAGAAGTGAACTTCTCTGATAACTTGTTTGTAGAACTTCACCTTCTCTTATTGCATTCCTGTTGGCCGATTTTTGTAGGAGAATATTGGAATTTACAAAAATCAGACATTGTTCTTGGTTGTTGTTGTTGTTTTAAAGCACCAGACATGTAAAAATTCCTGGTCTATCCAATAAATTAGCAAATTCATATTATCTCCACACACAAAATAACCATCCTTGGAGGGTAAATTCTTTCATGCTTTCCTCAAACTATATTTTTTTCTGTGGTTTCAGATTGGCCTTTGTAGAAGTGTGATTTTCCTTTGTCTTAGTGGGACCTGAGTCAACTTTGTCACTAGCATGTTAACCTCTCCTCACCCCCCCCATATCTAAGAATAGTGTGTTGATTAACCCTAAGTGAGAGAAGGTGGCCCGCAGAGGAATTTTAAGTAAATTTCTCGGTGTTCTGTGAAGTTACATGATCTTAGCTCAGTTAATTAACTTTGTTAAAATTGTATAAGGGGGTTCATACAATTCAGCTACAGAAGACGCAAAACAATTTGAAAGGAACCTGCCCTTTACCTTGATCTCTACCTTCTCCAGAAACCATGCTGTAATGCCAATGAACAGAATAATGGTTGACGAGCAAAATTTTAAGGCATTCTAAATATCACTGGTTGGTTTAATAAAATTAATTAGCCTGCCACGGAGAAAATTTACTAGCGTGCTGGTTAATTTCACAATGTAAAGTCAGAGAAGGGAGGTGGGGTTGAGGGAACAAACCTTATTAGTTTTGAATAATTATTTAAAGATGTGGAGCTGCCTATTCCAAACACTTTGATTGCCAAATCCATTAGGCTTTACAATCTCAATGTTTGTATCCCAGTATATATGGGAAGGAATCTCTCTAGGTGAAATCATACGCATATGAGTTAACAGCTAACTGACTTAAAAGATGCAGAATACCAAGTAGAATCCTAATAAAACCATGGGAATGAGAACTTGCCTTAAGACTAACTCATGGGAGGTTTCTATAATCTTAATTTGCCATTGATGCAATTATTGCTTTTTCTTGTCCTTTTAATCCAAACAAGATGTTTGCAGTGGCCATGGAGAGGTGCCTAAATCACATGCCTGAATTCATTTAATTTGCCAACATTGTCTTTTTTTTTCTCTCTTCCTGGTAATGGGCAGGAGTCAGTTCTGCTGCATTAGGTACTAAATCTCTTCAATTACCAGCCGGGAAGAAAGATTTAAAATTGTGCTTCAAACCTACAAACTGATTTAGTTTTAAAGCACAAACACTTCTCCTGTGGAGCCTAAATTAAACTGCAGAAAGGACGCAGAACTGAAGGAATTAAACCAGGCAGGGCCAAGGCTCAGGCCAGTGATAGGAACCATTTTGGTTTCTTTCATTGGAGCCCCCATGGTGCAAAAGGAAAGGGAGTGAGACCCATGCCGCAGGATACAACTGTGTAGGAAAGTGCAGTGTTCGGTTACCTGGAAGCTAGATGTGTAATACATGTTAGTGTGGGAGAGTCTAATTAAATGGATCTTTTCCCCCCTTCTTTCTTTTTGGGTACTTGGCAGCCATTTTCAATGTGGATGATTCTGTGGTTGATCTGGAGACCCTTGCGGCCTTATATGAAAATGTGAGTATCAAAGACCTCTAGAGCCAGAGTTTCCAGATTTTCATGTCTTCGCTAATTAAAAAAAATGTTTAGATCCAAAAAATGGTCCTATGTGACTCCTGCCCCCGCCCCCAAATCAGTGAGCCGTTCATGTTCTTTGGCAGAGAGGACTTTCACATAGCATGGAAGAGATTAAGGCATAGTTTCTATAAACATAAGCTGAAATGAGAGCAGATGTGAGAAAAGCACTAGGTTCTGACCCTGCTGTGCTATCTGGATTAGCACATCTCTTTGCACACCTGCATGGGAGGGTGGTTCAGGGAGGAGACCCCTTCTGTGCCCTAACCCAGCCCTGAGGCTTGCTGTCGGAGTGCAAGAAGGTGAGCTACCAGCTTACTTTTGGTGTACACTACTGTTCTCCTCTAATGAATGGGAGTACTAATACCATCTTGGAGGATTACTTTTAGGCCAAGTGAGCTGATGACATTGAGTGTGGGAAGTAGTGTATGATGGTGGGTGTGTGCTTTGGATTTCGAGTCACACAGTTTTACATTTGAAGTCCCGCTCAGTAGACTGCTGAGTGATTCTGGATCAGGTAAATCCCTTGAGTCTATTTGATCATCAGTACAATGCGATTATAATGGGCTCTGTCTAGTTTTTGTGAGTGTTAAAACAGAACTCACTATAAGTACCAGTCACGATATATTTTGAACATAAACAGCCCTAGACACGTATGTAGTCTTTAAATTTGGGCTACATGTGGAATAACCAGCAGAATTGGCAGGCTTTCCTGAGAAGACGACACAAAGGAGAGTCAGAGTTCCCATGCTTGTTAACATTTCTGGTTCACTGACTCTGTTAGGGTTTGAAAACATAAAGTGAACTTTAGAGTCTCTTTACTAAAGTGATGATATTTCCCGGGAGGCTGCCTTGAGCTCTAGAGTATGCCTTGGTCACCAAGCTCAAAAAAGTTATTCATTTCGATGCTTACGTCCCTTGGGACCTTAAATCTCTTACAGAAAATTTCCATAGCATAATAATCCAACCTTCTAGAGAGACTGCCAGTTCCTTATACATTTTTACATATATGCCAATATACGTCCCTATATAAATGTGTGTGTGTGTATATCTATATGTCTATATATCTGTATATCAGGAGCTATTTAGTACAACTGAGTGGGAACTTCTCACATTCATTTAGTAAGGCTTTCAGTAATAGACAAGAGGGTGCAGAAATTCCAGGCCATTGGGAGCTAACAGTGCATTTGCTGAGTGCCTGGAAGGCAACATGATGTTATAGGAGAAAGAGATTCTGAGGCAGGACCTTTCTCCAGGACTCAGTGTGAGCCTATGTAGAATCATCTGAAAAAGAAAGATACAATAATTGATACTGAAGGACTTTCCCAAAAGCCAGTGTGCCTTCTAGATGCCTTTTGTTGTTACCGTAAGCTCGGGACCATACAGGTGAGCAGCGCTTGTTAGCGCACTGAAGAGGTATGCTGCATGCAACTGAAATCGTTGGGTAAATTGAGGAACACTGTAGCTAAATGCCCAAATAAGCAGTACAGATGAATGTTTACCTAATCCAGAAAAAGAGAAGGTGGAGACTAGAAATTAAAAGCCAGGAGCCTATGGGAGTTAGGAGAGCTGTTCTAAGC
Source organism: Hyaena hyaena (assembly GCF_003009895.1). Taxonomy (NCBI): domain Eukaryota; kingdom Metazoa; phylum Chordata; class Mammalia; order Carnivora; family Hyaenidae; genus Hyaena; species Hyaena hyaena. Next base: position 1,068,062 of record NW_024080924.1, read on the forward strand.
ATCTGGAAACAAATGCTAAGGACAACTGACTGATACATGCTTACAGGGAATTCAGAGGTAGCGATCAAATGTCCTGACTCATGTATCCACCTACAGTCACTTGTTAGGAGCCTTTGCTTCAACCAGCGATTCGCACGCATCAGAGTCACCTGGAGGGCTTGCTGGGCCCCACCCCTGGAGCTTCTTGCTTCTGGGGTAGGGCCAGTTATTTGCATTTCTAACTAGAAACAGGTGATGCTAGTGTTGCGGGTCCAGAGACCCCACCTGGAGACACGTTGCTTTAGACAGGTTCTCGTTGTTCATTTTGCATGTGCTTTGTTTGGTTTCTCTTTTAACACAGAGAGCCCAAGAGGATGAACTGGTTAAAATAAGAAAGTATTACGAGACATCCAAAGAAGAAGAATTGAAGTTGCTGGATAAACCTGAGCAGTAAGGATGCCTGAACACTTTTCTGTTAGGCTGCAGGGAGAAGCGCCATCTCTATCCTCCTTCCTCCCAGCTGTGAATAATTGCACCTCGACTGTGCTGTGAGCTAAGTCGTAGCACCACATCCCCGTGACCTATTGCATGCAGCAGACTGACCTGACTGCCCGGAAAAGCAGCCGGGGGATTTGTGCTGCATACTGTAATATGTCTCAGCCCCTTTCCCCATCCCTCATGAGTCCCCTTTCTTGTTCTAGCAGCTTGTTAATTCCTCCCAGACTAAACATTCTGGCCAAAAGGGTAACTGAGGAAGGAAGAAGTCATTGCTCTGTTTAAGGTTCTGCCGATGCAGTTAAAAAGATGATGTCACAGTCACAGAATTCAAATGGATTTTCCTAAATGTCATGTCCGGTAAATGTAATCTGAATGAGCCAGCTTTCCCCTCCCAATCTTTCTACCTGCTCTGCCTCAATTTACATGTGACCTTTTCATCCTCTTTATACGTGCTGTTCTTTATTCTGTTCACTATCTAGAGTTGTTTGCCCTCTGGTTTGGGCCCTTGTGCCACAGCCTTTGAACACTTAGACCTCCAATGAGTAATTGAGTGGCTTTTGCCCTGGCTGAGCCCTTGGGGTCTGCAAACCACAGATAAGCATATGGGGTTCTGCAGCCCCCGGCCCCAGCTAGCTTTCATGGCCCAGGACTGTGGATGTGGAATGGGTCCAGAGTGGACAGCGGCATCCTTTGCCTATTACCATCCTTCAGTACTTCGTATCCAATTTAGGCCACTCCCCTCAGCCTGGAGATGAGGCAGGGGGTAAAAAAACAAAGAAGAAACTAAGCAGTCAGGTTCTGAGTAACAAGTGATCACTAGAGACATCTAAGTTTCTTTGGCTCATATTGAAAGTTTTGTGCCTTGAGCTTGGGTCCCCTAGAATGCCCCACTCCTCTTGGACTGCTTGGCATTCAGGTCCAGGAAAATATCTCTAAATGGTTGGGTGGGTGACTTCTAGGTTTATTCAGTTATTGAGAAGCCTTCATGATAATTTGGGGAACCTTAGATGAATTATTCTCACACGGAGCATAGGCCAGGAACCACTCCCCACACCGCCCCTTCCCTGCCCCAAGTTAGTTCATGAGGCCCAGGAATATTGTGCATCATTGCAAATGGGGTTCTACTGCCCTCTGGTCTGGCAGCGTGAGCTACCCTCCCTGCCAACTCCTGCTGCTGATCAATTCTGTGGTCCACTCCTGAGTCCTGTTTCCTAATATAATAGATTAATTCCCACTTAGGTGCTAACGACTGAATGTGGAGTGACTAATAATGGGGTATTTAGACACTGACAAGGCCACGGGGAATATTTGAAGACTGTCTTAGCCTGGCTGCTCTAACAAAGTAGCCCAAAGGGTGACTTATAAACAACAGAGATTTATTTCTCACAGTTCTGGAGATTGGAAGTCTGAGACAGAGGTACCATTATGGTTGGGCTTTGCTGAGAACCCGCTTTCAAGACATAGACTGCTAACTTCTCTTGGTGTCCTCACATGGCAGGAAGCAAAAAGAAGGAAGCAGGGTCTTACGTCTCTTCTCCTAAGGGTACTGATTTCGCTCACGAGGGCTCAACCCTCATGACTTAATTACCTCCTTAGACCATCACATTAGGAGTTAGGATTTCAACATATACATTTTGGTGGAATGCAAACATTCAGTCCTTAACAGGGACCATAGGGCATATCAAGCATTTGGGTAGTGCCAACTATGCCATACTGGGCAATGAATTCAAAGCCTGGAGTTCACAAGCTTTTCATGTGAAAAAAATCAAATAGTATTTTAGGCTTTGTTGGAAGTACTTAATTAAACCTGTTGTGCAAAAGCAACCAAACACATGGGCATGACTGTGCATCAGGAGAGTTTTGTTTATGGGCACTGAAATTTGAATTTCATACTATTTGTGTACATGTCATAAAATGTTATCTTTCTGTTCTTTTTCAACCATTTAAAAATATAAAAACCATTCTTAGTTGCGGTGGGGTGGGGAGGCGGGTAGTGTACAGAAGCAAGTGATGAGCTGTATTTGGCCTGTGGGCTATAATTTGTCAGTGCGGGCTCCGTGCTCTGGAAGTGGCTGCCCCAATGAAATGAACAGTGGGTTTCTACTACTGGAGGTGTTTCCCTTTTCCTTTCGGGTTAATGTCTTTCTAGCATTATTTTTCAGGGTTAATTGCCAGGACACAGATTAATGGTGGCAGGTAATTAATAGATAAACTCCTGCTGATGTTTATCTGATGATTGGATGACCTGGATAAGAGAACATTTTCAAAGTTTATAATCGTCATTACAATGGCTTCCTAAAGATGCTAAGCAATTACTGACAGCAAATAGGACTGTTGCATTGTCCTGGTCAGGTGATGTGCTCAGGCTCAGTTGCTAGAGGGTGAGGTGCACAGGGGTAGGGGCTTCAGGCCTGAGTGAGTTTCACCTTGACTCTTGACCTTCTGCACAGTGCAGGATTTGTTTGATTTTAGCCAGAGTCTGATTTCCTGGCAACTTATTTGCCATTAGCTCCAAGTTAGTTGACTATAAGCATGTTTTACATACTGGAAAATATGAATCATTTATAGTTTCATCATTGCAATTTTCTAAGATCTCTGTGATGCCCAGTCCTATAAATCATAGCATGGAGAGGTTGGCCTCATCGCTCACCTCATCAGCTTTCTTATAGCCCAGGGCCAGATTTAGAAAACCATTTCCCATAGAGGTGTCATCTGCTTGAGCCTGGGATGTTTGAGAGCCACTCCCTCCAAGGATGGCCCTCAATTCTTTGCATTCTGCCTTGGGATGGTGAGGAGGTGAGATGAAGCTCTGTTGGATTTGAGTTGGCCAAGCATATGCTTTTTGCAGCCTAGATCAAGGACACCATGTGTAGCCTATTGAGACATCCCACTCAGGGTCCCCAGTTTCTTTAGCACCATCACAAACACACTGACTTGATGAAACAAGGCTCTGAGTGTAACCCCCTGCAGAAAAACAGTGTACATTAATGCTGTGTACACAGCCCTGTGCACACACACCTGAGATGGGACCATTTAGGAGTTTAGGGGATGATCCACTAAACATTAGTCCTTTAAAACAGTGGGCCGTATTGCATCATTCCACCCGTCAGGTGAATTGGTGCTGTGGATGGGAACCCACACAATGTCATGTACAGAACTGCTCTCCTAAAGACAGACTGGAGTTGCAACCCTCTCTGGGAAAATAAACCTGCACTGGGAAGAATGAAAAGATCCCTAGTTTGTGGCTTCTTTGCTGTTGTTTAGTTCTCTTTATAATTGGCCCTACAGTATAAAGTTAGACAAGTCTGACAGGAAGTAAATCTATACGTATTTATAAGTACCAAGGCCCAGTGCCCCAGACCTATACTTGGGGATTTGTAAAAGAAGTCTTATCCCTATTCTTAGGGGGAAAGTATAAAGCATAGCTGGAGGGGGTGGGGGTAAGATATTTATCAGAAACTTCCTCATAGCCCTTGAGGTTACTTATACCCTCTGGTATTTTTCCAGATAAATGGAAAAGGAGCTATCTGTGGTGCTCTTCTTCAGGCCTCTGCACGGCTATGTTAGAAAATAAAATCACAGTCCTTTCAAATTTATGTCTCCAGTAATTCTTATCTTCACATTCTATCAGGTGTCCAAGTCAAAAACCTGCAAGTCCCCCTGCTAGCTTCCCAGCCGCCTCAGGGTTGGTCAGTTACTCTGGTTCTTGCTGCCCGAGTAGCCTTTCTCCTGCATTTGCCCCTCAGGCCCCTTGCCTGCCCTCTGACAGTGCGGCTGTGGCCCGGGAGGTCTTCCAGTCTCAAATCTGCTCTCCCCTTCTATTCACTGACCAAGCCACTGCCATGGTGATTTTTTTTTTTTAAACAAAAAACTGAAAGTATCACTTCTCTGTTTAAAACCCTTTATTCCTATGGAAAAAATGTTAACATCTTTATTTTGGAACAGGAAGCTCCATTTTAGCATCTGAGTCTGGTTGTCTTTCCCCACAAACACCACTCATCCTGTCTGGGCCTTCGGTACCAGGTGGTCACATGTGTCCTGCACTAGCACCAGAGGGCTTCAGGGAACCTTGGCTGCCATTGTCCGTCCAGGGCTCTGACTTGGATGGCCCTCACCTGGCTGGCTCTCATGAGCCCCGTCACTGATAATATTTACCATACCCTGTGGTAATTGGTGACTGATAATATTTACCAAAGCCTGTGGCAATTGGTGATTTATTTTTCAGATTACCAGGAAGGAATTGTGTGTAAGTTAAATTCTCTTCTCAGGTCTTAGCATGGTACCTGACACACTGAATGCCTCATACGTGTCTAAGGGACTTACTGAAATTCTTGGCAACTGATGCTCTGGTATTGATTTTCGGTGACACATTCCCCACAGTTCTCTCCAAAAGTAATGTAAACTTCTGGAACTTCCCTTCCCCCCTCTAACTCTGGATATGTGTTTCAGACCCTTCTTCATGCACCGGACTCTGGATCCATAAGCTTCTCTGAGACCCTTCCTAGTCCAATTCCTAATCCCAGTAAGGTCCTGGAGAACCAAGTAGTTCTTTTCTACTCTTTTCTACTCTTTCATGGATAACATGAAGTCAATGAGCCTAGGGGCTTGTCTCCTTATACTAGTCCTAGACTTCCTTTCTTGAGACATGTTATAAGTAATCGTACATTCAGCATTCCATCCTTTTTACCTGCGTCCTCAATGGTTAGCTGAGGTGTCCATCTGTATCTTCTCTCACACGATCTCCATAAACGCTTCACTCATTCTGTTTATTTAAACTAGAAAGTGTATATACTCTGGGGATCTGGAGCCTACTTGGGGAGGAGTGTCTTGTGGTCACTTCTGGGAAAGGAGAAAGGCAGGGCGTGGCCCTTGAGTTAGCCCTGAGTGTTGTCCGTATAAACAAAACTTCCCCACAGCCCCCTGAGGACCAGATGCCGCCCGTCTCAACAGCTTTTCACTGCTTATATTTGTGAAAACTGGTGATACCCCTGATTTTTGGTCACAAATGAATCAATGCTTTAATCCTAATTCTGTAAGAAACAATTTACATATAAAATACAAGTTTTCATCTCCTTTTAACTCAGAATTTCTATGGGTTTCTACTTTTATACTCCATCACATGGTTTTCATAATAATCACATTTACAGAACTTTAAAACAAGGGCATCTTTAGTTTTATGGGCATTCCTTGGTACATCTCAGTGTCATTTCAAAAAAGAAGAAGAGGGCGCCTGGCTGGCTCAGTCAGTATTGCTGGTGACTCTCGATCTCAGGGTTGTGAGTTCAAACCTCACAAATGGGCATAGAGCTTACTTAAGGAAAAAAAAAATGCAAGGGGGGCGTGGAGAAAGAAAAGTAAAAGGACCATGACCTGGATATAGGATAAATTTAAAAAAAAAACAGCTGATAATTAAAATCTTATCGAAACCCATGTCTTCCTAAAAAGCAAAGTAAAAGAGGCACAGAGTATAAGCTAAGGAAACATCTTTGTGTATGGAAAGAAGGGTTCAGCTTTGCTCCTATGGAAAAGCATTCTTGGTGAGAGATTGCAAAATGTCAAAGTAATGATGTTATGCATTGACCAAGGCTTTCAGAAATATCAGTTAATCATCATTTCAGCCCCAAATTGAATTTAATAGCTGTGAGTGGATTCTCTCCTTCTCTGAATCCATGCCCAACTCTTTCCACCCATTTTAGTTTATACCCCTTTTTCGGGTGGCTGGCCTAGAGAGTATGTAGCTCTTCCAACTTAATTTTGCAAAGGGCACCAGTGCCCAGCTGCTCAGACAGTGAGCTTCTGTGTGTATGTTAGTACTCACCTTTAGCTTTTAAAATCTGTCTTAACTGTAGTTTTTAACACTGATGTCTATTTAATGAGTGCTTGCTTTGTTCCACACACTGAGCTGTAAAACTCTGTCTTCATAAGTAAGTTGATGTGGAAAAGTAAACAAATATCTGTAGAACAGGGTCACTGTAGACTATTATCTAACTCAGTGAGCAACAAATAATAGTAATCTCACCCCAGGAAAAGACATTTTATCACTTCTCTACAGACATTTGCCTCAAGCCTTCACTTTGCTGTGCTTGTGCTAAATGGACCCTTAGAGAATGCTGCATTGTAAAGGGAGTTCATTATTTGTTTCCATATGCTATAGGTAGCATTCCTGTTGGCATAGCAGGAGATAACTCTTTGTGGTTCAGTATAATTGCATTAACGTTCTGTTCCTAAAGTAATGTGTACACCACATGTTTATATACTGTCCTAGACGCTCATTTAAAACATGGATTGGTTGTCAACAATAGAACACACACCCTTGGAATCCTTAAGTCTGCCTGTCAGGTACATTTTATAGTTGTTAAAATTGACACTGTCAAATAAGGAATGCTCTCACGGTAGATCTTTTTCAACTGTCTTTTTTTCTTTGTGAATGTATGTGAAGCTAGATGATTCCTTATTAATTTCTACAGATTTTTACACGAGTTAGCCCAGATCCCCAATTTTGCTGAACGGGCCCAGTGCATAATCTTCAGATCTGTCTTTTCTGAGAGTATCACCTCCTTGCACCGAAAAGTAGAGATCGTCACAAGAGCTTCTAAGGTATGTTTGCTGTCTAATTTAAGAGGCAAATTTTGCCCTTATTGAGGGTAAAGGAAGAAGCAGGGAGTGGGAGAGTCAAGTAAATTCCCTTTGTAGAAAACCTTTGGACTTGAGATTGTGTGTTTTGCTAAGTAGAGCTATGATGATTATGCTAAGTGTGAGTATGTGTGTGCATGTAGGTGAGGGAGGGAGGAAGAGAGAGAAGGAAAGTCAGGTGCAGACTGACAGGGAGAAAGAGGGGGAAAAATGACACTTCTACAGATGGATTCTTAAGTATCACAGATACCTTCTAAGGTGCATTTTGGCCACTTAAAAACAACCTAAAAAGTGTAGTGTGCCTGCTACTTTTCTCACTGGATTGCAAGAGATTTTGCTTGAGACCCATGCACCTGATCATCTGACACATGTCCACATAGTGAAATAAGAAGATTCTAGAGACTTGATAAGCAAAATAAATGACTGTGATAATAAGTGGTGGGCAGATACATTTTTTTTTTTTTTGGCTTTACCACACTGGTATTCTTTGTAAATTCTAATATTTTTTTTTCTCACAATGACCCATGTCCTTAAGAACATGATAATCCTGGGGCGCCTGGGTGGCTTAGTCAGTTAAGAATCCGACTTTCACTTAGGTCATGATCTCGCGGTTCGTGGGTTCGAGCCCCACGTCGGGCTCTGTGCTGACTGCCAGCTCAGAGCCTGGAGCCTGTTTCAGGGTCTGTGTCTCCCTCTCTCTCTGACCCTCCCCTGCTCACGCTGTCTCTCTCTCTCTCCTAGAAATAAATAAAAAAATATATTAAAAAAAAAAGAACATGATAATCCTCTCCACACATACATAGTATTTAGTTCTTACCTGAAGGCATGATTCTTTTCCTTTCAAAATACAAAACATTTCAATAAAGAAAGTATTAATATGACCAACTATAATAGATAGGTACCCTCTAATAATACCCTAAAAGGAAGGAACAGAGGTTGGCCTGAAGCTGCATTTACCTTTCTTTCTTTACCCTAAAATAAAGGGAAAAAAAAGTCAACTAAGACTCTAGAGAAGGGGAAAAAAGTATCAATTTGAAAAATTTACATTTTAAGAAAAAAAAATAGGAAAAATAAATGACCTAAGGAGCTGAAGGAATCCTTAAGCAGCTTGAAATTGTGTAAGTTAATAGACATATCAGTAAATACTTATTAAACATAGCCTGTGGCCTGGAAATACATTATTGTAGTTCACCTCTGAGGATTACGCCCAGAGATAAAGAAGAATAGATTTGCTATTAATCCTACCCGACATTTAACTCTACTGTATACACAGATACTTTGTCCAAAAACAGATCCTCAAGTGATAGCAGACTGGTTTCTACTTAGAAGTCAACAGATATAAACTGTAACTCTAACAAGTCTCTTTGTTCCATTTACAAATATTTTTAATTATTTAAAAAATAAAACTGACTCAGAGATATAAATACTAATATTTAATCCTCAGTATTAAGACATGCAGTTCGTAATTCGTTGAAAGGATAGAAAATGATGACTTTCACTTCATTGAAAGGATAGAAATTTTTCTTTTAGCCAGCCATCTGTCCAGTCAGCAACATGCCACCAAACAGCCTGATGGCTACTCAGTAAAGATTTGCTGTTGAAGGAACATAGGTACCTTTGAAGTACAGCTTCGTAATAATTGGTGTTTGCTGTCACAGGGCTTGCTGCACATGAAGAGTGTGAAGGATATTTTAGCTCTCATTCTGGCTTTTGGAAATTATATGAATGGAGGAAATAGAACTCGGGGACAAGCAGATGGATATAGCTTAGAAATTCTGCCTAAACTCAAGGACGTCAAAAGTCGGGTATTTATTTTTCACAAGATTCTATGATTTACAATTATATTCTTTCTATACCTTTAATTTAATGTGTGTGTGTGTGTGTGTGTGTGTGTGTGTGTGTGTGTGTGTATTGGTTGCTCCATTCATTTCTTTTCTCCCTTTAACAATAAACTTTTCCTTTGCTTTCTATTGACTTTTGGATAAAGACGGGCTTTTCATGTTTGTTCTTACGGAGATGACAAAATCTCCAATATTGGTTTGATCTAAAAGAACGCAATTAGATGTTGAACTGTGATGAGAGAAGAAAACAGCACGTAGTATCAGCCATAGCACGAGACTTGAGTCTATTTGAATTTAGTGTTGACTTCTGGTAATTTACTCATTCCTGAGTAGGGAGCGATGTTGAATCATCAATTGAGCTGAGCATTTGAATTATTCTTTGGCCCACAACAATTGGGCCGGGGGTCTACTGTCAAACTCTCTGAGCCTGATTATCATTTGGCTCCACACCCCTGCAGAGCTTTCTCTTTAGAAACAACCAGCCCATATCTAGACGTCCCATGGGGAGCAGGGGGAGTGAAGGGAGGGGAAACACACAGGCAAATTAGAATTAGACCCATGTGAACAAGACACAAAGGCTGCCTTGTGGGAGGGCCTGCTTGCCCCTGGCCTCCCAGGGTCATAAAGTGGCATGGCGCTCCTTTTAAGCTGTCCTGATTGTTTTTCACGCCATTAAGAACACACATTTTTTGAAAGGTGGGAAGGGAGGGATGGTTTTCTGTTCTAGTCCCTGGTTCCCTTTGACACTCCCCCACCCCCTCCTGTCTTGGCTTTATGCCAGAAAATAACAATGGCGACAGTGTATACGTTTGTTTGTTTGTTTGCTTGTTTGTTTGTTTTAGTCATTACCTCCGAGGTCCTATGAATTATGTTTGATTTTTTTACCCCCACAAAGAATAGTGGAGTGTCATAGATGTATAGATGTCATTTTTTAAAAAATGATAAAACATAAGAAGAGAGAGGAAAATCTTGCCAGTCGCAAACAGAATCAAGACCACATATTGCAAACTAAAAGTATTAGGGTCACAAACCAAGATTTCAGTACTCAACTCTATAATATGTTAGTCTCATGTGAATGATTTTCATTTAAGCTTCTCTTTTAAACCTAGGATAATGGGATTAATCTGGTGGACTATGTCGTGAAATATTACCTGCGTTACTATGATCAGGTAAGAAATAGCATTATGTGGAAAACTACACTAATGGGGTTTCAACTCTTACACATTGTTGGCATTCAAAAATTGGATGATGGATGTGTGGATGAATTTCAAGTCCAACATAGAATTTGAGAGCTATCCAGCCTCCTTGGTTTACAGATGGGAATGCTGAAGCCAAGAAAGTTGAGTTGACTCTTGTAAAGAGAAGCATTATTCAGTGCCTCTCAATCTACTGACTCTTAATCCACTATATAACACAGTTTCAGAGAGACCCCCGATGCCTTCTAACCAGATCGTGAGGGTCTATGTGAAATCTATATCCATTCAGTAATTGCTTATATCTGAAAGTAGTTCTGGGCTGTAGACCAAAATGTAGGAAATCAAGATGCAGCATTATCCAATACTTTATCAGTAATGGTCATCAGTGAACAAGTTGAAGAAGTAGAATTTGAAATCCATCCTCTCTGCTTAGATTACATTTGCAGTTAGAAATAAAAATTTCAGTGAGAATCCACCTGAACACATTTTTCTATGTTTAATTCCTTCTCATTAAATTGAGAACAAGGAGTCCTAACTTTGAGAAGAAAGAGGTACTGTTGTAAGGTGTTGGGAAATCTAGCAATCAATATGAATGGAAAAATCTAGGAAAACATTGTCAGGACTCCTGCTTAGCTGTCCACCCGAGCAGGGTTTTTTTCTAGGCACCAAGGGAAGGAAAGTAAAGATTCCAGGGCCTTGTTTTCAAAAGGCCTATGATTCTGTCCAGAAGACAAGCTAGGCGCTGGTAAAGTCTGCAGGCTTCCCTCCCCCCCTCCTCATCTGTCCGTCCTCAGTGTCTCTGAAATGAATCATCTCCCACCCCGCCGCCTCAAACTTCTCCTGTTTCTGTTGAGGAGATTATCATTTTGGTCATTCAGGCATGGAGCTCACCCCCCTCTTTGGTCCCTCTCTCTCCTTCGACTAAATTGTTTCTCATGTTTCCTTCCTGTTTTTCATCCCTCAGTCCCGCTCATCCAGGCTTTAAGGTAACTCCCCTGGACTCTTCTGGTTGCTTCCCAGCGGGTCTCTCCACACCTGGTTGCTCCCACTCTGGTGCATCCCACACCCAAGGCCCAATCATTTTTATAGTCCTGGTCCTACTGGATTACTTTGTTACTCAAAAACAGAAATGGCTCCCCATTTTCAAGTGAATTAACACTCTACTCAATTTAATTCCAGTCTTTTACAACCACACTACCACACTTTTTTTTTTTTTTTTTTTTTTTTTTAAACAAACTCTGCAAGATACAACTTGAATGGCATATACACACCCTATGTTTTCTCGCTGATATGTTTTTACATCCAGTGTTCTCCCTAACTGGACGTATCCTTGTCACCAGCCTCTTTATAAAACTTTGCTTNCAAAAACAGAAATGGCTCCCCATTTTCAAGTGAATTAACACTCTACTCAATTTAATTCCAGTCTTTTACAACCACACTCCCACACTTTTTTTTTTTTTTTTTTTTTTTTTTTTACACTTTTCCCCTACACAAACTCTGTGGCTCAAGACCCATGTTTTCCAAACACACCCTATGTTTTCTCGCTGATATGTTTTTACATCCAGTGTTCTCCCTAACTGGACGTATCCTTGTCACCAGCCTCTTTATAAAACTTTGCTTTTGCTTTTGTCTTATTAATACTCTCTTGAAATAATAAATTAAAAGACCTTTTGGGAAAAACCTGCCGGTAACGACATATATATCTGCAACCTAGTAGATAATGAGCTTTTCAGAAATGACATGGAAAGGACAACTGGCCCCCTCTCATTAAAAAAAAGAAAAAAGAAAATGGTACAAGAGACTGCAGGTAATTTACCAAAAAAAAAAAAAAAGCCATAATCAAACAGAGGATATGAATTGCCACCTAAATATATAGACCTAGCAATACAAATTGATCAAAACTGTCTCAGGACTATCACAAATGGCTGATGGACTTCTCTTCTCTTTAAGATCTCTACATCTAATGGGACCCATATCTGGGCTGCCCTTGACTCAAAAAACTGTGTCCTATAAAGGGCACCTTTAAAAAAAATTCACACAAAGATGGCATGTGCTTGCCAAGCTGTTTCCCCATGGAGCCATACCTACTTATGGGGGACAACTTTACCTCATTCATGCAGATGTACAGTATGGGTTAGCAATACTTTGACCTTTCTGTATCAGAAGCCCTAGAAATACTTACAATATTTCTAGGAATTTTTATCCTAAGGAAGTAAATAAAGACATCACTAGTGTATATCTTTATCACTAGTGTATAGTGTATCACTATTATACTTACAGTAACTTGTAATAGCCAAACATAGCAAAATTTTTGCTAGGTGTCCAAAGGTAGACACTAGGGTCACATCAATATCTGGAGTTATAAGATGGGATGATACAGTGCCATGGAAAGTATTTAGGAGAAAATCTGGTGGCGTTAGAAAATACTCTTGATCTGCTTTTATATTATAAACATGAGCTTAAAACAATATATAGTGTAATTTCAAATTTATAAATATAAATATACATAAACACACAGAAAAACCTAGGTTACCAGATATAAAAAAAAATGTTTTGACTATATCTGAGTGGTAGGATTGTAAGAGATTTTAACTTTCTTCTGTCTTTCAAAAAAATTTTTTTAATGTTTATTTTTGAAAGAGAGAGAGAGAAAGGCAGAGCATGAGTGGGAGAGGGCCAGAGAAGAGAGGGAGACACAGAATCTGAAACAGCCTCCAGGCTCTGAGTGTCAGCACAGAGCCCAACACGAGGTTCCAACTCACAAGCTATGAGATCATGACCTGAGCCAAAGTCAGAAGCTTAACCAATTGAACGAACCAGGTGGCTCTCCACCTGAGGAAGACAGCCCCTCTTCTGTCTTTCAATTAGACATAGTGAACATGGGTCACTTTTGTAAAAGGGAAAAAAGGTAAAATAAAAAATAGTACAACTTACATGGCCCTTCTTCCATGAAATCTTTTTTCACTTCCTTACCTTTTAGTCCTTTGAAGCCTGGGAACACTTGGTTTGAACTTCTGTCATGATACATCTCATTCTGCTTTGCATGTAGATATCATTGAGCGATTACTTGTTAGCCTGGCATTGCTCCTTGAGGTCCAAAACTCATTGGTGTCTGTTTTTTGTTGTCTGTAATTTAGGTGTCTGACAAATACTTAACTAGGTTGAATCTACTGTAAATATCCGCAAGAATGCAGTAAGTGACATTTTTAAATAACTAGGTGCAAAGAGGTTAAGAGCTTTATTCTGATAGAGCAGGGCAGACATGTTGAAGCTTCAGTCAGTTGGTACATACCCAAAGTTCTGACAGCAGGTACCAGTAGGACAGAAGAATGATCCTGAAGAATCTTGAGAGGTAATATTTCTGATCTAAGGTTAGCATAAGCAGATTTATCTTGCAGTGTCTGTCACAACCGAGTCAGATGCACTGTGTAGGAAGGCTGAAATTTGCCAATGAAATGTAACCCTCGAAGAGAGCTAGACCCAGTGGAATAGACTTCACAGAGGAAAATCTTCCAGTAAGAATAGTTTCAAACATGGGATGGCCCAGTATGGGAAAAATCAGAAGTCAACATTTATGTGTTGCTCTCCTGGGTTCCACTGTGCAGAAATTCATTTCTCTCAGCAAGAGTATAGAATTCTGTGATTTATTAAAGTATCTCCTCCCTGTAAGAGCATAAGTGATGATTTTTGTGGTTAGTCCTGATGAGCAATTAGCTGAAGAAAGGTGACTCCTGCTCCAAGCCTCCTTCGCATGCTGGTTTGGGGTCCAAGTCGATGTCTGTGAAGCTTGCAGAAATCCATCTAGAGCCATGGCTTTTGAACAGCTTTTTCAAGAGCTGCTACCAGGCTGATTTGCTTAGCAGCACTTTTCTCTTTTCATAGCTTAAAAAAAGAAAAATCAAAGCCAGCACTGAATCTGATAAAAAGTTTTGGAAAATAGGAAGAGGTAACATGCATGAGTTCTTCCAATGTAGATTGCCATGGGGATTGTGGCAAGCATCTAGGTGGTTTTCCATCCTGTCACTCAGACAAGTACCACCTCATTGTTTTGAAAGTAGTAAAATGAGTATAGAGCGATGGGGGGCGGGGGGGGGGGAGGAAGTACACTGATCATGCAGCATGTAAAATAAGGAAAACCACCTTTTCTTAGCACCTCAAGTGAAGCTAAAGGTCTTAAAGGAAGGGAATTCCTGAAACCATAAGAAAATATGACAGTAAGTGAAATGGCTCCTGCTAAAGGTACACACCTTTCAGAACAGCGTTTTTATAGGTTCTGTATAATGGTGCTGAACAAAGTTTGGTACTCCACACGTTAAATGCTCTACTGATTGCTGTATATCGTTCCTCCCCGCACACTGCTTACGGTCTAGTGGGGGAAGTCTCTAAGTTAACACGGCATTTTTGAAATTAACCTTAAGTGCTATGATAACAGTAAATACCAGGGGCCCTTGTAAACACCAGGCGCTGAGGCTTAGGGGGAATCTCTGAGGAAGTGATACCTGTTTTGAGACTTGAAGAATGATAGGAACACAAGGAGGTGTGAAGAAGAGTTTCTACAGAAGAGTTAGAAAAGGACAGTTTCATAGACAAAAGCCCAGAGAAAAGAGATTGTGGCCTGTTCTGCTATTTTATGAACATTTAAGGGAGGGAGTTAGAGATAGGGGGAAGGTGGAAGAAGACTGAGGGTGTAGACAGAGGCCAGATCATAAAGTACCTTATAAAGCAGTTTCAGAGTTTGGAATTAATCCTAATGGCAGTAGGAAAGATGGAATGTGAAGGAAAGCTGGCAAAATAGCCTGTGTGGAGAGAGGAATAACTGAAGACTGGCTGAGATATGCAAGATGCAGAGCTCATGTTAAACAACTCAAGGAGAAAGCAGGCTAGACTGGAAAAGATATTTGAGGCTCAGCTTGTCTTTCAATATGCCTGAAGCTTGTGTCTCTCAAGTTATTTCTGAGCTTAGATCCTCTATGACGTATAGTTGGGGAGCTTGTCAAAAACTATGGCAAACCAGGCCCTCAGCTAGTATCTACTAAGATAAGCCAAAGAACAGTTGGGAAGTCTTTTACAAATATGTGAAGAACTTGATCACACACACACACACACACACACTCACACTCCCTCCCTCCCTCCCTCTGGAGCTTGAAGCTGCCACGGAAGGTAGGTCGCAGCAGAAGGGAGAATGAGTGTTTCTTCCATTGCAGTGCCTTCTTGTTCAGCACCTTCCAATGCACACCAGTTGGCATACCCCAAAGATGAGTTATCTAATTGCTACCATGTGAAACTCAAACAGGGACTTTAAATTTAAGTACTTTCATGTGTTCCTCCTGTGCCTTTTTCCATGAGAGTAGGGTGTCCAAGACTAGGGCATACCTGGCAATTTTCTCTTTGATTCATGAGGCAAAACGAACCCAGCCCATGCCATAGCCACAGCCAACCTCAGCGGCACTGTGGAAGGCACGAAAGCGTTTCAGAGTAACCAGGGCCAAATTTAGGAATGGCCGAGGAGGCTTTCTCAGGTTATTATTTGCACATTCAATAAAAGATGCTTTGGAATTTCAATTGATAGTGACAACTGGAGAAGTATAATGTACTTTGTTAACCCTGTCTTTTAGGAAGCAGGAACAGAAAAGAGTATTTTCCCTCTGCCTGAACCACAAGATTTCTTTCTGGCTTCCCAAGTCAAGTTTGAAGACCTCATAAAAGATTTGAGAAAACTGAAGAGGCAACTAGAAGGTAACAGGAACTGTTCTGTTATTATGATAATAGCTAAGCTTTTTTTTTTTTTTTTTAATGATTGAGGAGGATGATTTATGTCTGGTTCATGAACGGAAGTGGCGCGGAGTTAAATTCATCGTGACGGTCTCCATCGCTTGGCTTCTGTTTGGAGGCACTGTGTTTGCATATCCCTTTCTTTGATTAGTGTGAATTAGTGCTTTTTACACCTACATCTTTAACATCTACATTTTCCAACATATTACAGATGGTCATTTTAAACAATAGCAGCCATTTACTGAATGCTTACTGTGTCATGTAATTATTACAGCAACCCTAATAAACAGGAACTGTATACCAACTCCATTTTACAGATGAGAAAAATGAAGTTTATGGAAGTTACATTCACACAGCCAGTGAGAGGCAGAGTTACTGGGCTCTTATCAAGTCTATCTGATTAGAACTCATGCAGTTTGTAAGCTAGTTCACTGTGCCACCTGAAACATGTCACACGTGCACGCACGCATACGCCCCTGCAGATCGGGCTCACGTAGAGGAGTCTAATAAAGATGTCAAGACCCGTAGTCAACATTGTATTTTAGTTTAATTTACATTTTTAATTATTCACAATGAAATGCTGAAAGCCCCTCTTGGGTTTTTTTTCAAAGGTGAAAATATGTCGCTCTTGAGCAGGAATTTTCCTTTGGCACTGCGAGAGTCTTGTGTTTTCACTGTGGAGACATCTCCTTGTCCAAGAATATAAATACTTGCGTTGGAGCTTGTCTCACTCCAATTGAAGAGCTCCACAGAGGATTTAGGGAGCGTGTTAATGTGGAAATGGAGCTCAGAGTGCCAAAAGGAGAGCTTGAGGAAACGAAGAGCTTGAACCAGGAATATTTTTACACTAAGACATAAAATAAACATTTAAAAAATGTTTATTGTGAAAGAGCGCTCAGAAACCCAAGTCTTAGACGGAGAGCAGCCTGGAAATGGAAGTGAAGTGGGACAGATCCCTGGTGGCGGGGACAGCCATTTAGCTTTATTTTGGGCATAAAACTTGCTTAAATAAGGAGAGCGGTTACAAATGAATATTTCTACCTTGTAAATTATTTTTAAAGGAACATGTGGATTTTTCCCCCTCCTGTTGATGTGGTTAAGAGAGTGAATGTAACCAAATGGATGCTTCATTTAGGAATGCGATATATGAACTTGCAGTTACTCTTTTCCCTCTCATTAAAAAAAAAAAGAAAGAAAGAAAAGAAAAGAAAAACAACCTGACAGTTTTATCCTTATCTGAAATGAGGGGCTTGACTCCATCCTGTGGCAGTTTTTCTGTCGTTCTCCAATGGCAGGATTAGGGCCCGGGACAGTCCCCGGGATGGGTGCGAGCCTAGCGAGGCCAGGAAGAGCCATGCCGTTCACTCCACAGCCATCCCTGAGTACGCCTCCCCTCTGGTCTCCTGGCCCTTTGCCCTCTCATGCAGTTTTGCAAGCAGAAACCTGGTGTGGGTGTGACCTTTCCTCCTCTCCTGCTGCCTCTTTCAGGCACCCCCCTTTGACATTTACAAGTATTTGGTGATGATAACAAAGGGAGGAGAATAGTGAATTGAGAAGACCGTGGAGAGGCAGGTGTGCCCACAGAGGCCCTGCCCACCACCCTTAGCGCACCTTATTCTCTCCAGGGTGATTCCAGGCGCCATTCCACATCCCTCAGTGCTCAGCTGACACTTTTCCTCAGTTAGTTTTAAGGAGTTACAAGAACTTCTGGAGCTGGAGGACCCGCCCTGTGAAGGGAAACTGAGCATCGCCTCAGTGGTTTTTCTCCTTTGTATTAGCCTTCACTCACTTAGAGATGTGAAGCACCACAAAGCAAAAGGGAAAAGTGGGACTCCCCGCCCAACTGGATATTTAAACAAAAATGCCCTGCTAATCTTTAGAGATGCCAGTGTTTGTAACACATGAAAGGCACCTAGTAAATATTTAAAGAAAATACAGACCATTGCTTCTCTAATGAATTTCTTTTTCTCCTAAATGCCATCTGGCAAGATGGCCAGAGTCGTGGCGGTCTGTTTCATCTACCTTCCCATTCAGGTTCCACCTCCTTTTCCATAAGGCCTTGGTGTGAGCCTAGATTGAATGTTTAATTGAAGAGGACATAATTTTCACACATACAGCAAAGATTTGATGAGGCTTTGAGGTTTATTGTAGCCATTAAAATGTCATGGCTGCTGGCAAAACCCCAGAAAATGTCTAAAGCTAAACCAGATGTGATTAGCAAATTTCAAGACATCTCAGGCCCCATTTCTCCAGGCAGGCATAGCCCTATAGAAGAAAACTGGTTTGAACCACACCTTAGCAATAGGGTGGGAATCCAACTATAGTTGTTGGTTGTGCAAATGGCACTGATACAAATAGACATTGCCAATAAGCATCTTTTGTAGAAACGAGAGCTTTGAATAGCACTTTTACGTAGATAAACAGAGCCAGTATCAGCCACAGTTTCCTGTGTGATTATTATCTATCAGATGTTTAACATAATCATGTCTTTTAATCTTTACAAGGACCCTATGAAACAGATACTATCATCAGTCTCTCCCAAGAGGAAGAAACTGCGCTTCATGAGGCTTACATAACTTGCCAAGTGACAGGTGGTGACCTAGCCACAGTTTGAAGCTAGATATGACTCTAAGGCATGTACTTGTCGTATATCCTGCCTGCGACCCACAAGTCTCCATAGTTGAACCTGGATCAAAACAGTAAGATACATAGTAAAGGCAGAAAGCCTCATGAAGTTACCAGCGACAGACAGTCACTGAACATGTACACATAAGTGAGTGCGTGCACACACACACACTCTTAGCACCCCATGTGTAGACCCTCAGATCAGAGAGAGACAGGAAAGAATTTACTTGGGGATGGTGAAGACATGTAGGAAACAGGGGTCATGAAAAGTGTAGACACACACACACACACACACAAGTGAACAGACAAAATTATTGTGCAAGATTAAGAACTCGGGCTTTGGAATCAGATGATGTACTTTTACTGGTTTGGTGGAAGGAGGACCTTGTCAGGTAACAAAACCAGAAAGAGGATTCCTTTTCTTACCTGCGAAATGGGAAAATCATAGTGCCTACGTCAGAGGAGGTAATGAATGCATGGTCTGTTAGTAAGGAAAACTTCAGTAAAGCTGAGCAGGGGTATATACCTTTTCCTGGAAAACACACACCTTGTGGAATCAGGCCCACATTGCCGAGAGGCCTGCTGGTTGTGTTTGTGGAGAATCAAATTCTGAGCACTTGTGCTCACTTCTCTACCTTAGTGGTCACAGAACCCAATTCTTGGTGCTTGGGAACATGTTCCATATTTGGTTTACTGCTCTGTGTCCCTTAATCAGACAATAATTTTAGCTTCCCATATACTGAGATAAGTAACAATTAGGAAAAAACAAATGCTAGGAATAGTTGCTCTCTTTCTTATTCTTTGACCTTGTTTACTGGTTGGAACTCTCAAGGTATTTTTACCAACCCATATGTGGTAGGCAGGATAATGGTTCCCAAAAATGTCCAAACCCTAATCCCTGAAATATGTTACCTTACATGGCAAAAGGGAACTTTGCCGATGTTAAGATGGGGAGATTATCTTGGACTAGCCAAGTGGGCCTAATCTAATCACATGGATCTTTAAAATGAATCTTTAAAAAAGGAGAATTTTCCTTGTCTGTGGCCAGCGGGATCTAGTATAGCTGAATGACCAGGGAGATTCAGTGTTATGGGCTTTGAAGATGGAAGAAGTGGGCAGTGAACCACGGAATGTGGGAAGCCTCTAACATTGGAAAAAGCAAGGAGCAGATCCTCCCTAGAGCCCCCAGGAGGGAATGCAGCCCTGTCAGCACACCTTGATTTCAGCCCAGTAGACCCATGTTAGACTTCTAACACAGAGAGCTATGAGGTAATATATTTAGTACATTTGTTGTTTTAATCAGTTAAGTGTGTGATAATTTATTATAGTAACAATAGGAGCAAATGCACTGTGCAGTGTATCCTTTCTAATTGTGGCAGTTAATATGAGTGATACGCATACACTCACACACACACACCATTGCTGAGGCCATAAGATGTATGATTTCCCAAGTAGTGATGTTCACCAGTATTGCATGAAATGTGAATTGGTGTTTTGTGAGAAAGAGTCTACAAGGGCACCTGAGTGGTTCAAGTTGATTGAGTGACCAACTTTGGCTCAGGTCATGATCTCATGGTTCTTGAATTTGAGCCCTGCATCTATGCTTTCAGCATAGAGCCCACTTCAGATTCTCTGTCTCCCCCTCTCTCTGCCCCTCCCCTGCTCACGCTTTCTCTTTTTCTCTCTCTCAAAATCAAGCAAACATTCTTTAAAAATTGGCAAAACCCTAAATCCGTATTGATCTGATCTGATCCGATGGTAGTACTTTATTATTAAAAGTTCACCGTGGCTATGAAAGTAGGAAAGCTGAATTAATGTTTTTTGTTGTTGGAAAATGAGAAGAGAGCTCTTCAGATAGATGTTGAGAAGTCAGCATGGTCTGAAAAATTTAAGAACAAAATTAATTCACTGTTATCTGCCAACAATAGTTACTCAGTATCCCCTGTCACTAAAGGTAAGCTATTTATTCAGCTATGTACTAAATTTTGCCTTGAAAGTGATGCATTATTAGCTCTATTATTCCATATATGAATTTGGGAAAATGTAATTGATAGCCCTCAGTGAAAGATATTCCAACTTATTTGAAAATCTTGGCTGAGATGCAAGTGTGTGTGTTGTTAAGATAATTCTCATGATGTCCTTTTCTCTAAATATTTGAGAATATGTACTTGAACATGTCCTTTCTTTTGTACCAGTTAGAAATATTTGGGAATACGACAGTTTAACAAAAGCAAGAGTCTCTGTTGACTTTTTGATATCTGTTATCACTCTAGACATGTTTATCCTACAAGTATTTATACCAACATGCTAACCTTTTTAAGCTTTCTCTAAATGAGATGCTATGTGAGATGCATAGTCCAGGCGGTCAAGAACTGTTATAAAAAAAATCTTCATTCTAAGTTTGAATGGTAGTAATATTTCCAAATGAACTTTGCATTAAAGTACACCCATCACATCTTTAAGCATGTTCAGTCCTGATGTCCTCATTCTAATGGAGTGATCAAATTAGCCCAGGGTCATCCTGAAGAACCTCTGTGTTGTACAACACTAGGACGTGAACATTCTGCTTCCACATAGTGAGGACGGGAGAATGTTAATTCATACATACATGAAAGTAACAGTTCAGGAACGAGAGGGGCTTTTTGTTGTAGGGTGGTGGTGGTGGTCGCAGATTTTCCAAACTATTGTCAGTATGTCTTCCAGATAAAGAAGGCAGACTGAATTCATTCCTTCCTTTAGCCTCAAATCCCTGGTAAAGGCCCACTCCAAATTAATACTCCTGTTAGTTAGAGGCATACAGCCAATGCCAATATACTCAGCTAAAACCACACATAAAAGCAAGAAATGAGAACCTTTTTACCTGGTAGTTTCTCATGGCCCTGGGCAGAGACTGATGTAGAGGCAATAGTCTAGCTATTTGGGTACGTATATGAAATTTTTACAATTAAAACTAGATTCAAAAAAAAAGTTACAATCAACTCTGAGTTATAGGAAGATAGATTAGTGAGGTTAAGGACTAGCCATAGTTTTTTAAAAAGTTAACATATGATTTTTAACAATCAGTAGGTCAGCCCTCCTATTTACATGCTGGAAAACCTTTCCTATTTAAAGACATGAACCACCTGTTGTTTCTCCTGCATGATGGAAACAGTCCTCTCCTTTGCTGTTTAGCTCATTTAACGTAATAAGCAAATTAAGTGTTTGGGCAAATACACTGATGAACTGATATCTGTGAGGTCCTGGAGGGTGAAATGTGGGAGGCGGGATTTGAGGCCCTGAGCACAGTTGGCATCGGGAAGGGCGAAGCTGCCTACAGTAGAATCGGCATCCCCAGTGATGGAGGGAAGGCAGGAGGGCCAGTCAGCAGAACTTGTACTTCATCTTGCCCATGACCACTTTTATTTTTTTTATGTTTTGATCTTGGGTTGTAGGATATGTCCTTTCCTCTCCTTAATACTGTCGTTAATCAAGATTTGGCCGTGAAAAATAAGGAGAAATGCTGATAACTGTCATTGCAAATCTACTAGTGGATAATAAAGTTTGCATTATTGGGGGCAGTGGCAAATCTTTTATGACTCCACTGTCCAGTTCTCTAGTGCAAGTTCGAGTCACCACCGTCCTCTCTGACTCCGTCTTTCTTACAAGCATGTTGGTTTCTCCTCAGTCAGGAATCTCTGTATCTGTCCACCACTTGGACAAAAGTATGGCTCTTGGCACATCAACTCAGTCAGTGCTACTGACCCCAAAACGGAATTTAGGAAAAGGGATTGCTTACTGAGTTTATCTCAGGAAGCAAAGAAGATAATTTAAAGAAGGTCTGTGTGGCGACTGTTCTTTTGAATTTGCAAAGACACACAGTCAGGGGGATAGGAGACTGGAATGGCTACAGTTCTTCCCCCAGTACATGCAATATGGGGGTATCCTTAGAGTTGCTAGATTTATTAAATAAAATGCAGGAGGCCCAGTTAAATCTGAATTTCAGATAAACAGGCCTTTTGCCTTTAGCAGGAGTGTGTCTCAAATACTGCACAGGATACACTTATACTAAAAAAAAAAAAAAACCTATTCCTCTTTTATCTCAAATTTAAATTTATCTTGCTGTCCTGTCTTTATCTGGCATATCTATAGAGGGTTTAAAAGCAATAAGAAAACCAACCAAGAGCGGTTCCCTTTTTTATTACCACCACACACTGGCAATTCTAAGCAATGTCAGTGATAACATTCTCCCTTCCAGGATGGGCAGTGGACACAGGCGCAGTGAATATGTTCTGGGGTGCGGTGCATGTCCATCTCCACCATCACTAACGATGACAGTGGCCGTTTAATGCACGACTACCAAACACCTGCAAATTTGCTTCCAGCATTTCTGTTTCTTAGAACACCTTCAAACTGAGGACTACCTGCATTCTAACAGTAAGGAAGTTGAAGCAACTTTGCTGCTAAGGATGAAGCTCAGACCAGAAGCAGGTTCTTCTGATTACAGAGCTTCTACTCTGCACTGCACCATGCTTCATTCTTCCACTGTTTGTTGGCCCTCTCCACAGGCACTAACAATATGATCTAGAATGAGAAGGCTTGACGAATAAGCTCACTTATTTCTCTAGTTCATCTGCTAAAGGGATTACAGGTAATAACTGGATTGACTTTAGGCCTTTTTGGTTCTCTGTTCATAACTACTCAACTGATCAACCTGTTGTAATCTCTATCCTCCTGCTTCCTCCCTGTCCATTTCTTTTTTTTTTTTTAATGTTTTATTTATTTCTAGGGGAGAGAGAGAGAGAGAGAGACAGCGTGAGCAGGGGAGGGTCAGAGAGAGAGGGAGTCACAAACTGAAACAGGCTCCAGGCTCTGAGCTGGCAGTCAGCACAGAGCCCGACGTGGGGCTCGAACCCACGAACCGCGAGATCATGACCCAAGCGAGAGTCGGACGCTTAACCTACTAAGCCACCCAGGCGCCCCCTCCCTGTCCATTTCTTTTGGTTTCTCTGATATACTTACTCTGTCTCTGTCTCTGTCTCTGAAAATTGCCTGCCCTATGTTTTATTCCTTTATGACCCAGAATGTAAGCACACCGGTCTAAGATGGGTAACCAGATGAATAGCAGAGGACTACAGGGCCACCCAAGGTGACCTGCACGGTGTTGACTCCTTCATTATCTCTTTTTTTTGTGGAAATTACATGTAATGTGGTTCTGGCATAGATGAGAAATTAGGGGAAGCTTCCAGGACTTGTCAAGTTACGTGGCGAAGCAGATTGTTGCTTCTGTGCTCTGGACCAGCCCTGACTTTGCAGGAGAAATGTCTATCAAGTAGCTTTCTCCCCACAAGAGTGTAAGTGTTCTTTAAGAGAGAAAGAAAAGAAAAAAAAAACTAGATCTCACCATGAGAATGAATGTTTTCTTTAATTACTCAGTTGAGCATGGTCCATAAGCATGGCTCTGGGAAAGGGAGAAAACAGCCTCTGGAAGACTCTTGGAGGACTTCTGAGAAAAGATGGCCAATCGAACACTCATCTGGCTTGAGTACTCATGTAGGATTTCAGCTCCTCTTAAAAATTATGTTAAAAATAGTAAACTTCTTTGAAAGTGTCAAGTCAAGAGCACAGAATGGTAGAAAAAACCGTAACTGCAAAATTTCTGAAGCTCAGAAGTAGATGGAAAGTGGTGAATGAATCCACCAAATCAAAAAGTGGAATTCCAATCCAGGAGTGGAGAAAGGTGAGAAGCAATCAGATTTTTACTGCCCCATGACTGGACACAAATTTGTATGTAAATGTGTATGTTTAAATACATAAACATTCCTGTGTAGTCATACATAAATAAATCACTGAAATCATTCAAGACTTTCCCAAAGTGGATACAAGTTTCAGTTTTAAGAGGCCCAATGGGATTCCAGCAGAATGGAATAAAGCAGACCCATACCATTGTTAGAACATTTCAGAATACTCAGGACAAACTTAGACACTTCTGGAAGGGGCGGGAGTTGGAGGGATGAGATGTGGAACCAAATTATCCAGAATCAGGAAGCAGAATGGCTTTAGGTTTTTCAACAGCAGCACTAGGAGCTAGAAATGGATCAGAATTCTGAAGGAACATTATCTCCATCCAGAGTTTTATATCCACCAAATCATCAGTCAAATATGAAGGCAAATGAAAGTATTTTCAAACATGTAAGTTATCAAAAAAAACTTACCTCCCACCCAGCCATCCTCAGAATGCTTCTAGAGAACGTGCTTTATTACTAAATAGGAAGACAAGGGTGACAGGAAATTAAAAATGCAATGGAGAAGGGAGGCAAAGAGATACTCCAGGGTGGATGGCCCAGGATGGCAGCCGGGCACAGAGAGTAGACGTTCCAGATTAGATTGGGTCAAAAGAATCCTAAAGAAGATCCTCAAAGATCTGTAATGAATGTATCTGATGTGTCCCGAATGTTTTGACCAGAATTACACAACTTGCAACAAGTTTGGAGTTCATTTCACGTTAAGAACATAGAAACCAGAGCAAATTAGAAAAAAAATATCATGATAAAAATATCATGAAAAAAACAGGGTTCGGGAGTTTGAGCAGAGGAGGAGGTCTAGGAAAAGAGAATTAATCAGAATTTGTGTATCAACTGAGACAGGGAGCTGTGTTTGCAAAGTCATGTTAATGTTAACACCGGATGCCAGTCCAGCCACACCATAGTTGTGCTACCCTGCCAGGGGGGTCATGTGTGGTAGGTATCGGGGGAGGAAAGAGAACTACATCTTTTATCCTGCATCAGGAGAAGGATGCAAGAGTGCAGTTAGAAGCTTGTTGGAGGCCTGCAATTAAGTGCTGAAATCATCAGGTCAGATTGGCACAAGTGGCTGCCTGGGGCCGGGGCGGGGGGCGGGGGGGGGGGGAGAACCAGGTGAAGTTTGTGGGATGGAAATGGGGAACTGCTTTTCCTGGAGTAGGATACAAGTATTCTTTTAACTGTGCAGGCACCACTTTGATAAATATACCAACACGGCCATAACCACCACCCAACGCATCTGTAAGCGAGCGTTAAGTCTCGGTGGCAGAAGCTGGCATGTGGAAAGCAGTCCCAGCTGGGGGTTTAGGAGATGCAGTTTAAAAAATTTAGTTCTGCCTCTTACCAACCATGTGATAAGCCATGCAGCTCTGACAAATCACTTAACCTCTGTGGGCCTCGGCTGAAAAACTGCAGCTGATCATCCTACGCTCCCCAACACTGGGATACTGGAAGGGTCAGAGGAACAGATGTTTGAGGAAGTATTTGAGAGAGATGTGGGAGGTTTTATTTAAACTCATTCAGGAGCCATACAGTTCGCAGTTCACTCAACATGTAGTGGTGTGTTCTAGAAGGGAGAGGAGGGAATCTGCCATTAGGACGGCATGGCTAATTTATCACCTTTAAGGAAGCTCCAGAAGACATGACTTGACTGATTATTGACCATGCCTAATTTATTAGCTCTTTCCTCCTTTGCGGCCCATTTGTCCATGGCAGTAGTTTGCTAAGCCTGATCTCTGGTACGGAACTGGATACATTAGCCAGAGTCCTGACCATGTTGCCATGGTGTTAAAAATATTTAGTTTTGCAAGCAAAGTTTCAGAAATAATAAAAGAAAAACTTTGATATGATTTATTTTTGTAAAACAATTTCAACAAAACAGACACAAGGAACTGGGGTAAGTATTTCAGAAAGGCAGTGGGTGTAAAATGTTGATCAGCGCGGTGACTTTTGATGCAAAGCATTCAATTAAGTGCAGCATGGTAGGTAAAGGTCACACATTTCCCAAATGGAATGCCTTCAAAGACAAGTTGTACAGAAAGGAGAGAGGATACGGAAACTGAAACCTGATTCATTCGTTTAATTAATGGAAGAAGTTTGTGTTTTCCTTTGAAGCCACGGTTGTGACGTCTCTAGGTGGGAAGGATGAGTTATGTTACGCTGGTTTCCTCCTCTCAGCTTTCACTCTCCTTCTACTCTTTATTTATAAACCAACACAGTTAATAGAATTTATTGTGTTTTTCTTTTCTTTGACAAAAAGCATAAAATACTAAAATAAAAGCTACTGTCATGGAAAAGTCTGAGTCACAAACCCCGAGTTCAGATCCCTCCTTCACGAGCTATGTGACCCCTGGCTGGTCATGTCATCCCTCCACATCTCTGTGTCCTTGTATAGAAAGGCAGGTGTCACTGTCTGCCTTACTGATTATTGGAGCAAGGGACCAGCGTCTTATGAAGGAAATCCCTTCCTTTGCAGAATATCAGCGAAATGTATAATACTTATCCCTGGTTCCCTTTGTGCACCCATTTCTGATATTTAGTCCAAGAGCAAATCCTGCTGGTTCGTCCTACAAGATGTGCCTTGAGTCGGTTCACTGTTCTCTGTATCCACATCATATTTCTAGTCTAAACCAGCACCTTCTCTCAGTGAGGCCATAACAACAGAGTCCTAACAGGTTCCCCTACTTCTTTCTGCTCTTGTCATTCCTTTAAATTCAGTCTCTGCTCATCAGACAAGCAGAGCCACCTTGTTTCATATTTGTGGCTCTTGGACTAAAATCCAACCTCACCCATGCTTTACAAGTTCTAACATGGTTTGACCACTTGTGCCTTTTCTGTCTCCTCTCATGCCACCCTATCCCCTCCTGTCCACTAAACTCCAGCCTCACAGGCCTTCTTTGTGTTCCAACCCAGTAAGCTTGTTTTAGAAGACTATGGGGGAAGGGAAAGGGGAAAAATAGTTACAAATAGAGAGAGGAGGGAGGCAAACCTTAAGAGACTTTAAATACAAAGAACAAACTGAGGGTTGATGGGGGGAAGGGAAGAGAGGGGAAAATGGGTGATGGGCATTGAGGAAGGCACTTGTTGGGATGAGCATTGGATGGTGTATATCAGCAATGAACCACGGGAATCTAACTCCCAAAACCAAGAACACACTGTACACACTGTATGTTAACCAATTTGACAATAAATTACATTTTTTAAAAAAAGACCTATGCAGTGGCGATCCCTCCACCTGGAATGCCCTTATTTTAGATATTCGCATGCTTTAAGCTGTCTCCCTTCTCCCAAACTATAGCAGCTACACTTTGAATAGTGATTCTCTGTTAGGACTCCCAGTTTTGATACTGCTATTGTTTTCTATTTATTTGTAAATATTTCCCGCCCTCCCTCAGCTCCTGCTCCATGAAGGCAAAGATCTAAGAACCTTCTTAATGTTTATACCCACTGCCACAGGGTTAAGTGGATGAATGAGCAAATTAATAAATGTAGAAAAGTCTCAGCTTCCCATGATTGTTGACTTTCCTGTTAGAGAGAAATTTGATTGTTTTCTTATGGACAGAGTTGTCAAATAAGCATAAATAGGTAGAAATTTTAGAGAGACATACTTTAAGACTAGACAAAGGGAGAGCTGATGTTCCTGAGACAGGTAGCAGGTGCCTCACCCACTTCTGGTTGGAAGACTGTGTTACAACAGATGGGTAGGATAGATGCCATCAGAAAGAGGAGTTTGTGCTAGATGATTCTGAAAGTAAATTCCAACTCTGAGTTTCTGAGATGATTGTTACTATGCAATTTCAGTGCATTCTACACTTCTCCTTATTCAGTAAGGGTTACTAGTCTCTTGCCTAGACTTAGTTAATTGAACAGCTAAGAATCCCTGGAATTCTGGCCATGGAATATAAAAGTCAACCATAAAATTATAGCAGGTTTGGATCTCAGGTATTCTCTTTCTAGATGGCTCTTAAGGATCTGCTCTTGAATTTACCCATCCCTCAAACATTCTGGCATTGATACCATCTAGAAGTGATCTTTATAGAGTAGAATGCTTATCTGGTGTGGTTGGTTAATGGAAAAAAGTTGGCCCAAATCAAGAATCATAGAAAATGATACTTGGACCCCTTAATCTTTAATTTACAACAAGTTAAATATAGCATCATTCCCACACCTTTTTAAAATGAACTTTCTATTTTTAGTTTGGAATAACTTCAGGTTTACAGAAAAGTTTCAAAGATATTATAGAGAGTACTCCTATAGCCCCGATCAAGTTCCCTCGTTGTGACTGTTATGTTAACAACATCTTGCATTGTCGTGATGTAGTCCTCAGCACTGAGAAACTGGCAGTGGTATGTTTCACTTAACTAAATTCTAGTATGTATTTGATGTATTTGGATTTCACCAGTTTTCCCACCAATGTACTCTTTTTGTTCCAGGATCCAAAGCTGAGTATCACATTGCATTGGGTTGCCCTGTCCCCCCAGTCTCTACTGTGTTCTCTTGCACCTATATTTAACAGCAATATTTTAGCTTCTTGTACTTAAATTGTCAGAAATAGTGCTTTTTCACAATCATATTGCTATAGTTAACCATCAAGTAATTATATTATGTAATTATAGGGGCACTTGTCTCAGTCTGTAGAGACTGTGACACTTGATCTCAGGGTTGTAGGCTCAAGCCCTACATTTGGTGTAGAAATTACTTAAAAATAAAATCTTAAATTTAAAAGAAAATTGTGTAATTACAATAAAAAGAACAACTTGCATAAATAGGTTTGGGAAAAGCACAACCGTTCTTGATAAGGACCCTACTCAATGATTGGGAAGAATTGCTCAGGGAAACCAGAGAGTAGCCTTCCAGCTCTAATCTTTGAACATGCTGTGGGAATCAGGTAGGAGAAATAGAAAGTAGCATTGATTTGGCAAGTCCATTAATGAAGTATCTGTTACATTCCCATTCAAAAAAAGAAAAAGGTATTAATGCAGTTGTAATGGGGATACCCCACCTGTGTGTATAGCTTCATCCTTTGAAGTGGTTAGGGCAGGCCTGTAGAGGAGAAGATGGGTTTCCAACATAGGAAGCAGAATGGCCAGCATAGAACTTAGGTCTTTTGATTACTACGCCAGAGCTTATGCTATGTTACCATAAACTTGTGTCAGGTCAAAACATTTCTTCACAGAAAAAGATTTGTGTGTGGTTTTGTGAATATCAAAATATTTTCCTGCCCAAGTAAATTGTGTATCTTGGACCCTGTGAAAGCTTCACAATCCACAAATGGTTGCTTTTCATGTCAGACAATGAAATGAGTGAAGTTGGAGGGAGGCCTCTTTAGCCCCAGCAAAGGGGATTGGAGTTATTGTCAATGCCCTTATCTCTTCCAGATTTCTTTACAGATTTCTTGGCCTCAGCATGGGTCTTAGAATGGACAGAGGTCATGGACTGTGACTCTACTCTTGAGGTACCCATGGAAAGATCACTGACCTGCCTGAGAGTCAGCAGCCCTGCTTTTGGCCTTCTCTGTGCCACTTACTGTTGTAGCCTCCACCTAACCTTGCCCAGCCTTCTGTTTCTCCATTTAAAACAAAAGGGTCCCCTGGTGGCAGTGGGTGGTTTTTAGCTTTCATTACCTTGTTTCTTACCATTAGCAAAACACTTTCATAGCTACTCCATACTGTTTCTAGAACTTCCCGTAGGTGGTTAGGGTAGGAGATTGGATAGCACAAGGCCAGCGGGTCTGACATCCCTGAGTTCAGATTCCAACTCAGCCACTTAATGTCTGTGAAACTTCATTCATCCTTACTTAGCGAAAGGAATAATAGCAAGACCAAGCTTATAGAATTGTTGTAAGGAATGAAAGGAGACACAAAGGCAGGCTAAGGTCCAAGACATCTTTGGTTATTAAGGACCATTTGTTACCAGTCATACAAGTTGAGACCTTGCTATGGTTTTCAGAGAATTATTGGGTATAGAGATAAAAGGCAATATGCCCAAATCTGTGTAGCAACCAGGTGCCATTAAACCAGCAACTTTTCCTGTGCCAAAACTCGCAGAAAGAGGAAAGCCCAAGAAAAATATATAATGGCTAATGGGCTAAAACTGCCAATTTTGATTATGTTTTTACACTGTTTTTCTTAACTATTTTGATGGACTAAAAACACTACCAAATTTCCAGGTATCCAAACAAACAAACAAAAAAAAAGAAAACCCTCCAAAACATGAAGAGGGCATTGTTTGGCCTTACAGTCAGTTCTTTTGTTTAGCAAATATTTATTCAAAGCACTGAGTTAGCTGCTAATTTTGAATAAACTAACTGAAATATCAAGTCATTTGTAAACACATTTTAAGAGCAAGTGTCACCTCATTTTCTAGGGGAGAAACTGATTCCTACTTACTCTTCTGATTTCTCTCAGGAACGGAAATCTGTCCCAAAGAAGAATGATTAAAACTTGCTGTCTGTCTGATAAGGGTGGGGAAGGTGAGCAGAGTTTGCCCTCCAGCTGTTGCTCAGAGTCACAAAAACATTTGCAAAGCCCTTCCTGATAATACAAAGAGAATCAACAAATATTTGCTACCTCCTATTCAAGGTACTAGACCTGGGTACTACAAATACCTAATTTGTTTTCTCAATCCAAGACACATCTTTCCCCTGACCACCTACCCTCCCCCCAAATTGAGTAATTTAAACTGAGGATGAGTTTTTTTTTTTTTTTTAAAAACTGGTAAAATTAATTGTGAATCCTAATCAATAACACGTTGAAGTCAGTGGCACAGAGTTAAACTGACAAGGCAACAAATCTAAAAGGAATAACTGAACGATTGAACAAAGTCCTGTCACAGGTACCTGGCTCATCTGGAAGACACAGACAAGTTCTGGGGCTCCTCCAGGCCAGCAGGAGATAGCTTAACACAGACCTCTCCTGCCTTTCTGTGGCATCAGTGCTGAAGACTTTAGGGAGATTTCACAATCTGTTAGACCTAGCCTCTCCCGGGAAACACTGCTCCTTTGTCAAGGTTTCAGCTGTCTACTTCCGCTGCCCCACTTCAGCCCTGCCCAGGATTTCCCCTTTCCTCTAAGAGTCCCCCTCCTTCCTAACACACTCCCACCTAACCGAGTAACAGCTCACCAGCTCACCTTCTCTAACCTGCAGGGCCCTGTGAGGCAGACGACCAGGGCCTCTGGACCAGTAACTTTTCCTGTGCCATAACTCAACAGAGAGGTAGGCTCAGTGACAGGTTTACAGGAGAGCAGGACTTTAAATAGCTGAGGTCAGTGTCTGGAGGCTTCCCGGCAATAACCACTAACAGCATCCCACCGCCAGCAAGACTACTGGCCACTCGGTTACCCACTCTCAACTATTTCTGATTTTCAACTTTATTTTCAAACGCATCCTCAGAAATCCTGACCCTCAGCAGATTGACAGCACAGCCCTCTTTATATGAAGCCTTGTTTATGGGCCACAATTCTCCCGACAGATTTACAAGTGTCTGTGGAGTTTTAAAAGACAATTGCTTAACAGGCATTAAGTGAGACACATAGGACTGTGTAAATATTTTAGCTGGAATAGGGGATTTTTTTTAAATGTCTTAGCCAAATATTGCATTAAATCTGAAAACGGTGGCAAACTGATTAGCAGCAGTCGCCAGCTTCATGCTTTGCCAGTGATTCCTGTGGCCAAGAATAGATACCAGATTCCATCCACCAGTTGAGCTTGGGTGTTTTAAAATAATTCTCCACCCTTTGCTTTCTTCTCCTTTTTTCTTTTTAAATTTCTTTCTGGTTTATCTAAATGTAAACACACTCCAGAGTAAAAAGTTACGGGTAATGTGACTAACCCAGTAGAGGCCGAAACGGGAACGGGGGCCCAGAGGTCAGAGAAACTGCGGAAGGCTTGCAGCTGTCCTGGTTGAGCAATGGGGAAACAGGTTGCTTTTTGTTAATGGGGCTTATGCATCTTAATCACTGGTCTCTTTGCAGCCAGTGATTGCACTGCTGGAAGGATCAACTCCGTTACCCCTGCCCCTTATGGATTCCCTTGAATCATAAAGAGGCAGGCCTGTTGCCTTCAAGATTTATATGTCCTGGAGAATCTGTCATATAACGTTAGTAAAAGCTACCATGTAATAAGCATTTTGGCTCTAGAGGAAGTGCATTTCTCTTTAAGTTTATTCTGAGAGAGAGAGAGAGAGGGAAAAAGAATCCCGAGCAGGCTCTGCACTGGCAGTGTGGAGTCTCATGCAAGACTTGAACTCACTAACATGAGATCATGACCTGAGTCGAAATCACGAGTCAGACGCTTAACTGACTGAGCCACCCAGGCACCCCAGGAAGCATTTTTTTAATTTAAGAATTCCTATTGGGAAACCATTTTCCTCATTTGAGCATTGCATAGGATGTATTGCTTAACCTCAAATATAATTTCTGTGAGAATAAGGCATATACTACCTAATGGGGCTTTGCTCTGCCTTTGCTGATCCCATCAGCTCTTAATTTTCACCTACTCATTTTCACTAAAGACACTCCTTAATGCAAATACTCAATTGATTGCCCAAAAATATAGGTTCTATCTCTTCTCCACAAATGGCTTGGGTTTTTCTTTAAGTTTATTTATTTATTTTGAGAGAGAGAGAAACCATGCATGTGCATGCTGTAGGGGCAGAGACAGGGAGAGAGAGAGAGAGAGAGAGAGGAGGAGAAGAGAAGAGAGAAGAGAAGAGAAGAGAGAAGAGAAGAGAAGAGAGAAGAGAAGAGAAGAGAAGAGAAGAGAAGAGAAGAGAAGAGAAGAGAGAATACTAAGTAGTTCCCTTACCATCAGCATGGAGCCTAATGTGGGGCTCAAGCTCCCAAAACGCGAGATCATGACCTGAGACCAAACGAAGAGTTGGATGCTCAACTTGGTTGGATGCCACTGAGATGCTTCTGGATTTTAATCATGTGTCCAGACCATTTGATATTGTTGGTTCACAGGTCTGAACATCTTAAAATAATGTGTTTATAATTTTATAAATGTGTACTTCGGAAATCTGAGTGCTTAATATAAAAATCCCTGTAGACTTTCCCCCAAGCCCATTCAGATAACTCCACTGGTGTTGGTGATAGTGTAATTTACATTCCAATTAAATGGGGCAAGAAGGGCCTTTCAGAAAGGCTGCTTTCATGGACAGACCTCAAACCTAGCCTTATGTTGTGGTTAAATCACAAATTATTTTATATCAACTTTTGCATGTCACCAGTCACAGTCACCTTTGAATAAATTACCTCAGTGCATGGGTGATCGTCTCATATTTTACATTCTAGTGTAAAATCCCTTCAGATGCCCTAGCCCCCATATCACAGTGACGGGCACAGTTGTAGCTTACGTGTAGCTAGCCACATCTGCAAGGCACAAGTACAGAAGGCACGATTTTATTTAAAGAAATCTCTCTCTTTCATCACTCCCATTTTGGTATAAGCTATGTTGTACCAAAAGCAGTTTGACCATAGGTATCAAGGACACTAACAATGTTTTTCCTATTTTACCCATAATTCCACTTTTAGGAAACAAAGAAACAGTCTTAAACTGAGTAAGTTTTCCTGGGCACAGTTGTTACTTAAAGCCTGATTGGCTACAAGAGTAAGGGAGAAGGGACTGCACTGTTCAACTGTAGGGTCACTGTTAGATAACCTAGAGTTCATCTGTTGGATGAAATTTGATATGGCTGTTAAACACAATGCTTGTGCATTCTGTGAACTAATATGAGAAAGTGTGTTTGAGATCTTTAATTGAATAAAGGTACATACATTTCTCTTTCAAATACAAGGGTATAAAACATGTATATGTATAAACATATATATAAAGGCAGTCCTTATAAAACTAGGAGGGGAGTGTGTGAGGAAGAGGCCAAAACACTTAAAAAGGTACAAAAGTATTCTGGTCATGATAGCATGAATGACTTTCCTCCTACTATTTTTTTAATAAATATTTTTCAAGTTTCTTCATAATACTTTTTAGAAGGGGCTTGCTGCACTCCTCCCCAAAATGAGTTCCCATCCCCTTCAGACGGTCAGGAACTTTGTGATTGGGGCTGCCTGCCTAAGGCTTCCTATTAACACAGTCTACCTGGAGATCAGGGCTTTGGCTGAAGGTGCCTTTTTCTTCCATTATAACACACTTTCCCATCTATTGCTTGAAATCCCCAGCCTTTTCAAACTAGTCTGAGAAATTAATTTATACTAATGTGTTAATGAATTCTTCTTCAATAGTGTTTTCTTTTTTAACTCATATGTATGAGTGCCTAAAGAGATCTTCTGAAGTTGGCATCTTCATTTCAAGGGAAAGCTTCCGATGGTGATGATTTTTATGGGGACCTTGGGAAGGGATGTTTTTAAATAAATGGATGGATCACTTAACACCCTATAAATCAAGTCATGCCCGATCCGTCTATATTTAGGCCCAGTCATGGGTAGGTGATTAATGAATATTTTTCATGCTGATGTCTCGCAGACCAAGGCTGTGTCTATAACCACATAATCATCACAGTGGAAATTCTGACTCAGCTGTGATGTTTGATGGGGGGACTTTTGAATAGTGCCTTAGACAATTCCGTGCAAAGGCTGTAGCTGGTGGCCCAGCTTCGCAAGTCTTTCCAAAAGTCCTAAAGCATGTTGGCATGTCCTCACTTGGCCCTGTCACTTCTGCTTAAATTTTTTCATGGAGAATACTCATGATCATGGGACATTAAGGTGAATTTGATCTTGGGCAGCCTCCCTCTGTGAAGTGAATCAGCATCATGGGACTCCCCTGGGCTCAAGCTTCCTGGTGGGTTTATTTTTACACAAAATTCCTCTGAGGAAAGTAGTACCCACTCTTCATCAGAGTAGCTCTAGACAGTATCTTCTTGGATGGAATGATTTTCTTCATTGTTCTCTTCTCTCTCTAGCTTAACTACTTAAATAAGGGGCTATAGAATCTGTCTCCACTTACTTCACCCCTCCCCAGTTCAGCTTCCTCCTTCTATCCCCTAGTCCCTGAATCTGCTTCTGAAAAGACCAGAGACCTCTGTGTTGCTAGAATCAGTGGCCACTTCTCTGTCTTCTGTGTGACCTTTCAACAGTATTGCACAGAGCTGACTATTCTTTTTTCCTTGCAAGACTGGGTTCCTCTCAGACCATGTGACTCCACACCCCTACTTTTCTTTCCAGCTGCTCATTCTCCATCCTTTGTGGGCCTTTCCTCCACCACCCATGTGCCCAGGGTTTGTCTTACAACCCCTCCCTTCTTTGGCTACCTTTTTTCTATCTCATCTGTGCAGCGTAAACTGCAGACTTTTACATACAACATGAGCATCTAATTGACATCTCAGACTTAACATGCCCTAAATAACACTCTTGATTTCCCCTCCTCAAACTTACAGCTCTCTCCCTTACTCTAGTCAAGTCTCTAGCCAGGTATCTTCAAAGTGAGACTTTTCCTGACTATTTTACTTAAAATGACAAGTCTCCTACTCCTGTGGCACTTTGTGACCTCCTTTCCCCAATCAGGTTGGTTCTAGCTCCAGTTCCTTGAATGCAGTGCCTTTGAATCAAAATCTAGGTGATTCAAAACACAGGACATTAAAGATCTGGGAAAGAGAACATCTCTGTGTCCCTGAGGTCCAGTCATGCTATTACCACTTCACTTGTCCCAAAAGATAAATACGTTCCCATCATGCTTTACTTTTACTCGTTGTATTTCCTCTTTCTGAAACTACTTGCCTCTTTCTTCATTCTCCTTGGCGCGCTGGCTAACTCCTCCTGAACTTTTTGCAATTGAACTCATAAGTTACCTATTTTGAAGAACTTTCCCTGGCCACCACCTCCCAATCCCAGTCTGAGTTGGAAGCCCCTACGCAGTGTCCCATGACACTGCACTATACTACAGTTTGTTGATTTCCTTATCTCTCTCTGTTTCTAGATTTTTTTAGAGGAAAAATGACCAATAGCTCTGGGTAAATAGTCTCCCCCCCCCAAACATTTAACACAGTGCCATAGGGCAGGTACTCAATGTTTTGAATGTATGAATATTTGTGTAACCCGTGTATGTTCATAGTAAGGCTGGAAATCACCCTGTCTCCTGTGATCTAAGAACAATGTACTCCAAAACCTCTGTAGAGAAACAAAGCGGTCCATATGGTTTGATGGAAAGAGGATGGGCACCTCCAATCTTTTATTTCCTTGTTGGAAGGGATACCTCTACCTCCCTGTAAGGCATCTTTATTCTGTGCTAGGTCCAAACTTGGCATAAAATCCAGCATCTTCTTTAGTATTCACAGTCCATGCTCACAGCAAGCACTGTAAGTTGAGGAGGGGGGTGCCCGAGAGACCAGCCCCCCCCAACTCAATGTTTCCTCTCTTCCTATCTTTCTTCCTCTGTATCCATCTATCCTT
Source organism: Hyaena hyaena (assembly GCF_003009895.1). NCBI lineage: Eukaryota > Metazoa > Chordata > Mammalia > Carnivora > Hyaenidae > Hyaena > Hyaena hyaena. The sequence goes on from NW_024080924.1 coordinate 1,104,783, forward strand.
CTGAAAGAGACCCAAGCTCTCTTCCTCATTTATGAAAGACAATGCCCATCTCCTTAAACCCAGAATATTAGATAACACTCCACCTACCCAAGCCCTCATCTAAGTATGGTGAGATGCTTGACCCCAAAATTAATCAAAGATTTTGTTTCCAATAATGACCATTTTCTTTCTAAGAATTCTGAATCTAGCTTTTGAGATTAAAAATATCTGTATCTCAAAAATAAATACATAAATACGTACATACATAAGTCTGTATCTCCTATCAGAATTCATGAATGTGAATGAACATGGCATGATATCCAGTCTGTTTTCTCCAGTCCATATATCCATCTACATGGATTGTACATATACATATCAAGAGACATATTTTTCACATATCTGAGTATATATACACATCTATATGTGTATGCGTGATGCTAGAGCCAAATGCTATCAAGACACTAAGATCTGTACTGCTTGTGTATAAGACTCCACCTCTCCCATTTGGCGGTTTATTCATTTATTTAGTAAATACTGAGTGTCTTCTCTGGGCTAGATATTATAATAGATGCTGGGAATAGAACAGTCTGCAAAATATACTCTTTCTGACTAATGAGAGAGACAGTCAGTCATGAAAGTTATAATTACAAAGAAGTATCAGTGCTATGAGACTATAGCAGAGGAATCCTCATTACAGTACAGAATGGAGGGTTGAAAAGAAACACTGATGAAGTGATCTCTGAGCTGAGATGAAAACAATGACCAACCACTAACTAGGCCTTGTTACTAGGAGCACAGGAGAATGTCACTGGAGAAGGAACACACTGATGCTGAACTTATCATGTTTGTAGAAATGAGAGACAGTCATGTGGCTAGGGCACAGAGTGTGGCCAGGAGAGCAAGGCTGGGAAGGCAAAGAGGAGCCAGTCTAGGCAGGGCTTTGGAAGGGCCAATCTGGAGGAGTAATGGAAGCTACTGGCACGTTTAAGCAGTGGGTTGGTATAATGAGATGTGTATTTATAAAGCTCACTGACTCCAGTGTGAAGAACAAATCAGAAGGAGGCAAGGGTATACGTGAGAGGACCAAGAAAGAAGGTACTGAGGCAGCCTGGTGGGGAGTGACAGACCCAAGAGCCCTTTTGGAGGTGAAACTATGGTCTAGACATGTCATTTTGGGAGTTGTCGTCCTCACAATGGTTACTGCAATGTTTACGTGCATGGAATTTTCTTGAGGTAGAGAGCATAGCATGAGAAGAAAGCAAATGGTAAAATACGGTAATGCTTAATGGCTGATTGTAGAAGGATGAGGCCACAAAGGAGACAGGATAGTCAGAGGTAGGAGGAAAGCCAGGAGTTGGAGCCCTGAGCTAGGGGACAAAGTATTTCAGGATGGGTAAGAGTTGAACAAAGTGGAATCCTGCTGGGCAGTGAGTCGAGACAAGATTAAAAAGAAGGGCACTGAGAGTACGATGGGTTCCTTGGTGACTTCAGAGTGTTTTCTCAGTGTCATCAGAGGGGTGAGGTGAATTTCAATGGGTGTGAAAGTATGTGGTGAGTGAGAAATAGAAAATCTGAGCCTGAGCAATTTTTAGAAGATGGTTTGGATGTGAAAGAGATTCAGATATTTATAACATGATGATTTGTTTACTAAACATGTAAATATTAGAAATGTCAACTTAATTCAAAGAGTTTGTGGGATGATTGTTAATGTTTCCTGATTCTTGGAAATGAAAAGAGTACAGTCGTGTACAATATGTTATCTTTCTACGCTTAGAAGTGTTTAAATATTTCAGATGGATAAAAAATATTGCAGATAGCATGTTCCTATTCAATATACAGAGGGTTTTTCATGAACATTTCATTTAGTCCTCATGAAATTTTATATATCAAGAAACTAAGGGAGGCGCCTGTGTGGCTCAGTCGGTTAAGCCTCTGACTTAGGCTCAGGTCTGACTTCGGCTCAGGTCATGATCTTACGGTTCGTGGGCTCGAGCCCCACGTCGGGTTCTGTGCTGGCAGCTCAGAGCCTAGAGCCTGTTTCAGATTCTGTGTGTGTCTCTCTCTCAAAAATAAATAAAAACTATTAAAAATATTTGGGGGAAAAAAACTAAGGTATTAAAATAACTTTCACAGTCAATCAGTGGCATGGAAAACTAAGAAATAAATGTATTTTTAGATTAAGAATAGTTCAAGGAAGAGGATTTTCTGAAGTATTGATTGTTAATATGTGTATATATACACTTATATATATAAGCATTATACTACAAGAAAATGCCAAAGCTTAGGTTCCATTTTTTTAAGTTAGAAAATTCTTTTTTTTTTAATATTTATTTATTTGTTTTGCGAAGAGGTGGGGAGAGCATGAGCAGCAGGGGAGTCAGGGGGAGAGAGGGAGAGAGAGAATCCCAAGCAGGCTCCATACTGTCAGCACAGAGCCCAAAGCAGGGCTCAATCCCATGGACTGTGAGATGATGACCTGAGCTGAGATCCAGAGGGAGATGCTTAACTGACTAAGCCATTCAGGTGCCCCTAAAAGTTAGCAAAGTCTTTAAGTGCCCAGCCAGTATTTGTCTTAAATCCAATTATTTATTTAATGGGTCTTTTTTTTATATAACGTTTATTGGTACCTTTTGAAATTAATGGGTATCATTCGAAGACTAATGTGTTTGATTTCTCAAGTACATGTATATTTCAAACTTTAGATCCATGGTAACTGTTGAAATGAAGGCACAGTCACATCTAAGATTTGAAGAATCACTCTACCTTGCAAAAATAAGCACAGAAATAACATTCTTCACTTATCTGTTTATTATGGTTTTAAGACTTTATGGGTTTAAGAGTTTCTAATTAGCTTTTTAAAAAATGACTTGAGATATAATCACATTTCCTATAATTCACCCATTTAAAATGTACTATGTAATGATTTTTGGTGTATTCACAGCAAACCATCACTACAACAATTTTAGAAAATTTTCATTACCCCCAAAAAACCTATTACCCTTAAGTTATCACCTCCTCAATCTCTCCACCTTTCCCACCCCCAGCCGTAGGCAACCATCATCTACTTTTGATCTCTCTAGATTTGCTTATTCTGGACAGTTCATATAAATGAAGTTATACAATTGATAGTTCTTTGTGATTTGCTTCCTTCACTCAGCATAATGCTCTCCCAATGGATTTTGAGCCATAAACACTGTGTATATACAGACACGAAGCAGCACTGGCATATGTGAATCTCTCTGTATGTCTACGTTACTTTGTGTTAATGAGGTGACCCAGGTACCCTGCATAGAAGGCCTGTGGTTTCACTCCTAATACCCACTTGCCCAGTCAAGTTTTTTTCAGCACTCGGGATACAGATTTTTTTCCTTTAGGTGAATACAGTCACTAAGAGGAATGATTTGGACATAATAAATATATCAGCTGAATTTCCAAACCAAAGGTAATGAATGAAAATACCTTTGATTACATATAGGTTGTCCACACCAGAGTCATTAATGTACAGTTGTCTGATTTGAGCCCAGAAATTTGAGTTTAGGGGTCTAGTTAGCAGAATATGTCAGGCAATCCACTACAGAAAATAATTAATATAGGTCTCTTGTAGAATAGATTTTCTATTTCCCCTATCCCAGGACTTCCTCTAATACCACTTATCACTTACCATGCTAAGCCTTAAGATACCCCCTGTATTTAGTATCAGAGCTCAGAAACTTGAAATAGGCACTTTTTATTTCAAGCTTTTATCATTTGTGTTTGACCTAAATCAACTTGAAGTCTTCCTTCATGTAGTCTTTTTCTAAAGAAGTTTTTTTCTTTTAAAAATAGTACCCTCTCTTTGTGCCTACCTTTAATAACCAAAGTTGAAAAATTCTTAATATTTTCCTAGTTTTATGTATAATTTTCCCCTTCCATAGAAACCCCTGAATTGTAGCTAGCCAAAAGCTGTTTTTATTTTACTGTTCTAACGCATTGGATTTAATGTAATTCCCTAGCCATTCAGTTCAAGGCCGATGCCATGAAAAAGAACTGTGTAGTTTTCTTGTGCTAATATTGTGATTTTGATTTCTGAATTTTTTTTTTTAGTTTCTTTTGATAAAAGTGTGTTTGGGAGTAGAAATCTAGAAGGGGTGTGTATGTGTGCGCGTGTGCATATGTGTGTATTTCGTGTGGAAAACACTAGGAAGGACACTGTACTGTGTGGGTATTGCTAAAAAGAGATACTGGAGTACAGTACGTTAATAAGGGAGGAAATAATTCACATGGTTCACATGCAGTTCACATTCCTAGGAACAGTCGTTACTATGTGTCCCACCCCTTGTTGTTGGTGACCCATTCACTACAATGTCCAAGGGCAGAGATTTTAGTCTGGGTTTTTCACTGATATATCCTCAGTACCAAGTATAAGTTGTGTATATAGTTGACACACGAGGGGATATTTGGCAAACTGATGTGTGTGTTGAGTGAATTCCTTTAGGATAAACTCTTTAACCCAGCATTCGATGCCCTTTTTATCTGACTCTGATTTATATCTCTCACATAAACCCTATTGATAAAAGATTTGCTTTAGTCACAGTTCTGAACGTTGCTACAGCAGTCCTCTCTGATGGCCCTTGGAGCTTGGGGCTTGTGGAAAGGTTGGGAAATTTGTAAAACTGAAGAAGTAAAACTGGCACAGAGCCCTGGAGGGAGTGGAGTAGGAATTAGGTAAGCAAAGAGAGCCTTCCAGTCTAAAAAAGCAGAGTGTAGGTAAATCTCTCCTTTCCTCTAAAAATAAATTCTCACTCCACTAAGCCCGCAGGTCCTTCAACTCAGAGAGAGAAGCATGCTCCGTGTTCTCCTAAAAAATGCCCATGGACGTTTGAGCAATTAATTAGACATGTCTTAGGTTTTGATTAATTAATTATATCTAGGCCTTGCCTCTGTATCCTTGCATCCTACCCATGTTTTTTAAAGTGGCTCAGCAAACTCTATTCCTTATTCTTAAGGGTCAAAAACAAAAAAAACAAGATAACCACCTTTGACCTTAACAGCCTCATATCTGAAATCTTAAAACATTCAGAGCCCTATCTTTCAATGAAATGCTTCACAAACACTCCTCTTTCAATGAGTTAAAATAATTCTCTCCATTTAGTGTCCAATATTCCCTTATGTTTTGCTTTTCAATATTTAATCTCTCTCTTTCTCACACCAGTCACTTAGTAGCTAACTTCAGGAACCAATATATTTTTAATTCTGACCCAAATTTAATAGATAATGAGGAAGAGAATGTCGGGTGACTATGGCTTTACATTGGAACCACTGGCATGGCCTGTGTCTGAGGCAACCTTGGTGGTCTGACGATATTGTAAATGTGCCCTCTGGTTAGACAATAAGCAACATTTGTGGATTTGTCAGTGACCTCTCCCCTTTGTGCACTGCCGGTCTCCAGTGTCATCATTAATTAGTCTTCAGGTCTCCCATTTGTCTGCCAGAAAGCATCTCAGATAAGCCAAGTTAATAAGTAGGAGCGGGCGAGCTGCCTGGCCACCGGAACGTGCAACGGCGTGGGGGCGGTCGGTGAGCTGGTCAGAGGGCGCCCCTCTCCTCTGATCACGGGGAGAAGTTTAATTCTAACAGGCCACATGGGAGGCTGGGCTGGTTGGGGCTCAGGGAGGACCTCTGAGCCCAGCAAGGGAGCTGCTCTTACACAGACTGGCTTCAGTTTCTAATATCAGAACCGTGAGGCCCAGAGGCCTGGGGCTATTGCTTCATACTTGTTTCATGCTTCCTCAGAAGCTTCTTCAGGGAATCCTAACAGTGGGTGGTAGAACTTCAGCAAAGGAACAAAAATTATTATCCCTGTGTTCCAAACAGAGAGCACATTCCTGTAAATCGGATGCATGGTGTTTGTAGTCACTGATTCTCAGCCATGACTCTCTTACCATTCTGGATCAGGCATGTTTCCCAACCAATTTTCCTAAATCGTAAAAATAACAGATAGTATTTGTGAGACCCCTTGCTAGTGCCGGGCATTCTGCAAACCATCTTATGTGTGTCGTCTCACTTAATTCTTATATTAGGTCTGGGAGGGGGTCCCTATTGTGTAGATGAGAGGAACTAGCCACAGCCCCCCACCGAGCCCAGGTAGGACTTGAGCCAAGCACAAGCCCTTCACCATACCGCTGAATGGCCTCAAAATCTGAGCTGTTCTCTGGACCCCGTGGGCTCTCTTACCACAGCCAGGACAAAGGAAGAGCCACAATGGTCAATCTTTTTAATTTATGCAGAAGTAGAGGTTTTGCTTTTCTTATTGAAAAAACAAGCTGTGCCTTTAGCTTTGGTCTGGCTAAGGAGAAGTAACCTTGAAGAAATTATTGTCATGGCTTTAATTATGTCCTTTTACTGAAGTACAGGCATGCCTTACCATATGTTATCTGTGTTCGTGAAAAATAGTTTCTATAAATGGAATTGTTAGAATTTGGACAAGGTAGAGGGCTAAAGACTTTAAATTCTCCCAATTTATATTGTTAGAAACTCCAGCTTTCTTTTAAATATGACTACTCATGTTCTCAAAGTCATGGCTGGATTTCATCAGGAAAGTTTATGTGGCCGTGAAAGTTCATTGGAAAATGCTGATTCTTGAAAGCAGACACCTTCCAAAGTGTTTCTGACCAATCTCCTGCTTGTAGGTCGACCCTCAGAACTAATCTGGAGGGTAATTTCTGCTGCCTTGCTTATGGCTTATGCCGTAAAGGAGTGGATGTTTGAGGGGGCTCTTTAGAGGACCCTGAGCCCTTTCAAATTAATACAGAACAACCACAGTGTTTGCAGAGTAGAGACTGGGACCCTTGGTCCCAGAAAGAAAGGAACGAGGGGAAAAATGAGGACGTCATGCTGTACTCCTGGAAATCCCACTCTGAGTCTGGGGTCAGCATTGCTAAATTTTTTTAAAAAAAATTTTAATATTTATTTATTTTTGAGAGACTGAGAGAGACAGATCATGAGCAGGGAAGGGGCAGAGAGAGAGGGACACACAGAATCGGAAGCAGGCTACAGGCTCTGAGCTGTCAGCACAGAGCCCAATGCAGGGCTCAAATCCACAAACCGTGAGATCATGACCTGAGCCAAAGTCGGATGCTCAGCTGACTGAGCCACCCAGGTGCCCCATCATTGCTAAATTTTTTAAACCTTCCTTCACATAAGAATGTAGTTAAGGGGCACCTGGGTGGCTCAGTCGGTTGAGCAACCAACTCTTGATCTCTGCTTAGTTTCATGATTTCATGGTTCTTGAGATGGAGCCCCACATGGGTCTCTTTGCTGACAGTGTGGAGCCTGCTTGGGATTCTTTCCCTCCATCCCTCCCAACCTCTCTTCACCTCTCTCTCTCTCTCTCTCTTTCTCTCTCTCCCCTTCCCTGTTTGCATACACTTGCGCACACACACTCTCTCTTCTCTCTCTCCACCCAAAAATAAAAAAGAATAGAATGTGGTTAATATGAGGAAATCATATGCTTTGGCCAGATATACACAGAACTTTCTGGAGAAGTTTTGGGACAAGTAAATGACACCTCCATGATGACTTCATAGCGATTAATATAATTAAAGGTAAAACATAAATACATACCATACAGAAGGTATTAGAGGTATTTGAAAGATGTGAAAACTTTGGATGGGAAAGGGCTTTATGCCAGTGGCAGCACATCAGAGAGACTTTTTAGGATGAGTGGGACTTTGTCCAGTGCAGTGGTAAGTATGTATGAGACTCCAGCAGAATGGATGGAGAACCACATGGATGCAGAGGTGGAACTGGGAATGTTAGCTGATAGGATTTGGAAACACTGTCGAATTTTGGTTTGGTTGGTCAAATGTATGTCAGAGATAGACCTGAAAGGTGCAGATGGAAAGGAAAGGGCCAGGAGTTTGAATTTAATTAGCGCAAGCACCCATTCATGGTTTTGTCTTGTCTTACAGCTTTCCCTCTTTGTTTTCAGTGGATGATCTTGCCTTATAATTCACACTGACCAGAGAAAACTCAACAAACCTCAAAGTTAACCCTGATCTTCTCTCCCTTACAACAGAACAACAGAAAGATCATAACGTTCCACTATTCCCCATCTCAGCAAATAGTAGTCATTACCACTGTGATGGTGCACTGTGGATTATATGGGTTTCCAAATGACCAAATCAGAACTGTCTAATTTGAGGGGGTGTGATTATCCAAAAAGCTATTATAGATTACATATTATATATTATAAATTATTTATAAATTCTATCTGAAGCACATCACATGTAAAACAATTCCACATGTGTTAGTGGAATATTAATGGGAAGAGTGGGTGAATGGGAAGCCTAAAATGAGAGGTACAGTCCTCCCTGACCTGGGCTTGTTTCTCATGCTGGGCTGGGGGTGGGTCCAGGCAACTCAGTTGCTTGGGAATTTCTGCAAAATCTATTTCAAGCTCTACTTTTGGAGCACACATCTGAAGAGGATCAGGACCTTTAATTCCCTGGGAATTCAGTAGTTTTTTCCTCTCTTTATTTTTGAGAGACCAAAAGCACAGTATTTTCTGCATCTCTGAAAGGAAAGTTAAAGGTGGTGCATTTCTGTTGCTGAAGAAGGGTGTGGAGGGAGCTATTTTTGTTTGTTTGTGTTGATTCAGTTTTGTTTTTATTTTTGCCCTGGAATTTGCTTAACCAGTGATTGATAAGGATTTTGCACACTTAATACCAAAGAGCATAGCACAGAGCATAAACTCAACAATTACTTGTTCTTCAGTAAATCTAACACCCAGCTTTTCTTCACAGCAAGTGAAAAACAGATGATGGTGGTATGCAAGGAGTCACCAAAGGAGTATCTCCAGCCTTTCAAAGACAAACTGGAGGAGTTCTTCCAGAAAGGTAGGGGACTGCATCAGCTACATATCCACAAAACTCCGAAACATCTGCCATTCCCCAGACCATTCTCTGAGGCCCACAACCCATCACATCCCTGCTGACCACCAGCAGCTCCATTGATTTTACCAGTCCATCTTCTTGTGGTGGTTACGTACTCAGTATAGATGGAATTGTCCTGCTACTTTTATATCACCTTTCAAACCCTTTTTTAACATGTTAAGTCCTTTGACATTACTCCTGTTCTTGTAAACTTTTTGAGGGAAGACTTCTTCTTTGTCTCTTCATGGATCCCAAAGGGATCCTCAGTATATGTTACCTGATGAACGACATACATTCAAGGCTTAGACAAGTCATGCCTTTCAGATTTGCAGTTAGCCTGAACAAGCAGATGGTGATTATCTCCCTAGGTTTATCAGTGTAGCATTTTGGAAACTTGTGTTGTATTTTTTTTTTTTTTAGTGTTTGTTTATTTTTTTGAGAGAGAGAGGAAGAGAGAACATGTATGTGCGAGTGAGTGTGGTTGGGGGAGGGGCAGGGAGAGAAATAGAGAATCCCAAGTAGGCTCCACATTGTCACTGAAGAACCCAACATGGAGCTCGATACCAGTTTTATGAGATAATGGCCTGAGTCAAAATCAAGAGTCAGACACATAATATGCCCCTTTTGTTGTATTTTTATTCCTTTTTCAGAATGGAAAATTGGGGCCAATTTGAGGTTAGTAGATGGAAGTCATAGGCACGAGACTATTTATCTGGTGCATTTATGCACTTATTTGGAGATCTTACGAAGTTATGTTCCTTCCTCCCTGATTCTGGCGGGGGTAGGGAACTTTGGTTGATCTCTATTATAGTGAACAAAGAAGGTTAATGCCTTGTGGATATTTTTTCTATTTGAATCATTCAAATCCAGCTAATGATGTGAATCGAAAATAAGTGTGGGGCACAAACTTGCAATTATAAATTAAGTCATGGGAATGTATTGTACAGTACGGGGACTATAGTTAATAATACTGTATTGTATATTTGCAAGCTGCTAAGAGAGTAGATCTTAAAAGTTCTCATCACAAGAAGAAAAGTGTTGTAACTGTGTAGTGATGGATATTAACTAGACTTATTGTGATGATTCTTTTGCAATATATACATAAGTGATTATGTTGTACCTCTGAAACTAATATGTTAAGTGTCAATTATATCAGTAAAGAAGCATGGAGTAGTTAGAGGGAGCTTTTGTCTTTGCTAGAAAGTCAAAGGAAATACACGCAGGAACCTCTGGGGATGTATCAACATGTTCTTTCTGTCTGTTAATAAGGTCCCATGATACCACACCATCAACAAAAGACCATTTAAGCGGGGTGAATCCATAAAGTATGGCCAAACCACCTTGGGAATTGGCAGGAAAATTCTCAGTCCATGAGTCAGAGAAACTCCATTCTAGCTGTTCCTTCGGTGCAGAGAACATTGTTCCCTCCGCCTTGGTGAGGGCTTGTTTGTGTGGAAGCAGAAGTCAGGAGTTCTCTCTTGGCCGCTGCTAAACCTCTTAGATGAGGGAAGCAATGTCATAACACAAAGTACCATCCTAAGAGCAAAGAGCAATACCACCCCTTAGGTGTTATGTGACTAAAATGAGGTGTGCTTTGTATGTGAGTTATCCCAGTAGATACATTGCTTTAGTATTATGCCATATAAATAAAAAGCATGAAGGATTTCCTTTTGCTGACCCCCTATTAAAAATTTCTGCTTTTTTCCCCTGCTAGATGTTTATTTATTTAATTTTTTTAATTTTTTATTTTTTTTCTTTTATAGTTTATTGTCAAGTTGGTTTCCATATAACACCCAGTGCTCATCCCCACAAGAGCCCTCCTCCATGCCCATCACCCCCCTTCCCCTCTCCCCCGCCCCCATCAGCCCTCAGTTTGTTCTCAGCATTCAAGAATCTCTCATGGTTTGCCTCCCTCCCCCTCCCCAACTATTTTTCCACTTCGCCTCCTTCAAGATCCTCTGTTAACTTCCTCCTAATCCACCTATATGTACAAATATATGGTATCTGTCCTTCTCTGCATGACTTATTTCACTTAGCATAACACCCTCGAGTTCCATCCACGTTGCTATGAATGGCCAGATTTCATTCTTTCTCATTTCCATGTAGTAGTCCATTGTATATATAAACCACATCTTCTTGATCCATTAATCGGTTGATGGACATTTAAATTTCTGCTTTTGATATATGTAGAATTAACTTGAAATGAGACCCGATTCTGTTTTTATGTTTAATTATTATTATCCTAAATCTGGAAAATTCTGCAGTGTATACATGTGGGTAGTATCAGCGTCTATGTCACAATGGCCTTATACTCCTTTTTCTCTTGGAACTTATACTGTCAATTCTATTTTTTGTTGTTGGAAAAAGAGAAAATACAAATAGATTTAGAACCTTGAACATCTTGGAAAGGGAACTGGCAAATCACTGTCTGGGGTGTAAGTTAACTTCTTTGGTAAGTTTCTTGTGGTCTGTTCTGAAAGAGGAAATTGAGTCGAGGCAAACTGAACCTTATATCAGTGAGGTAAGGGTTGGTGACAGTAAGATGTTCTAGAAAAACCTTAGTGCAACCCTGGCTGCATGCTAGAATCACCTGGGAGAGATTTGTAAACATTCTTATACCAGGCCAAACTCCAGACCTTCCATCAACATCTCTGGGGGTAGGACCAGGCATTAGCATTATTGATTTACTCCCAAGGTGATGCCAGTGTGCAGCCCAGGTTGAGAACTTCCATGGTCCTGCTTAGATCACCATTCAGTGTGTCTTCAAAGATGTTTATTCAGTCAGGGGCACCAGTCAGTAAAGCACTGCTCCTATTCTCAGTGTTGTGAGTTCAAGCCCCACATTGGGCATGGAGCCTATTTAAACTTAAAAAAAAAAAAAAAAAGTGTTTCTTGGGAAGCCTGCTGTACGTCACTCACTCCTTGTTCCTCTCTCAGTGACTGTCTCACTGGGAAAAGATCTCCCATTGAATAAAGGTGTCAGCTTTCCTTGAACCAGTATAGTGAAAGAAAGATGGGAAGGACATTAGGAATAATTTCAAATCATATTTAAAACAAAAATAGCTAAAACAAAGCACAAAGAGAATTTAAAGGAAAGCTACCATTTATACAGAATTTAAAAATTTTTAACGTTTATTCATTTTTGAGAGACAGAGTGTGAGTGGGTGAGGGGCAGAGAGAGAAGGAGACACAGAATCCAAAGCAGGCTCCAGCCTCTGAGCTGTCAGCCCAGAGCCCGATGTGGGGCTCAAACCCATGAACTGTGAAACCATGACCTGAGCCGAAGTCGGACATCTTACCAACTGAGCCATCCAGGCACCCCCAGAATTTTAAAATATAAAAATAAAATGTAATATTTTAGGAATCTTAAACATTCCCAATACAGTAATGGTGAAAAGAGGCCCTGTTGAAATAGCCTGTTACTGCTACCTTAGCTGACTTAGCTGAGTTTGGTCAAAAATCAGTTTAGAAGTGTACTGTCTGATATAAATGGCAGGCACTAGCCACATGAAGCTGTTAGGCAATTGAAATGTGGCTGATCCAATCTGAGATGTGCTCTAAGTGTAAAAGAGCAGATTTTGACAACTTAGTATAAGAAAACACAAAATATTTCATTTCTGATTTTTTGTGTATTGATTATACAGCAAAATAATATTTTGAATATATTGGGTTAAAAATAAGATACTATTATGAATATTAATTTACTTGTTTCTTTTAGATTTTAAGCATGGCTACTAGAAAACTGAAAATGATCTATATGGTTCACAGTGTATTTCCATTGGCCAGCACTAGTCTAGAGTCACAGTCCTTTAGCCTCTCTCATTTCATTCCTTCACGCCCCTCTTCGTGTCCTTGCTCAGCTTGAAGCCTGGGTTACTGGAATGCAGTTTCAGGAGTGAGCCCCTCCCCACTTTTGCTCTGGTCCTGGCCATTGTTTGGCTCACTGGTGGGGGTGGAGGCTTAACTGATAGAGATGGCAGCCTTCGGCTTCATCAAGCTTTTCCCCTGTGGCTCAGCAGGCAGGGCTCTGTCATGGTGCAGAATACACAAATGGACTGTCTCTTGGCCTCTGTGGGGTTCTAAATAGTAGTAACTTCTTTATGTAGATGTTTCAGTGATTGATAGTAAACATGGGATTTTCCTTCCACCATAAACATGCAATATTTACCCTGGATAATCAAATTTTTATGACAGTTATACAGCTTTAAGTATACTATCTCATCTAATATGCTATTCATTGTAAGAAACACCGTTATTACAAGTATTGCTAAGAATGAAAAATTGTTGACAGGTAAACTACAATGTGTCATAGATTATAAGATGTGCCCTGAAAGCATGTGCTAAAATATGAAAATTCCATCAAGCTTGAAGATGACATAATATGGTACTATAATTAGGCATATAGAGTCAGAGAGGAGGAATGTCTAACACTTTCAGGTAATTCAGGAAAGTCTTTCAGCCAAGGAGATGTTTTTGTTCTTATGGGGTGGTGGGGAGAAGAAGCAAAGATGGTGGTACTGATGGTAACAACAGTGGATGATAGTTAACCTTTACAGAGTGCTACTGTATGCCAGACACTCTGGGGAGAGAAGCTCTTCTTTCTTGTTTAGTCCTCATGACTACTCTCTGGAATAAGCACTGTTAGCACCCTGTGGTACAGATGAGGAAATAGAGGAATAGGAATTCTCAGCAGAGAATGAAGGGCATTCCAGGCAGAGGAAAACACTGCAAAGCTCAGGATGGAAAGAAATGATGTATTTGGTGAATGGGAAGGGGCTTGGTGTGGCTAGAGCACCGGGCATATGGGAAGAACACAAGATCAAAAAGGAGAATCCCAATATGACTTGCTAAACAATCTGAACTTTGTCTTTTAGGCAACATGGAACCTTTGAAAAGTGGCAGGTATGGGAATGACACAGTCACATTGGGTTTGTTTTGATTTGGTGCACGAGATCCTTTTACTTTGTCCTGTTAAGAAATACGTTATAAGCAAGAAGAGCTGGAGTCATAAAAGATGGGAAGGTAGTCTATCAAGTTATTTGACAGTAGTCCAGGCAAATGATGGTAAGAGCAAAAACAATCCCAGAGAAACAACAAAGGAAGGGACATATTTCTAAAGCTTTTAGGAGGCATAGGACTAGATAGCCCATTGGAAGTACAAAAGCAAAGGATAATTCCCCCTTTTTCTGGCTTGGATAACTGGCTTGATACCGATAAGGAGAACCAGATTTGGGATGGAAAACAATGCAGTAGACTTTGAGCACAGTGATTTGACACATGTATGAGACACGCCGGTGGAGATGTTGGGTTCATGAGACAGCACTGGATGAGACTAGAGAGGGTAGAAGTTCAAGTCATAGGAATTAATGAAAAAGCCCAAAGAAAGGGTATAAAATTAAAAGTTCCTATAGTATCAAAGTATCTGAGCACAGGATATAAGAGCCATAATTGAGAAAAGATACTTCCATACTTACATAATATCTGAGTATTTGGCAGATAAGCCAATTTTCTATTAGAAGTCTTATCACTCATAAAGTCTTAAGCAATTGAGTTCCTTATTCCTGAGAAGTCACCCATAAGTGGTGACTCAGTTGATGCATGGGGACGCTAATTTTTATATGAGCTGCAATTCAGTTCTTTTAACACTCATGATGATTTAATTTTTCTTTTGCAAATCACATCCTGTTGCCACACTCAAGGGGAGATGAAGTGTTTGCCCTGTGTCATCCTTCGCGTCTCAAAATGCCCTTAAATAGTGTGAGTTGACAAAATTGTGTTAGTTGTTCTTAACTAATTTCATTTCCTGTGTGGAATTGAAAGTAATTTTAATGGCACCATTTTTCAGAGTTGCGATCTCCATGGTATCCAAGCTTTTCCCCTTACATGGTTTTGCTTTTCCACAGTAGGCTCTTGTTGACTCCAGTTTATAGCTCAGTTCAGAGTAACCTTGTGCAGGCAATATTTGAGCTCATGTTTTCCCACCCTCAGATCAAACATAGTCATAATGATACAGCCTTCAAAAATGTGATGCTCACATTAAAACTCCCCATAAACATGGCAGGGATCCTGTAATTGAAAGAAGGCGCGGAGCAACTGATTAGATCCTAGGTATAGATCTTGTAGGTGGTCTTTGCATGCTGTTAAATTGGTCATTTGTATTTATAGCTTCGGCAGGGAGGGCTGCAACCTAACCTGGTGCTAAGACCAGCCTTCTCCCACACTTGGCCCTATCTCCTTCTCCATTAGTTTTAGCGAGCAGCCATGAATGGAACCAAATCAAAATGCATCTGAATGAGCCGTGCCAGTCCTACAGTTCTCAAACTATCCTCTGAGGTCCTTTGAGCAGCTGAGATTAGAGATACTCTTAACGTCAAAACACTTATCTAGTAAAAGTAAATAGATACATTTACCAAAAAAACTAAGAAACAAATAAAACAACTCTGATTGCCCACATTGAATGCCAAAAGAATCATCTAAATAGATGATCTGCTTCTATTCACTTTCTCATCCTAACATAATGGAGCCTCAGCCTGGCCCCTGATAGGTGTTAATAATTATTGTGGAATTAATGAATGAGCAGCCTGAATCTTGTAAAGTGCCCAGAGGCTACTTTTACCCCCTCTGTGGGTTTCATGTTTAAATTCTTTCAGAACTGGTAAATCATACCAGAATCTGGTGAGATGCACTTTTGGTCTATAATGCACATCTGTGGTGAAACCTCCTGGGTATCAAAATGTCTTTCTTTCTCACAGATATGCATGTAATCCATTCTTAATAAATACTTAGATTGATAAGGTTCATTACTGAACCTTAAACCATAGACTAAAAGCAGGTTCTTAGGTAATCTCTTCAACCCCCAGAATATTCATGCCTCAAACTTACAGAGAACAGGAAGGACCAATGACCTGTGAGAAGAAATAATTCTTACGTCCTCTACAGTATTGTAGAAGGAACAACTATGGCCAGGAGAAAACGCACTACTCTGTTGTGCCAAACCGTGTTGTTGTACAGCTCACTATTCAAAAAAAAGACCAGCAGGGCTGGCTCCACATAACATCAAATGGTCAAGAATTAAGATAGTCCTGTTGTGATTTCTGGGTCACTGCAGTAACACAGGAGTAACCTCTGGAAAGTGGAGCGACTATGTTATCAAAAGTTTTATTAAGTAGACTCTTTCCTGAAAGGGTTAGTTTAAATCAGTTTATTTAGTTTTGTTTTGCTTTGCTTTCTTTTCCCCCAGAAATTTTGCAAAGAGCACGATTCCTCCCAACCAGAAAGTTAGCTTCTCTCTCCCTCTCTACCCTTCCGCCTCCCTTTTTCCTCCCTCTCTCCTCTCTGGTTCTTTCCTTCCCTACTTTCCACCCTCCTTTATATCTTTAACTTACTCTATTTTTCTTTTTTGGCCAAACATCCAATAAGTTGTCGTTTCAATAACTCTAGATCTCTTTTTCTTTTCCTTTCTTTCCAGTGAAAATTTTGCAAGAAGAAAAAAATGTCTAAATTAATTTTCTGTGTGTATAATACTGGAAAACATTGTACCCACCCACCCAGACCCTCCAAAAAGAAAGAAAACTATAGACCAATTTCACTGTAGTTTAAACATTTTAAATACAGTGACATATTTTCTGACCAAATGTAGTTTATTTCCACAATGTAAAGATGATGTGTTACTGGCAAATCCGTTAACATAATTCATCTCTGCTAATGGCTCTAACAAGAAGACTCATACGTCATCTCTTTAAAAGGCACTAGATAAAATTCAAAATCCATTCACCATTTAAAGCTCAATAAAACATTAACATATACTTCCTTATTATAATAAAAACTAATCTGTGTCAGCCTCAGATTTGCAACTCCTATCATAGACAGAAAATCAGTCTACCCAGTATATAAGAGCTAGATGTTAAGAAACAAGACCAACATTCAATACAAAGGCAAATAATGTTAACAGTGGCAGAAACTGCTCTTCCAATATGTGAAAAGATGCCGCTCTCAAAATAAAAGAAATCCCATTGAAATTCTATTCTTTATTTCTAAGATTGGCAAAGTTATACAAGTTTGGTAGCAAACTCTGTTGGCAGTGCAGTACAGTGAACCCCTCTTCTCCATTGCTTGTGAAAGTAGAGGTCTATTCATCAGTATCTATTAAAGCTACATACACACGTGTCTTTTGACTTGTCAGTTCTACTTCTTGATGCATACCCTCATGTTTACACATGCAAAGTGATTTATGTGCCATGCTACTTATTCAGACATTGTAACAGCAAAAGATTGGTAACAACCTCAATGACCATCAGTAATGAAATTGTCAAATTATGGTACTTCCATATGAAGGAATACTATCAGCTTTTTAAAAAATGGGGAAGGGGCCACCTGGGTATGGCTCAGTAGGTAAAGCACCTGACTTCAGCCCAGGTCATGATCTCACAGTTTGTGGTTTGAGCCCTGTGTCAGGCACTGTGCTGATAGCTAGCTCAGAGCCTGGAACCTGTCTTCGGATACTGTGTCTCCCTCTTTCTCTGACCCTCCCCTGCGCATGCTATCTCTCTCTCAAAAATAAAACACACAGAAATTTTTTTTCTGATGGGGAAACGTATCTGTTGTCATGGAAGAATCTCTAAGATATATTTTAAATGGAAAACAGAGTCAGAAGAGTAGGTATATTACCATTATAAATAAAGAAGAAGGAGAAAAATGGATACTAACAAACATCTCTGAGGATGAATAGGAAACTAATCTGGGGCTGATATTTAGCTGATCCTTACCATCTCAACCATGCAGGTAGTCTGTCCTGTTTAGTTGGTAATACCCAGACTGTTGTGAAATATTTAAAATATTACCCCTGAAAATGATCAGACAGGTTCATTACTGTAGTGGATAGAAAAACGATGGACAGCATTCAGAAATGGCATGTAGACTTTTCATAAATCTTCTAATCAATGTGTACCTCTTCAAAACAAACAGCTAATTTTTTTTAAATATGTTTTATTTATTTCTGAGAGAGAGAGACACCACGTGAGCAGGGGAGGGTCAGAGAGAGAGGGAGATACAGAATCTGAAGCAGGCTGCAGGCTCTGAGCTAGCTGTCAACACAGAGACCAATGCGGGGCTCAAACCCACAAACCGTGAGATCATGACCTGAGCTGAAGTCAGGTGCTTGACGGACTGAGCCACCCAGGTGCCCTAAAACAGCTAACTTTTATTAAAACAAACCACTGTCTATGGTACTTCGGTACTTACATTTTTTTTTCAAGATTGCCTCCCCTTTCAGGCTTTTCTCATTGTGGTACCAATTAGGGACTCAGCCTGCTGAACGTAGCCCTTCATGTTCAGTTTCCAAGGAATTAAATGCTCTCATTCACAGCCTCTTTCCCTCTGCTGAGGGCTGGACTGGACCACTTAGAAGGAAATTTGACGGGCTTTTTTGTATTTTCCTTCTCTCATGAAAGGATAGCCAGATCTATGAGCTAGTACCTTGACTTTCTTTCCTAATGGTCTCCTCCTCAACACCCTCCCACAACAACTCTGAACAGTGGAGTCCTCTCAGCCTGTGTGTATACACAGACACAGGCACACACACTGAAGTCCCTCAGGTTCTTTCTTCTGGACTTAAACTGCCTTTATTCATTTTGTTCATGGTTCTGTCATGCTCTTGTGATGACTCTAACTAAAATTTCCATGCAGAAGCCTTTTTGCTTGAATATGTAGGGCATTTTACTTTTCCTTCATGTTTTGGTCCCTGTTTCCATATAGTCTTGTTCTCCATGTCACTTGGGTCATCTTAGCTCACGATTACTTTCGATGAACTCTTTCGTAAACATACAGGGTGAGAGTCTAGGAGCCTACATTTCAAATTACGCTGACACAGTCCTTCAGGGGAAGACCAGTTATCATTTATTTATATCTTAAGATGATTTTAAGGATCTGGCCTCTCCTGTGGGCATATGTATTTTAAGCCTTACCTGTAATTTTGAAAGAGACGCGTTGTCTGCTATTTGTAAACAGTGCCTCAGAACTACATGCAAGAGGAAGAGAGATGGTGGTGGTTTGGTTTGGAGGGAAGTGTAGGATACGTATTACTAACACTTACTGGGTCTTCTCTAGAGCAGTAGGTATTTAGACAGACATGCACATGTACGCCCACTGCAACACTCCAAATTTATGAGACCAAGCTGCTTTGATGGAAAAGGGACTATACCTTAAATTGATTTTAACAACTTTGAGTAAGGCTTTTAACCATGTAAGTAGCAAAGTATTACTAGTGCCCACCTCACGATGGTATTTTTGGGGTTGATGTAATCCCTTCATTTCCTTTCATCATGGCAGACTCCAAGATCCTTTGAGATTCTGGAGCTGCAAGCCCCTTTTTGATGACTAGAAACATCCACAGGTGGAAGAAGGGCAGGAAGCCAAGTGAGCCAGCCTCTTTCTAGGTGTAGATCTTCTTGCCTACTTGGGAATTCCCTTTACATATCTCATTGGCATATTTTGGAAAAACTAGAAATAGACTAAGTTGTGCTCTCTAGAAGCAGGATTTTAGGAACTTCTGAAGTCTTATTCTTGATACTAAGCCATAGTCACAATATTTAATCTTCCAGTCATGACTACCTGTACACCTTTTGATTAAAAAGGGGTTTTTTGTTTAAATTATTGGAATATAGCAGGAAGAGCATTGTGCATGAAGTTAGAAGACCTATGTCTCAACCCTAACTTTACTGTTTAACTTTCCTCTGTGACTTTGGACAGGTTTGTAAATTTCTGTGAGTCCTTTTCTTCTTGTCTGTAAAATGGGAATAGTAGTATCACTATGCAGATTAAATAAGACAACATCATATGACTGTAGAGCATCAATAAATATGTTATTTTTAGAACATAATTATTATCCCACCCCTGCCTTCTGTGAGAAACACCATTTGGTTGAAAATTTTCCCTGAAGTTTTCAGTTTAGACAGGGAAATGGGAGGATGTTTCTTGACTTCAAAAGTTGAAGCAGAGTGCTTTAATTAATCTCTGCAGTAGCTCTTTGAGGCTGATTTTGTTGTTACTAACTTTCCAGATAAGGAAACTGTGAGGATTTCAGTAACTTACTCAAGGTCAGTGTGATCTCAGTCCCAATATTGGTACTAGACCATCCTAATAACTTAGAAAGGCACCTATTTTACCTGTGTCCCAAGACCCTTGTGGGTAACTGGAAATTGCTATCTTCTCTCAGCATTGAAATGAGAAAAATAAGAGAGTAGCAGACTTGACTGGCATAGCTTGCCCCTCCAGGGACTCCTGTTCCTAGATTCTGGATAGAAGGCCTCCTTCTACCTTCCCCAGCAGTAACCAGAAGGGACATCTGTGCTTTGGGAAGAATTGTGGTGAAAGTAGTTAAGTATTTCATGGAATCAGTATTGAGCTCTGCATTCTTGCATAATAGTTGTTTTCATGATAAATTGCTTCATGTAATTGTTGGCACCGCCACCACTTCCTCTTTGGATTCTTGACAACTATCGGCAAGGTTTTTAATCAGTGATTGATTGCAGTTGCCATCACATGGCTTCTCTTTGAATCACTCAGTTGTTGTCTTCTTTATGTGGGAAGAACTTGACACCTATACTGCCTTCTGGGAATTGTTTTGCAGAATACATATTATATAATATGTGATTTTGCAGATAATGTACAACTCTGGAAAGATCTCTTCATTCTTTTCAAATAATACAGGTCTGTTTCTTCTGCTGAATCAATTTTGCCGTAGAAGAATTGTGGCAGCACGAGTAGGAGCCCAGAACTGAACGAGATGTGTGTGGAGCATTTAGCACAGAGCCTGGCACTCTGTAGTGTCAGCACCTGCTGCTACTGTTTCACTCTCATTTTGTCACAGTCTTATCAGATGGTTCGGAGAGTGGAGCTCAGGAAGTCAATCACAAAAGCGTTACTTTCTCAGCGGTGTGAATAGCTGCAGTTCTGAATTCAAATGGCAAGTAATAATTTCAGTGAAAAGTCTTAAGTACTAGAAGGAAATCATGTTCGTCTTGTCCATCTCCTCTGAAAGGAAGCCAAAAGCAGTGGTTTGCTACTGGATTGTACTCTTCCACCATTAAAATATTTTTAAGTATAATTATAATTTCTGTAGTTACATCTTAATGATGGAAAGTACTTACATAATTCCATTAAAGATGGCATGCCTTGGGGACCTCATGTCATGGCTGCCCAAATCAACAATATTACCACCTAGTGGCCACTGGGTTAAACTGCAAACACATGATCCTTGAGACCCACAAAGTCCCGGTGCCTCATCTCAGAGGCTAAAAGTGATTGAAGATGACAGTAAACACCATTAGCGTAAATGATTTCATCTTTGATACCTGTTAATTACCAGAATGTTCAAACTCTGTTTTATAGCATATGAGACTTTGAAAGGCTGCAAGCTGAGACTAGAGAATGCGGTCATTTTTTAATCCTTTTATTAATCTTTCAAATGGAGAGAAATAGATCTACCTTTCTCTACCAATTTTTATATTTCAGTTTTGGTTGATTTCTATTTTTTCTTCTAAAAATTAAAAACTGTGCATTTGAGTAGATCATAATTGTTTTAAACAGGGATAAACAATGGTTTTTTTCCACTACAGGAAATATGCGATGTCGGCTCAGGTCCTTGCGCAAATTTGGCAGAACTTTCACAAATTTGGCAAGAACTGATCGCTGATAGCACATCCTTTCTCCACGTCTGAGTCTGCAACCAGGACCTTTGCTATTTACCACTTCCCCTCTCCCACTTGCATCTATCGACTTGTTGACACTCAAATTGCTCATTGAAATGAACAAACTATCTGCCTACTGAGCTCACCTCACCATTCCATTTCCTTGCTGAAACAAATGAAATGTGGAGTAAGTGTAATAATTGTAGGGAAGTATGGTATATTCAAGTAGGTAATGTAGGAATCCACTGAAATATCTGAATTGCTCTTCTCCCCAGGAGGGCACTATTCTTCCCTTAATATCTTCCCTTCGGTTTCACGATTCTAGGATTAAGCCTAGTTGCTAACATGATATATGTGCATGATCATCTGCTTTCTTAAACTTAAGCTTCCTCTGGCATTGGTTCCCAGTTTATAGTCATGGCTGTGGCATTAATTGTAATTGGTATGAGCTTCATGTGGTGAAATGGGTTCCAACATGTTGACAGCAATTACTGGAGCTAGAGAGTTCTGGGTAAGATTCAAGGGGTGGGTTTTGCATCTCTTTCAAATTGTTTTCTTATTGTTTCTGTAATAGTCTCCCAGGAGACTAGTAAAAAGAGGGCTGGCTTTAGAATTACACAAACCCGAGTTCAAATCTCTTCTGTAACTATCTGACCTTGGGAAAGTTACTTCATTCAAACAAGACTGGGTTCTCTCATCTCAAAGACAGAGGTGATAACACCAGTACTATACGGTTACTGAGAAATCAAATCAGGTACCATACATGAGCCATCTAGTATAAGATCCACCATAATCATATGCATAAATACTTGTTCTCTGCCTTCCCTTTACCCTCTCCTTATGTTCCTTTGTGTTTTGCTGTGACTTTGATTTCTTTTTTTTTTTTTTTTTACAAATAGTTTATTGTCAAATTAGTTTTTACATAACACTCAGTGCTCATCCCCAAAGTGCCCTCCTTCATGCCCATCCCCCCCACCCCCCCACAACCAACAAACCACAAATTTTGTGTGACTTTGATTTCTTAAGCAAAGTCAGATTTACTTTCATTTTCATCTAAGATACTTTGTTGACCATGGGTCCTTCTTTTACCACACTAGCACAGATAAAGCTGTTCAAACTGTTCATTAAATATTAGTTAAATTAAGATCTTATTATATTCTAGGCACTGTGGTATTTGCTGTTGATAGAAGGATGAGTAAGATGAACACAGCCTTGCCTCTGGAATTTATATTTGCTAGTGGAGATTACAGCCTGTTGGCATGAGGAATCCATACGGCATATTCTGGTTATCTCTTGCTGTATAACCAATCACTTCAAAACTTAGTAGCTTGAATTGACAATTTATTGCTATCTCCCACAGTTCTGTGGGTTGCCCAGACTGAACTGAGTGGTTCTTGTTCTGGGTTTCCTGAGGTTGGAGCCATCACGTGGCTTTGCAATCATCAGATGACTTCTTCATGCACATGTCTGGATCCTGGGCTAGGATGGATGACACTGGTGGGGATTGGCTGGATCCAATGTAACTGCTGAATCCATGCAACCTCTCCACATGGCTTGGGCTTCCTCAGAGCTTGCTGACCTAAGGGTAGTTAGACTACTTAAAGAATTGCTAGCTCTTCCCAAGGAAAATGTCGGAAGAGAAGGGAAGCAGAAACTACCAGCCCCTCTTAAACTCTAAGAATAAGACATCGTGTCACTTTTGGTTGAAAAGCCACAAGCCAGCCCAGTTTCAAGGAAGTAGAGCAGTAGTTTCTACCTGCCAGTGGAGAACAGTGCCATGTACAAGGAAGGAAAGAATTGATGGTGGCCATCCTGGAGGCATCCTTGTTCCTCAGTTTCATGTTCCTGGTATCTAGACTGTCAGCTAGTAGATCCTGGCTTTTGTTAGTGCTTGCCCTAGGAAAAGGCATCATTGTTTTCTTCAGGGGTCAGATAAATAGCAAAATATAGATGTGTTTGCTCTGGTCCTCATGACTTGTTCAAGATAGATGAGGTTTCCAGGGAATAAGGTTTTGCCATTCTCCTTAATATCTCTCTAAAAAAGACTCCTTATTTCTCTGTGTTACTACATGGGAAGAAATAAACAGCCTCATAAATAGTAGCCCCACAAACCCACCTTACCATATGCCTCACATGTGTTACACACCTATTTTAGCACGTGAAAATGATCACCATCAGCCAGGACGTATTTTCCTGGGACTCCATATAAAGTTCCATTTGCTACAATGTCTATTCCACTTTTTTTTTTCTATTTTGAGATTTTTCTCCTTGGAGTTGGAGCCCTAACAAATTAATCCTCTGAGAACTCAACACTTTGTTCACTTGACATATTGAAGACTCTCCTCTTTCCTTCTCCCAGAGACAACTAGCATTGAACCTACTCTCCTGGGCCCTTTCCTGCAACCTTATCATCATCTTATTTTAAATATGGTTCAGTGCATTAAAAAAACATAAGGCACAAAAGTCACTTGCTTTTCCAGCACAGGTGTAAGAGAGAAGAGAACATTTGTGCTGCCATATTCTTATTGTCAATACAAATGCTCAGTTTAAGGTGTGGATTTAACTATTTTGATACCTCCAAAGAAATAACTTAACAGAAAATGAACAGAATTGGGAATGTGGGTGTCCCCTTTCGTGTACTCTTGCCTTCCATGAAATTTTTCACTCTGAAACCCAGTGGTGAGTTTGCATGCCTTTCTAGTGGACCAGATTTGCTGTCTGGTCCCTCAGTGGATCATGATTAGTGATGCTCACTCTGACACACCTGAAGATCAAGGGGGTACTCTCCTGCCAGAAAAGCATTTGCTGGCAAGTTTTAATCTTCTATGAATCCATAGAGTTGAGTTTGGTCCCAGGAGGGTAAAGAATGTTTTAAAGATTGATGAAGACTCTTCTTAGCTACAGCAGACCATGTGGTCCAGTGAGATGAGGAGATGTCCTTTGTACTTGTATGAGTTCTTGCTGTGTTTGTCAGGGTTGTTGTAGCTGACAGTCTTATCTATATGACCTACTGAATAACAGAGAAAACAGATCTAACCAACTGCACTATGCATAGATAGGCTTTAAAATGCTTTCTCATAGAGCTGAGGTTGAGGGAGTGGCTGATGGAAGGTATAGATTTAAGAGCCACTTATAATAGGGGCTGAGAATAGGGGCACCTGGGTGACTCAGTTGGTTAAGAATCCAACTCCAGCTCAGGTCATGATCTCGCAGTTTGTGAGTTTGAGGCCTGCGTTGGGTTCTGTGCTGACAGCTCACAGCCTGGAGCCTGCTTTGGATTCTGTGTCTCCCTCACTCTGTCTCTCCCCTGCTTGTACTCTGACTCCTTCTTTCCCAAAGATGAATAAACATTTAAAAAAAAAAAAAAAGTAAATCACACTGAAAATAATAGTTTTTTCAAGTGCTAGTTTATCTACCAGTCTTCTGTTTCTGAAAATGTAGGTAAGCATCCAGAATTTGGAATTTTTATTAAAACTCTTTAAGTTTCAATTACATTTTCCAGATGGATCAATTTGAAACTCTACCTACCTTAATTTAAAATAATTTTAATAATTTTAAAATAATGGCATTGTTACCTTGGATTTATGTAACCTCTTTTCCAGGGGCACACTACATATAATACATATAATACTCTGAGATTAAAATACCGTATATGTGTCTATATATATATAGGCAGAGACAGACCGACAGATTTCTCAAAAATATTAAGTGAACAACATCCAAGAAGCAACTAAGGAGGAAGAAGCTAGGAAAGTAGCCTAAATTGTTTCTCACAAACTGTGATAATCCAAGTTCAACCAAGATCAGTGAGCTGTCAGGAAAAAGGAAAAAAAAAAAATCCAAGCAAAAATATCTAAAGTAATAGCCAAAGGGATAAAGAAAAACCACTGGCTGGATAAACTGTGATAAATGGTGTGGTTTGTTTGTTTTCAAATTTTGTTCCTATGTGTAAGTCCCTCTTTGAGCAACAGTTTCAGTGTAATACAAACCTTTTGTACTGTGACACTCTTGTCTATGTGTATCTTCCAAAGAGTGGGAGGGTGGAGTGAGGAAGTCTTCTTTAAACAACTATTTCTCATATTTCAGAATTAACCAGTTGTAGGCGTTCATACATATTTCCGGGACTCCAGTTGCCCAGAATTACGGTCCACTCATTGCTCTGTATGGGACATGCAGATCCCCTGACACAGCTTCCTCCTGTGTTTGTGCCCAGTTCTCACACATTCTGCCTCCCTCTGTGGTGGCTGTCCTCATCGTCCCAAAGATTGCTCCACTGCCTGCAGCACTGCCTCTTCCCTAGGCAACCATCTTTGCTGTGGTGCCTAATGACATAACCAAGCCTCTGGGGTCCCTGTAACTTGCCTGCATGTGGAATCCCACATCATCTAGAATGCCTTTCACATACCAACTCTACTATTCATGCAAAAAAAAAAAAAAGATTTTAGTCACTTGCATGCAATTGTCTGTGGAGATTAACTCCTTAGTAGCATTTTTAACCATGCTGTTAGCTCCTTAGGAGTATTTTTAAGGTGCCGATGGCAAATGTTCCTACTCTTCTACTACTGATTTGGGGAAGATAGAGCCATCACCAGCTAGATATTCAGATAGTATCGCAGCTCCTCTTGAGGGTACGATAATCTTAGAGGTGACTTGTCTTCAGCTCTCCTTTCCTTCTGGCTTTTCTCTGCGCTGCCACTGACACAGCAACTCTAGTAGTAGAGTCCGAGCTGCACGGATGCTCACCAAGGGCTGGGACACAGCAGCGATGAGCAGAAAGCTGAGGTGCTGGGTGAGTGGTGCACTAAGGTGGGACCCCCAGACCTCAGACTGTCACCTGTCAGTGGGGATCCCAGGGCTGCAGTCCCCCTCTTTGGGAGATGGTTGGTCGCTTTTCAGGTTTATTTGACACTATTACATTTCTAATATGTGGCACTCTAAATGCTCAAAGCACCAAATCTGAAATGTGTTTCCTTAACTTACTATTGTAGGTCTAACTCCCTTTAAGTATACAATCTTTGGTATACCTATAGTAAGTTCTGGATAATTCCTACTTCATGGCCATATTGCTACATGTTGACAGTCACTGTGGGCAGTACAGAGATAGTTGTTTTTTTTTTTTTTAACCCCATTCTCATTTTTTGAAAACTCATTCTCTCTGTCTTAAGGAGAAATAGGTCCTTCAGACAGTCTTCTCAGTCTTATTTCCGGGATTCTGGTATGTGCCAAGCATTGCTGGTTTCTGTAGTCAGCTGATGATGGGGTAACCAAGACGTCTGGGTCTCTTGTCTCAAGAAAACCCACCTTCTGATATAAACAAACAAAAACAATGTGAGGAGTTGCATATCTTCTTTAACAACCATAGGCATTTTCTGGCTAATGGGTCTTCGCTACGAAAGTGTCCTGCTGTGGGATCCAGGGGCTTCGGGTTCTTGTCCTCAAGTAGCTCGTGGTCTAGTTCAGGAGACAAGGAGGACACTACACTGGTAAGCAGTTATGCAGCATAGCACATGCTAAGGGCCAAGTGAAGTCTAAAAGGGTGAAGAAATTCACTGGAACAGTCCTCTTACCTGCAGAAGCCTCGGAACTTAGCTTTGTGGTGACTCTCTCTTGTCGATCCTTGTATCTGAATGTGTCAAACTGCCTGACCGCAGGGAGTGGTGGTATGGGTGGAGAGGATGCAGAGAGTGGTGGGCCTGACCCTACCTAGGGAAAGCCAGGTACTGGAACCACTTTTGGTTCAGCTTGTTGGCTGCTGGCTTTGATCTGGAATCGTGTTTCCATGAGAGTTCTGCCCACTCGTCCTCTGTCACATAAGACAGCCCGCCCCCCCACCTCCCCCCCAGTTTGGTCCACTTTCAAGGGAAATGAGCTGTTTGTCCGGCCACCATCCCTGGTCTGTGTAAACAAGCAGATGGGCAATTAGTGGCTCTGTGAGGGCCTTGGCCCGCCACCCCGCTTGCACATCTCACCCATCTTCTGGACTTGTAGTCGTGCCGGCATGAGATAATGGGGACTGCTCGGCTTTCGAGATTTCCTCATGCTGTTTAGATTTCAGTCTTCGTGTCAAAATCCTGTTGTTCAAGCTTTTTTGGCAAAGCAACCACTGCCAGTCAGCGCATTTGGGGGAAAGAAAATAATTTCAATTCTGGTTCCTTGATGTTTTTCCTTCTCATTAAACCATTTTTTAACGAGCAGGAAATAGAACCGAGACCTACAGATCTGTAGGTAATATCTTTCCTTAATTAGCCAAATGCTGACAAGAGAGGTCACCCAGTTGAACACAGTTTTGTGGGGTTTTTTTTCCCCCTTCTCCCCTTGGGACGGCCGTGTGTGTTGTACACACAGACTGGATGCCAGGAACAGGCTGGAGCCGCCAGGCCGCCCATGGCCATATCAGACTCACAGTCAGGTCACTCGTCACCCTGGGGCTGTTGTAGTTTGTGTTTACTTGAGCATTTCACCCTGGCCAGTATGTTTCTTTTTGGTTTCAAAATACCCAGAGGCTTTGTGGAGGGCTCCCCTGAATTTACCGTTTATCTTTTCTTGAGACACACAGAAATCAGATACCAGCCCCCCAGTACCCAGGCCAGTGTCAGCTTAAGCCCACGGCATTGTATTTCCTTTGTTCTTTCTCCAGACATTGGTATCACCTCCTCAGGTTTTTTTCTCTGTCCCCTTCTGCTTTCAATTTTCTTTACCCTCTTACCTCCGTTTTCTCTTTCTTCTGTAGCTTTCTGTTTTCTTTCTGCTTCCCCCTCCCCCTTATGTTTTTGGTTTCTTATAACATGCCCTCCAGATTCTTTCTTGTTCAGACATCTCTATCTTTACCCAGCATCATTCCAACCATCCTGGTCATTTTTCTTCTTCTTCACCACTTTCTCTCTTGTACTCATTCCTTTCCCAGCCCTCTACCTCCACCTACTAGAACCTTTGAAATGCTTCAGACTGGAGTGTCTCTGGGTGGAGCCACATAAATGAGGCAAGAGCATTCAGCCATCCTTTCAGCAGGATGTCTGTAGAAGCATCATCTTTTCCCCATTTTGCCCCAGGACAGGCGTCTGCTGGTGGAGCACACCCTGTGCTCTGGGTCCAGTCACAGCCATTCATTGTCAGGCATTTCTTCAGCATTATCTGCTGTGTCTGAGGCCCTGGGAAAGAATGACAAATCAGATGTGAATTCTAGCCTCAAGGACCTGATAGCTCTGACACAAATCTTGCCCCACCTTTCAGGAGTCTTTGATGGAGTCGATGAACCTATCCTTTAGAAAATTCCTTCTCTTTGCTGTAGGCCAGCATTCTCTTTTGTCCTCTTTCTATTTCATAAATACTCCATAAAGTCTTCCACACTGGTTCCTCACCTTCCTGATCTCTACATGGGGGTGGGGGTGGGGGGCAGGAGGGCTCAGGACTCAGCCCATGGATTTCTCTCTCTCTCTTTCTCTCTCTCTCTCTCTCTCTCTCTCTCTCTAGCTCTGCTCACTTACCAGGTGTGGTCACATCAAGGCTTTAAATACCCATCTATATTCTGATGACTCCCCAGTTTCCATCTGTAGCCCACACCTCTTCTCTCCGTTTCAGATTTGTACGTCCAACTGCTTCTTCAATGTCTTCACTGGAGCAGATCTCAACTTGGTGTCCAAAACCAGACTTTGATTTCCCCACTTCACCCCATCATCCTCACACATGTGTTTACCGCAGCACATGGAACTGCCTTTATTCAATGTTCAAGCCAAAAATCTTGGAAATGTACACCCTTTCTTATCTCTCACTGCACCAGTCATTAGAAAATCCTGTCAGCTCTTCCTTCAAAATACATGCAGAATCTGACAACTCCTTTCACTTCACCTGCTGCTCTGTTGGTTCAGTGAGTCTTCATTTCTCACCTGGACTATTGTAATAACTTCTAAGTGGTCTTCCTGCTTCTAGCTTTGCCCCTCAGATCCTTTTAAAGTTAATGTAAGATTAAGTCACTCATTTTCTTAAAACCCTCCAGAGACTTTCCATTTCAATCATCATGGAATTCAGAGTCTTTATTGAACCTACAATGCTCTGTGTGATCTGACTCCCACCACCTCACTGTCCTCAATTTTTATCGCTCCTTGCCTTGTTCTCTCAGTCCTGACACCCATAGCCTTCCTGCTGATCTTTGAGACTGGCCAGCATACTTCCACTGTGAGAAGTGTACTAGCTCTTCCTTTGGTCAGAATGTGCTGTCCCCAGATATCTACACAGCCTGCTCCCTTACTTCATTCTGACCCTTGCTCAGATAACAGAGACAACATCCTGATGAGATAACACCTTCACAGACTGTTATTGCCTCTTCCCGTTTTTCTGCTTTATATAGTTCTGTAGCACTTCTCTCCATGTGAAATACCATGGTGTTCATTGTTTTCTTTCTGCTCCCATAAGAAGTATGTTTCTTGAGGTCAGAGATTCTGTTCTACTCATGGCTTACAGTGCCTGTAGGCATGCTGTGCTATGAATATTTTTGAATTAATGAACAGAAGAGGTTCTTTCAAGGATATGCATAAAAGCTGCGATATAGCTCAGAGGTGAGGGAAAGGAGGTAGGCTCTGAGCTAAGCATTAATATATGGAATATGAAGAATATTCTAAGGAAACTGAATTGACTCCATGGAGCATATAAAAATTATGGTGAACATATCCATTGTAGGTAGAATATTATAAACATAATGTCTGCCCAGGAGAGATCAGGAGGCCAGGCCCTGCTAACCATGCCCCTGACCACTCTGATCTAGGTGCACCTGTCTTATGTAGATCAAATTTCTGACCAGCCAGTATGAGACCCACAGGAAGGTAACAGGGGTGGGTGGGGGAGAGAGGCTGCCAATAGAACCAGGAGGTGTTTCTGGTACAGTCACCTGCAGAATCACTTCAAGGAGAACGTGAGGAAGATAGGAAGTAGATGGAAAGAGGCAGTGAAGATTGAGTCAGTTGGCAAAGATGGTTTGTAGTCATACAGATACACTCCTAAAAACTAAAAGTATAAAAATGAAACACTCTGGCTGGATTTATCAGGAGTCTTCCATCCACCTAAGTTCTCTCCACTTGTAAGTTCCCCCCTGGGGGCTCCCTTCCACATGGGGTTGAGGATATGTGCAGGGAAGTGATGTGATAAGAGCTGTGGAATAAAACGTGATACTGGCTACAATGTATGCAGTGACTAGAGGTGATTGTGTAAGAAGCCAGGCAGTAACAGAAGGGAAAAGTGATGAGGATCTGCACTAGGGGGCATTCTTTGGGAAAAGATAGGAGAAGTTAAAAAGAGATGACGTTACACAGGCCAGGCCTCCAGGATTTAGGGAGCTGATAGAATGTAAGCTCCATGAAGGCAGAGACCACTTCACTTGTGTTCCTTGCTGTATACCCAGGACCCAGCATATGATGGGCGCACACTAACTACTTGGTGGTGAAGGAATAAGGGTCATTGGAAGTGGGAGAGTGGAAATGTAGGATGACAGGTGAGACTCAGAACGTAAGTGACAGAAAGACTAGAGTGCCATAGCAAGAAGTGATGAACACGTGCTGAAGAGCTTGACTTCACCCTGGAGCGGACAGGGAGTAGGCCTGAGTGATGTGTCCACTGGGAGATGGGGACTGGAGTCTAGCGCTCACAGCTGGGAAACAGCCACAAGGCAGCAAGGGGTGAAACTGTAAAGAGATGGGAAATGGAGGGCGAGTAGAAGAAGCAAGCGACAGGGGGAACTGAGGTGGGCCGGGAAGTATACCATAGAGATAGACAGGACAAGGTGGAAAAAAAGAATCTGAAGAAATAGGAGAAGCTCTGAAAGCACAGCACTCAACGTAAGGGAAGAGAGTTCCAAGGAGCCTGTGTTCAGAGGTGACCATTGGGTGACAGAATAGCCACTGCAATCCTGAAAGTGGCTCCAGGAGGCTCTTCATTTCATACCATTCCCTATAGTCCCTTAGCCATCCCCAGGCACCCTGGTCAACCACGTATTCGTATCTCAGACCCAGACTTGCCTGGAAGAACTTCTCTCTGCTTTATAGAGAAAAATAAAGCAGACTTTTTACAATGACAAAGTATTAATCTACTTTTACATTATTATCAAGCTTGGGGAAGGCAGACACAACTGCCATTTTGATTCCCTTATGTGACTGGG
Source organism: Hyaena hyaena (assembly GCF_003009895.1). NCBI lineage: Eukaryota > Metazoa > Chordata > Mammalia > Carnivora > Hyaenidae > Hyaena > Hyaena hyaena. Next base: position 1,136,504 of record NW_024080924.1, read on the forward strand.
CTCTTAGGAGGGGCTTAGAAGAGAAACTAGAAAAGCAGGGAGTATTCTGGATCATAGCCCTTCAACATGGACATTAGCAGCACACTGTCATTACCCTGTCCCCAAAATGCCCTATCACAGCAGGACCCACACTGTTCTTACATTCCTCATGTTGCTTAATTGAAGAAGCCCTTTTGCCCTTATTGTCAGGATTTCTGAGATGTAAAAAGCTTGAGACTTTCTTGTCAATTAAGTGTACAGTGAGGAGATCGGGCAAGACATGTGTTCAAACAATGGGTATGTCATCTTCTTCACCAAATGAGGGAGACAGTTTTGTATTCATTAAGTGCAGAGTTTGTGAGATGTGTACAGTTAAAGTAGAAAAAGTGAAGGGATTGATTTTAGGGAGAGAGCATCTGGGCATTTAGAGTATTGAAACTAAGGGTATGAGAGAAAAGGAATTGCTGACATAAAAGTAAGTTAGAATATGAATTACCATTGCTATAAATTACAACAAATAGAACCACTGAAATGGGGATGTGAACATTACTGTACTCCTAAATAAAATTAAAATGAAGAGCAAAGAGCAGGACAGCACATGAAAAGCTCTCTGCTTTTTATCCATCAGTTCACAAAGTTCACTTCCTCCCTGCCCCCCTACCCATGTATTAGACACTTACTGGGACTCCTCCTTATCTGTGTCCCAAGGTTATCTGAACACCAAGGTCACACTTAGGAAGGGAAGATTTTTAATTCAAGGGGATTGAGATAGGATGCCCATGGAATTACCTATAACATCTACTTGAAAACAAAACCCTTGCAAACCGTCACATCATGGAGATAACAGTCTAGAATGAAAAAACTGCTGTGTTTTTTAAGGTTGCAACTTAGACCATGGTAAAAAAAAAAAAAAAAAAATGTGTCTTCATCTGCAAATAATCTTTGCTTTGGAAATTGGAAGAATAGGGCAGGCTTCCTCACAGGATATCTAGTACTTTCCCCACTTTTGGTGGCAGAAACCTGGTTGGTGGTCTAGACCAGGAAGGAAAGTGACATTCCAATTTGGAAGAGAAAGATAACTCTAGGTTAATTTTTTAAGGTCATGATTTAGGAAAAAAATCCACTAGGTACACCTGGGTGGTTCAGTTGGTTCAGTTTGGCTCGGGTCATGATTTTGTGGTTTGCGGGTTATAGCCCCACATCGAGCTCTGTGCTGACAGCTCAGAGCCTGGAGCCTGCTTTGGATTCTGTGTCTCCCTTTCTCTCTGCCCCTCACCCACTCATGCTCTGTCTCTCTCTCAAAAATAAACATTAAAAAATTGTTTTTAAAAAGGAAAAATTTCACTAAAGTAAGGGATGTCTTTTATTTAAAGTCTATTTTAAATGTATCTGAATGATTGGCTATCCCTTATCCATGAGTGTCTATGATTACATGGTCAGGACCAGATGTGCATCCCAGGCAGGTTGGGTGATACCCATGCGCTCTGCCCTCTCCTCCAGTCCTTCCTCCTGGGCTCTCCAACAGCTGTGTACTTGTATAAAGGAAGAGACTGGATTCCCTGATGCTACTCTGCTTCCAAACAAGTCCTACATAATTCAAATTCACAACCTATGACAAAGGTAATACCTTTCCCCTGAGAATGCCCCAGAGCCCCAGTGCCATGTTTTGGCTGAATGTTTTGGTAGTGTTGTATTAGCATTGTGAAGGGCTTGAATGCAGTAAAGCCTTTGACTTCTTCTGCAATGACTATGGAGCACGTGATCTAAAATTGACCAGAGTGATCGATCAGTGATGGCGACGGGTACCCCTTTGAAGAGTGATTACATTTTCAGGATCAAGAGAAATAAGAAAAAGATGAAAGAGTGTTCAAAGAAAGATGGTACTTGGATTACCTTTATCTGCTCACTTTCATAGTGTTATTTCCTTGGAGGAAAAAAAAATAGCTGCAAATGATAATGGTGGGAATGAGAGAGACGGGATGGAGGTGAGTTTGAGCCACATTTTGGGAGAGAGGAACAGCCAGCTGAGTAGAGCCTGGGAAGTGGGATGATTGGTTTCTTTGTTTTGGGGTAACGAATAATAGTCTGGATGTGGGTCTTTGGCTTCTGTATTTCTTTGTTTGCGTTTTGTGTCTCTATTTTTTTTTTCTTTTGAGGCAGCCTGAAAAGAAAGAGCAAGGGATCTTAGAGTGAGTTAACATAGAGTGAGAAACATATCCATCTGTGATTAAGGTTTCAGTTCCTCAATTTGCCACTACCAAAGCCCAATTCCAGAAACCATGTGGGAGGAGGAGATTGACTCAGATGAGCTAGGCAGTTTCATCAGCTTGTTAGTCAAGGCACAGAGGATCCTGAGCCTGGCTCAAGACCATGTTGACATGGCACAAATATAATTTTTCTAATTTTTCTGAAGGAAAAAGAAACAAGTTTAAGAAGAGCAGCTCACCATGCAAGGGTTTAATTTGGTTTTCAGCAGTCTGGCAAAATAGGCATGTTGGGGGATGGTCTCAACTAACTAGAATTAGCTGAGAGCAAATAGAACTGGATTGGAAATAAATCTCATGAGGTTCTGAGAACCAGGAAAAAATGGGAAAAGATACAGTAGACATTATACAGGGTTATCACTCTCAAAATCCCTCTATGGTGTGAGAGGTGCCTACTTCTTTGTATAAAATTTGAGCTTACAAAGGAGCCCAAGAAAATGAAAATGGAGTAAGTAAATTCATATTTAATTAAATGAGATACCCACATTCCTTTTCCTTAAGGATTTCAGAGGCTGACCTTGAACTTGAGTTAGGTCTTTTTTTTTTTTTTAATATTTATTTTTGAGAGAGATAGAGAGGGAGAGAGCAGGGGAGGTACAGAGAGAGAGGGAGACACAGAATTCAAAGCAGGCCCCAGTCTCTGAGCTGACAGCACAGAGCCTGACATGGGACTCAGGCTCACAGACCATGAGATCATGACCTGAGCTGAAGTCAAACGCTTCACCCACTGAGCCACCCATGCACCCCAAGTTAGGTCTTTAATACATTTAAAATCTAAGATTATTTGATAAGGGTTTAAAGGGGGTGGGGCAGTGTGTTCATCACATTGCACTTGGGTCAGTGATATGGGTGGCAACCATTCCCCAGGCTATTGCTCCATCTCTTTTATGGGCTAATTTTAGGCATCTTGAATGAGCTGGATCAGAAGGCTTGCTTCCTTGGCCCTTGGCTTTCAAGACTGTTTTGGTGCCAGTTGGCTTTCTGTGGGTCTCCTCACTTGTCAATATGGGATATATCCTACTTTTCCAGATGAGACCCTTGTTTCCAGATGAGACCCTTGTTTCCAGAAGAGACTTTTCCAGATGAGACCCTGAAACAAATCAGCCATTGTTTCAAAAGACACTCCCATAACCCAAGTCATTCCTCCCCATCAGTTTCATTAGCTGAAGACCAAAATCTTTTCTTTCCCATCACTGTGACTCTCCTACTTATACTAGCAAAGAATTACAGAGTGAGATGGCTTTAGATGAGGTAGCAGCCATTAGAAGGACCGTATTTTAAAATATGACCATTAGAGATAAAGAAATTAGGAAGATAGCATACAGTAAACATTCAGTATATTATTGGGGGAGGGTAAGGGAGAGGAGAGAGGAAGGATAGTAAAATGGAGAAGGGGAAGATCATGTTCCATAAGAAAAACAGAATTGGGGCAAAACAGTCTGTCCCTTGCTTTTTTCTCATTGACCACTCTAAGTACAATAAGTTGCCATACTTCCTGTCCTCCCTCCCTCCCCCCCTCCCTCCCTCCCTCTCTCCCTCCCCCTCTCTCTCTCTCTCTCTCTCTCTCTCTGTGTGTGTGTGTGTGTGTGTGTGTGTGCATGCACGCGTGTGTCTGTCTGTCTTACATATGCACAGCATACTCTATTCAGGTAATCCTGAATCAGAGCTGAGTGACAAAGAAATAGGAACCCCAGCAAATGCCCTACATATTATCAAGCCGTGAATTATTAGCAGTTTCAAACACTTTTTGAGTTGTCCTCTCAAAAGGCTCTTCCCTTTCCTCTGAAAATGTTCACAACATCATCTCAGTAGCCACCACAGTGAAACCTCTCTCCACACGGATGTGCAATTGTCGGTGAAAAAAAGTCAGGGGAGCTTTAGAGGAACAATAGCTCCTTTGCAAATTGCTGCTACATCAGAAGAAAAGCTGAGGCAGGCATAGCATATTCTATTTTACACACCGCAAACAGACAAACAACCCCCAGATTTGGAATCAGGAGTTAACAAAAGCATTAAACCCGTCGGGCTTTGAGAAGGAGCAATGTTTTTTTCATATTTTTCCTCTGCTACCATTATTTATATAACAAATGGCTGCAAAATGCAATCATGTCAGATGTTGGAAATAAACTCTTTGGGGTATAGCTATTTTTAAACAACCCATAGTTATAGGGCTGTTTTAAAAACATGCAAAAGCTGAGTTTGTGTTTTAAATCCTAAGTGGTCTCAGAAAGTCTGTATTGTTAGCCTAGTGCTAACCTATGGAACAGAAAAGCTTTTCAAAAGTGCCTGAACTCCCTCAGGAATGATGATGTTTTCTAGAGTTGCAAAAATTCAAATTGGCCATAGATTGAACCCCACTATTTTTAGACAGATACATCGAAATCCCTGGTGCTTCGTCTTTCCCACTTTGGAGAGCATGGAACTCCTCTTGCAAATATATGCAAAGTACTTCCTCACCAGAAAATTCTATTTAGTGACACCAAGAACAAGCATTCCTTCCCTACCTCCCTTCACCCTTGGGAATCAGAAGTTCATAAAAAGAATGCTGCAATCTTGGGGATTATTTGCATGAGTGGATTATCTGAGTCACTCTTTGAGAGGTTGTATTCCTGGTCTCTCTTCTAGTAACCCAAGCTCACTGCTCCCAGAAGAGATTTTCCCCCCAGTCTAGTGAGCCACATGGTCGTCTTCCTGACCTCTGCAACATCCCCCCCTCCCAACACACAAACACCCCGCCGCCGCCACCACCACCTGCCACTTACCCCTCCAGCCCTGCCTAGGCTCCTGCTCACATGGAAGAAATAGAAGCTTCAGCTTGAGCCTGAGGTCCCAGCTCTGTCTCCCTTTCTCTAGCCAAGTTAACACACACCCTCAAAACTGCCATCAAGTCCCACTTCTTGTATAGGACTTCCCAAGCTCCTATAATATTTATGACTTATTATTAAGAATAATAAAAATAGCATTAGCTAGCATTTATTTAACACTCTGAGCCTGATATTAAGCATAATCCCTTTCAGTTCTCATTTTAAAAACCCTTGAGGAAAGCACTGTTATTATCTCCCATTCTGCAAATGTGGTCACTGAACTCAGACTACTTCTGTTTGATCAGAGGAAGACTTCAGTGAGGACAAGTTAAGAATTCGGTGTCGCGGGGGGCCTGGATGGCTTAGTCGATTAAGCGACCTACTCTTGGTTGTGGCTCAGGTTATGATCTTGCAGTTTGTGAGATCGAGTCCTGCATTGATTGGGCTCCACATTGATAGTGTAGAGCCCGCTTGGGATTCTCTCTCTCCCCATCTTTTTCTCTGCACCCCCCCACTTGTGTGCACGTGCTCTCTTCCTCTCTCAAAATAAATAAATTTTAAAAAAATTTAGTGTGGGATTCTGGTGGTTTGGACTGGAGTAAAGCAATAAGTAGGGAGAAGGGATTGAAAGGGGTCTTTAGATGTTATAACCCGCTCCTCAGAGAGGAAGGGCTTTCCTTAGACTTACCCTTGTGGGAATGAGGTCCTCTCTGTCATTATTAATGTAACTGTCACTGCCTCCTTTGTGTCACTTTTTAAGTACTTGAGATATTTTTAAATATTTGAGTTGGTACTTAGGTAATAAAAGAGGCAGATCTCTATTCTGCTCATATTAGAATCCCCACCACCTAGCATGCAGTGGGTGTTCAGTAAATACAGATTGAATTTGTCCAAAAAAAGGAAAGGAGCATTTAAAAGCATTCCTCCTCGTTTAAGTCATAAATGGAATGAAGTGCCTCTAGAAATGAAAACAAGATTTTAAAAGACCTGGAACACAAAATCTAAAAACTCTTCCTACCTATCAAATCCAAAGAACAAGGTCAAAACTGTGATCAGGGGAAAAACACAACACATTTATGCAGAATAGAAGACACTGAGCCTGCAGTGTCTACTTTCTGCAGTCATCGCATAGCCAGGGTGTTTGTTTTTTTTTTTAATCTATCTTTTGTTGATGGCCAGTGGCTAGTTGAATGCATGGATTACGAGATTCTCATAACTTTTGTCATTTGTTAGATAGTCTGTGTCTAATAACTTTGGGGCCAGTCTTTAGCCTTCCAGATTCCCTCAAATTTTGGATGACCTGAATGAAGGATCCTGTATTACCTAGCGAAATGTAGTCCCCTTAACTTTCCCAATTACTGTTAAAAAGGATACATTAAAATGAGTGGCACATAAAAGTAATCCTTATTTAGTTACTTCTCTTAGGTCAGCACAGTGTCTTTCTATTAGTACGGAATTTGGAGTCAGTACCCTCTAACTTTGTCACACAGGAGAAATGTGCCTCCCTTTATTTCTGTGGGAGTGTTGGTCTAAGTCTCTTCATCCTTCCATCACTGAGATCTCGGGCCTTGGAGAATTGTATCTAGATGCAGACCTGGTTTTATATGCCAGCAGCAGAATAATGGTAACTATTTTCATCACTCATGGATCCTAACCTTTAACCAGATGAAAGGGTGATTTTCATGTAGTGGTAGGAGTCTGAAGATCTTTACTGCTTTTATGAGCTGAGACAGTAGGTCCAGTCCATAACAACACCAAATACAGTATCTTGGAAAGTGATTGTATCCACCTGCTTTCAGCTTATGTGCAAGGGAACCAATCCCAGGAAACTGGCCTCAAAGGAAGGCACTGACTGCTGACTTGGTTCTCACCATTGTACTCCAGCAGCCACTTATACAGTCCTTAATATTAATGAAAGTGTAAGTTGGAAGAAATTTTTCATTCATAGAAAACTATCGGCCACTCCCCTATCCTGGGTCCTGTACTATTTACCAGCTGGAAACGCTAGCAACTGGAAAGTGGAAGGTGGTTTGTCCAGTCCTGATTCCTCACTCTGAAGACCCATAAAGTTGACAGAACTTTTGCCTAGAGGTCTGTTTTTAACTTAGGAGGAAGAATTGATGAGTCTAATTAGTTGTTGCATCATCTTAGACTAGGTATTGTGTAAAAATTTTGTGTTCTTGGTTATTGAACTAGTTACATTGGTATTAAGTTAGAGTAAACCTTAAGAAAGCAGAATGTGAAGCTTATTCAGTTTGGCTGGAGTTTTTCCTCTTATTTTTGTGTTCTTACAAAGTGTATTTTGAATTCGCAACCAAACAGCTAGCTATTGCTATAAGAAAGCAATTTTTTTTTAATTTTTTATTGTTTTAATATCATTTATTGTCAAATTGGCTAACGTACAGTGTGTATGGTGTGCTCTGGTTTTGGGAGTAGATTCCCATGATTTATCACCTACGTACAACACCCAGTGCTCATCCCAACAAGTGCCCTCCTCAATGCCCATCACCCCTTTTCCCCTCTGCCCCCACCCAACCACCCTCAGTTTGTTCTCTGTATTTAAGAATCTCTTATGGTTTGCCTCCCTCCCTCTCTGTTTGTAACTGTTTTTTCCCCTTCCCTTCTGCCGTGGCCCTCTGTTAAGTTTCTCAAGTTCCACATAAGAGTGAAAACATGTGGCATCTGTCTTTCTCTGACAAACTTATTTCACTTAGCATAACACCCTCCAGTTCCATCCATATTGCTGCAAATGGCAGGATTTCATTCTTTCTCATCGCCAAGCAGTATTCCATTGTATATAGAAACCACATCTTCTTTATCCACTCATCGGTGGATGGACTTTTAGGCTCTTTCCATGATTTGGCTTTTGTTGAAAGCACTACTGTAAACTTTGGGGTACATGTGCCCCTATGCATCAGCACTCCTGTATCCTTTGGATAAATTCCTAGTAGTGCTATTGCTGGGTCATAGGGTAGTTCTATTTTTAATTTTTTGAGGAACATCCACACTGTGTTCCAGAGCAACCAGTTTACATTCCCACCAACAGTGCAAGAGGGTTCCCCTTTCTCCACATCCTTGCCAGCATCTGCTGTTTCCTAAGTTGTTAATTTTAGCCAATCTGACTGGTGTGAGGTGGTATCTCAGTGTGATTTTGATTTATATTTCCCTGATGATGAGTGACATTGAGCATCTTTTCATGCGTCTGTTGGCATCTAGATGTCTCCTTTGGAAAAGTGTCTATCCATGTCTTCTGCCCATTTCTTCACTGGATTATTTGTGTTTTTTTGGGTATTGAGTTTGGTAAGTTCTTTATAGATTTTGGGTATTAACCCTTTATCTGATATGTCATTTGCAAATATCTTTTCCCATTTTGTCAGTTGCCTTTTAGTTTTGTTGATTGTTTCCTTTGCCGTGCAGATGCTTTTTATATTGATAAGGTCCCAATAGTTCATTTTTGCTCTTAATTCCCTTGCCTTTGGAGATGTGTCAGGCAAGAGAGTGCTGCAGCTGAGGTCAAGGAGATTGTTGCCTGCTTTCTCCTCTAGGATTTTGATGGTTTCCTGTCTCACATTTAGGTCTTTCATCCATTTTGAGTTTACTTTTATGTACAGTGTAAGAAAGTGGTCTAGTTTCATTCTTTTGCATGTTGCTGTCCAGTGCTCCCAGCACCATTTGTTAAAAAGACTGTCTTTTCTGCACTGGATACTCTTTCCTGCTTTGTCAAATATTGGTTGGCCATACATTTGTGGGTCCAGTTCTGGGTTCTCTATTCTATTCCATTGGTCTATGTATCTGTTTTTGTGCCAATGCCATACTGTCTTGATGATTACAGCTTTGTAGCAGAGGTTAAAGCCTGGGATTATGACGCCTCCTGCTCTGGCATTCTTTTTCAACATTACTTTGGCTATTAGGGGTCTTTTGTGGTTCCATACAAATTTTAGGATACTTTTTTCTAGTTTTGAGAAGAATGCTGGTGCAATTTCAGTTGGCATTGCATTCAATCTGTAGATTTCTTTGGGTAGTATTGACGTTTTAACAATATTTATTCTTCCAATCCATGAGCATGGAATGTTTTTCCATTTCTTTGTGTCTTCTTCAATTTCTTTCATAAGTTTTCTATAGTTTTCAACATACAGATCTTTTACATCTTTGGTTAGATTTATTCCTAGATATTTTATGGTTCTTGGTGCAATTGTAAATGGGATTGATTGCTTGATTTCTCTTGCTACAAGAAAGCAATTATTATCATGCTTGCCATCTACCAGAACTTTTCCTCTAAGGAATCACAAACCATTTGATGTGTAGCATATATATAAAGGTGCCACCACATAAAGAGATTTGCCTTAGGTCCATCTCCCAAGAAATACTGTATTTTACCTATCTCCCTTTTCATTGGAAATGCCATAAAGTAGCAAAGGGAGGAATTTTGAAATCTTAGATGTTGAAACTACTAAAGTATTTCTTTATTTGGTCAGTATTTCTAGTAGTCAGAGAAACTTCAGAGAGCATGCTTCTTTCTCTCCTCAATAATTTTATTAGGTTACTGAAATTCCATGGTTTGCTTAGGAGGGAGCATGAGCCAAGTGGTAGACCTAAATCCTGCCTCTTATCTGAGTGTCATGACACTATTATAACCACAAATATTTGTTTTCCATTCTCAGTGGAGATGGGTAGCCTTTTTGGATCATCCTGTGTAGAATACAGCAGATGCTATGTAGAGCTATTTTCCAAATTGTTAGATCTTACAGACAGACTAAATTCCATTCACTGTTACAAAAGCCCAGTATAGAAAGACAATTCTAAATGATAAAAAAATTTAAGACATCTCTTTTTTTTTTTTTTACTAGCTCTGTTAAATTTAGAGACTTGAAATTCTTTCTGGATGGCTTTCAGTGATCAAAATTTACCAAATTAAGAATAAGGAATCCAGACTTTTCCTTAGGAAGGCAGTGAAAGCATAATAGAAAGGATGAATCCTACTAGATTTACCATTTGCCATCCCACTTTTTCAATCAAGATTGTTTGAAAACCTGTCCATATTGATACATATGGATCTAATTCTTTTAACTGCTGTAGGGTATTGCATTGAATGAGTAAACCATGTTTTTCTTGATCCAACACCCCTTTCCCTTTGTGTCATCAACTCCACTGTGAAGAGGAGCCACTGGTGTGTATATCCTCTCTTCTTCATTGGGATTTTGGAAAGATAAACAAAACAACATGAAATGACTAGAACCCTTTTGTTATGAAGTAGTACAAGCCTTAGGACTAATTCTATTTTCTCACACATTGTGCTTTCTGACAAGGTTCCTTAAGCATTCCTTTTTTCTATTTTCATAATGCAATGGCTGGGGCACCTGGGTGGCTCAGTCAATTAAGCATCTGTCTGACTTTAGCTCAGGTCATGATCTCACCATTTGTGGGTTTGAGCCCAGCGTTGGGCTCTGTGCAGACAGCTCAGAGTCTGGAGCCTGCTTGGGATTCTGTGTCCCCCTCTCTCTCTGCCCCTCCCCTGCTTATTCTCTTTCTCTGTCTCTCTCTCTCTCTTTCTCTGTCTCTCTCACTTTCTCTCTCTCAAAAATAAAATAATTTTAAAAATTAAAAATAACACAATGATGATAATCCATATGTGTAAGTGATAGGAATATAAAGTTAGATCATTATGATTAGCTGGGCCTTAATGCCACAACTCAGCCCAAAATAATGCTCCTGAGACCCCAAAACAATCATTTTGCTGCTCATAAATAAGAGTGTAAGTGTTGAGTGGATGAGGTCCAGGATTCTCTTTGGTCTCTCAATGGACAGCAATGCTGCTGGGACCATAATTTTCCATTTTTCTTCTTGGAAAGTCTGACTATAGGCCACTCAGTAAAATGAACCTTGGAAATAAGATTTCTGTCTCACACCATCTATTCGTGAAAGAGAGCTATAAAAGCAAACTCATACCCAGATCCTAATGGAGACATGGCAGTAAGCCTGAGGGAAATGCCATCCTTCAGTCTCTCTTTTAATCCTCTTGTAGCTTTATTTAGTTTCAGGACAGGGTGAGGGCTTCACTTGTGGGCAGACATTCATGTTTTCTGAACTTGTTTATTCAGAAAGTAGTTGAAACAGATAAGAATTAGGAACTCTGGAAAGAGCCAGTACTAAGAAAACTAGGAAGGGCACACCGAATAGTATTTCCATGGCTTTGTCGCTATCTGGAAACTACCTAAAACATTTTAATGAGACTGTGTGATAACACCTAGTGTTCTAGTATAAAGTATATCCCTCTTGGTTCCTACACAGAATTTCCCAAGTAAACTCATAGCTGGACATGGGTTAGAAATGGGACAAAGCAGTCCAGTCTTGGATTGGACTCGGACTGGACTCAACAGTGGATTAGGAAGGATGTCAAGGGAAACCACCCTTGTTTCTCTCCCTCCCTCCCTGTTTCTTGTGAAATTGGTTTATGTTTCTCTAGAATCCTTTGATTCTGTTTTGCTCTCTTTCACAAAATCTTCCTACCAGTTGATCTGATGGCATCAACTCTTCGTGTCCGTTTCTGAGCATATCCTGTTGGTCTGTTTTTCTTTCTCTTAATATCAGGGAAACTTTTTCTTTCTAGGGAATTCAACTTCAATCTTATTCAGCACCTCCTCTGTTGACAGATAGCCTCTCGGGCTGAAGTAAGCAGGGTCCCCAGAGAGTCGTACATTTTTAGAGTGCTATTTCTCCACTGGACTGCAGAGCATTTGACATTACGGCACCTCATTTCCCCTTCCACAGTCCTTGTGAAAGAAGCAAACATCAGGCCCTCTTGACACATGAGGGAAGGGATACTCTGGGAGATCTTCCCTTTTCCAGGAATCACACTGCTAAGTCAGTGATAGATTTAGACATCCAGAGAGAGAATCAGCTCCCTTGGGTCTCTCTTGGAGTTATTTCTGACTACTATTTCAAACTTGTTTCCATCATTCATGTTTTGTTATCCAAACAGACCTTGTCCATGGTTTCCTTGGCCTCTGATTATTACCAATTTTTTTTAACTTCTCAGGACTACTTACTCTAAACAACATCTCCCAAGTTAATTTTGTGTGTCAGGTCTAATACGATTTGAAAAAAGATTACTGAGTGCATAATCATAACCATTTATTTATTATGTGTAGGCCCACAATGTATTGGATATTGTGCCAAGCAAAGGCAAGAGACAGCTCCCTGGCTTAAAGATCTCACAGCCTCGGCTAGAGAGCCAATCCTAAACAGATGTGACTAGAATAGGGCAAGTATCATGCATAAAATAGTAGAGAAAATTGACTCAACCAGTGCTGAGTGCCTATAGTGAGTGAGATTCTGTGCCAGGCACTGTTTATATAGTCATGAACAGAATAGATAAACTTATAATTAAGAAGAAAAAGAAACAACTAACCCAAAGCATATTATGTTGTAATATTGTATATTACAAATTGTGGGATGTTTAGGTTTGATGGGGGGCAAGTTTTCAGAAACCTACTTTAAGGGGCACCTGAGTGGCTCAGTTGGTTGAACATCTGACTCTTGATTTCAGCTCAGGTCATGATCTCACATTTCACAGGATCAAGCTCTGCATCAGATCAGGCTCTGCGCTGGGCATGGAGCCTGCTTGAGATTCCCTCCCTCCCTCCCTCCCTCCCTTCCTCCCTCTCTCCCTCTCCCTCTCCCTCTTCTTCCCCTTGTACCCCTCACTCTTGCATGCATTCTCTCACTCTCTCTCAAAATAAACAAACATAAAAAAATAATAAAGAAACCTACTTTAAAAGAGTGGAGGGCAGGCCTCTCTTCTAAACTGACATTTAACCCAGGGCAAGATCTAATCATGGGAAATGTAGGAAGAAAAACATCATAATCAGAAAGAATATCATGGGTGGCAGCCCTAAGGTGAGAGCTTGACTTACTGAGAAACCAGAACGGGCTAGTACCCTGGGAACTGAGGCAAGCTGTGCATGAAGCATCCTGAAGGCCATGAAAATGGATTTGGATTTCATTCAATATTCAGTGAGAAGCCTTAGAAGAGTTTGTAAAATAAAAGTGATGCGATTGCATTTATGTTTTAAAGGATTATTCAGATTGCTATGTAGAAAATCAACAGAAGCAGGCAGGAGTAGATATAAGCAGGTGATTGAAGTAACTCGGGTGAAAAACAATAGCACTTTGGCCCAGAATGATGGAAGTCGAGATAGAAAAATATGGTATATTTTAGAAGTAGAAAACACAAGGATTTGGTTATGATTTTGATCTTGGCGTCCAAGCAAAGGAAGGTGCCAAAAATAATTTCCAGGTTTTGATCATCCTAGTGACTGGTGATGCCATTTATGGAGTGGTGGAAGACTATGAAAGAAGCAGGTTTGTGTTGTGGTCAGGAACTCAGAGAGAATTTGAATTCCTGGGTAGCTTTCATGTCATGGTGTCCAGCAGGGCAGGGGAAGTGCAAATGTGGATGTTGAGAATGTAGTTTGGAGTCGACAATATAAACTTGAGATTCATCAGCAGAAGAATGGTAGCGATGTGTCTAGCTAATTATATAAAGATAGAAGAGAGGACAACCTTGGGAGCTGGATATATCTAGAGTGCAAGAGGGAGAAGAGGAGGAAGAACCAGTGGAGGGGATGGAGAAAGTGATCAGAATGGTTGAGACATTGACTAATATAAATATGGGCAATAGTGTCTGGCTTGCCACTGGTAAGTACTGTGTTGTTCATGATAATAATACTAGAATCGCTATTTCTGGAAATGTGTGCTAAACTGTAAAGCATTACCTGTATGCAGCTCATGCATCAGTAATGTATGAAGTATTGGGAGTAAGGAAGCTGTGCAAGAATCTGAGTCTCTGCCTATCACTGTGGGACTCCAGATCCCACCCAAGTAGACTTGCGTTTCATGGCATGAAGGAAATGGCATGTGTCCCCTTTCAAATGATGTGCAGGTTTACTTAATATAATCAATAATAAAGAGACCAAGGATTTTTAAAAACCCCTTCCTTAGCCAGTCCTGCTCATACCTGTACCCCCCAGTCCTCCCCGTGACTGCAGCATGGTATCTATTGGTGATAGCATGTGCTGCCATCCCCAAGCCCTTGTTCTCCAACTGTGTGTGGCTTCTAGCACTTACATGAAATCTCATTTATTCACAGATGCCATTTTATAGAACTGTAAAAAAGGAAACACATGGCTTTGGGCAGGGGCATACAGCTCCAACATGGCCTTCCAACTGTTTCTGCAGTAGGATGTTAGGGCTCCAGGCACTGTGCTTCTAAGTTCAGAGAAGCCCAATCTGTGGAGAAAATCTTTGCAAATGTGAAAGTTACCTGTAGAGCATTCTGTACCGTCTGTGTGGCTTTCTTTCCACTCAGCTCCTTTAACATAGATATTCATGTTCAGGTGGTTAGTTATGATTATTGATATCCCCCTATCGTTACTTGTGACAATAACACTGAGATTGCTACTGTGGCATCTCATTTGGTTTTAAAACTTCGGAAAGCACGCACGATCTACCTATCACAATAGTCTATGGAGGGGAGAAATGCAAAACTTTGAATTTTGAAATTTAAGCAATTCCTTGGAATTGCAACTCTTGGAGGAGTTTTATTTTGCAGAGACAGCACCTTTGGCCACACCATGGAGTATGCAGCTATAACTGGAAGAGAGGGCCCTGAGAGAGGGCCATGAAAGGGGCTCTTGGGTGGGAGGGACAGAGCTGTGTCTTGAGTAGCTGATGATGTCTCAGGGTATGACAGAGCACCCTGCCTTGTGAAATATTCTCCCCTCCTCTATGTTCCCCCGAACAACTCAAATGTGAGCTGCAGCATATCCTAGTCCTGAACCTAATGGTGAGATTCACCTAGAAAGGCTGATTCTCTATCCAGGATCAACAGTTGAGGAAAGCCAACAATCTCAACAAGCAGACCATACACCTGAGAAAATGCACTTATAAGCAGAACAGGTCTTCAGAACATGTGTTTTATAATCTCAAAAAATTACAAGACTCCATATTAAAGAATCCATTAGAGAACATAGAAATGAAATTTTGGGTTGATAATTTTTTTTTAATTATTGAAGGCACAAAATAGTAAAATAGACATCACTGAAGACAAATTAGTGAATTCAAATATAGATCAAGTTAAGGTACTCTTCTGGAATACAGCATGAGGAGAGAAATATCTGGGAAGCATGGAGAAATGCTGAGATCTAAAAAAACTGTATTTAGAAATTTAATATTTAATCCAATGTTCACCTAATACAAGTCAAGAGAAGAAGAAATACTCAAACAATATGAGATTACTTCCTAGAAATGAAGAGAAAGACATTGCATCTTTTTTAAATGTTTATTTATCCTTGAAAGGGAGAGGGAGACAGTGTATCCCAAGCAGGCTCCATGCTGTCAGCACAAGAACCCCATGTAGGGCTCGAACTGACGAACCATGAAATCATGACCTGAGCCAAAATCAAGAGTCCAGTGCTTAGCCGACTGAGCCCCCAGGTCTTCCCAGACATTGTGTCTTTTATTGAAAGAGCTATAATTCTACATTAGCCAAACCATCATGGAAGTGAAAAGGGGAAAGTGAATTCTTTGGAGACCCACAAAGCCCAGGAAGTTGACTATTCCTAAATCCTCTCTCTTTCTTTTTTTATTTTTTATTTTTTTTTTACAAATAGTTTATTGTCTAATTAGTTTCCACATAACACCCAGTGCTCATCCCCACTAGTGCCTTCCTCCCTGCCCACCCCCCTTGCCCCCCACATCCATCAGTCCTCAGTTTTTGTCAGCATTCAAGAGTCTCTCATGGTTTGCCTCTCTCCCTTTCCCCCACCATTTCCCCCCTTCTTCTCCCCCTTGTTCCTCAGTTAAGTTCCTCTCTTGAGGTTTTGCTCCTTCAATCGGGAAATGAATCCAGGAAGAAGGAAAGTGGCAAAATGTATAATGAACAAAAAAATTCATAAAACGATGCTTAAATATTAATCCTACAAATTTTGTTTTTGGTAATTTGGAAGTAAAGTTGCAGATGACATCAATGTAGGATGTGGTATAAAATGTAGCCATAAGATTTGGCAGGAGAGAAAGGAGAGGAAAGCCACTCTTAGGTTGCTCAGAGTAGAGTTTAGAACTGTAATTAACTCTAGATACTCTGAGAATCACAAATATTTGTATAATGGGTGTTGAAACTTAAACGTATTCCCCCATCAGAAAGTTAAAATTATCATTTTAGAGGGAGTCAAGAAAAAATGACGCAAAGGCAATTTGCAGACTCCAACACAAGTCAGGAAACGGAGAAAAGTAAATAGCTAGAAAGCCTGGTAAATAAAAGTGAAAAAACAAATATGGTAGAGATGTATCCAAATACGTCTGTAATCACAGTAAACACAAATGGGTCAACTTTACCCAGAGGCAGAAAACCGTAGCCAAGGCAATATGAAGGGAGAAGAAATAACATGTTTAAATGTGAGAGAGAACAAGTCATTATTTGCATGCTCTGACTATCATTTAGAACATCAATACTGTCTGAGCAGTGCTTATCCAAAAAAATGGAGTCCTACCCTACACAATGCCAAATGATTAATGACTTAAATATAAAAAGATAAAAGGAAAAAAGGAAAAAAATGTATGTATGTAAAGACATGAAGGAAGTATTTATTGACTGCTTTACAGTTAAATTTATAAATGAAAGATATTGCAAACTAAGTTAAAAGTCAAGCAAAACCATGGGAAAATATGTTTGCAATATAAGTAGTAAGGATTTGTATCAAAAATCTATGTGATTTGCAAAAATTACAAAGTTTAGTATTATCAGTTATTGGCTGTGAGGAATATAAAATAGTACTCAGTGTAGAGGACTGTTGGACAGTGTCAACTAAAATTAAAGCCATGACTCCTTGATGAGCAAACAAGTGAACTTCCATATATCTGACTTAGAAAAACCTGGTTATAGGGGTACCTGGGTGGCTCAGTCGGGTAAGCGTTGACTTGTCCTTGGCTCAGGTCATGATCTCACAGTTTGCGAGATCAAGCCCTGCGTCGGGTTCTGCACTGACAGCGTGAAGCCTGCTTGGGGTTCTCTCTCCCCCTCTGTATGCCCCTTCTGCTCCAGTTCTCATGCTCTCACTCTCTCAAAATGAATAAACAGGAAAAAAAAAAAGAAGGAAGGAAAGAAGGACGGAAGGACAGATGGAAGGAAGGAAGGAAGGAAAGAAAACCTGGCACACTTGTACAGGGACTCTCAGAAGTTATGTTGCTCTAACTGGTAACAGTGGTTGAGTCTTGGGAGAGGGTGAGGGTATGTCTTGGGGGAGCAGAGGCTGGGGAGCAGAGGCCATTAAAGAAGGCTTTATCTGTAATGTTTAATAGTTTTACAAGAAGAATGCATACAACCTAAAGTAACTAAAAATGGGCTTTTCAAAATCATTAAGAGTGCAAGTTTTATTTTCAGTTTTGCAGTAGAGAATCAAAGGCTGTCCGACAGCAGTTACAAGAAAAAGTAGTCTGTGTTGTCATACAGGGGTCCGGGTTGAGTCCAGAGTTTATACGATCACGAATCTCTGCTCTAGTGCTCCCTTGCTACACTAGCAAGAGTTTTTAGATGAAGATGAAGTTTACATACACCCTTCACATTGTGTTGATGGACTTCAGTTGGAAATTGTCTGCATTTATCTTTAGGCATATCGATTTTAAATGTTTAAATATTTGTAGTTTTCTTTTGTTTAATGCTGATGCAGTTGGACTTATTATATAGCTTACCATTTAGGATGGCGAAATCTTTTTTTTTTTTTTTTTACAAATAGTTTATTGTCAAATTAGTTTCCACATAACACTCAGTGCTCATCCCCAAAAGTGCCCTCCTCCATGCCCATCTCCCCCCCCCCCACATCCATCAGTCCTCAGTTTTTGTCAGCATTCAAGAGTCTCTCATGGTTTGCCTCTCTCCCTTTCCCCCACCATTTTAGGATGGCGAAATCTTAAAAAGTACATCAAAGGCAAATTATTCTTTCAAGTCATGTTTCATGTCTACAGAAAATGGTAGGTTATGCACTTAAGTTTTTAACTTCATTATGTAAGTGGCATTAAACCAGCCATAAAATAATTGCCAATGATAACAGTATTGTTTCACTGAGCTTTTATTCATGACTCTGAGTCATTTTCCTCCTCAGAATGAGGAGTGTATCTTTTTGTTTGTCTTTTTTTTTTAAACCAGGTTCTAAATACCCAATTTTTGACCATATTTTTCTTCTGCTTTGGCTTTTTTTTTTTCTGTCCATCATTATATTTTTTTTTGGGGGGGGGAACCTTCTTTAAATTTTTTTTAAGGGAAGGACCAAAGCTAGCAAAGAAACAGATGTATCCCATATAAAATATGCAATAAATCTTGTCCCACAAATTCTTTGCTCTGAACTTTCTGACAGAAACTGTCAAATATCCACTTTAATTCAGGTATAAAACGTTCGCTCCGTGTCATGGCGCCAACAGCCATATGCCAGAATAAAGTTAGTGACCAGCCATAAAAACAGCAGCATAAGCACCTTTGAAATGGTGCAAGTCATCGTGGGTGAGAACAAGCCATATAAATCCATGGGGAATTAATCTCGGCTTTGCTACTATCCTGCTGCGCATTTACAATGCAGGAGTAGTAATACTTTTAAAAGGAGAGAGAATAAGAGAGCCGTGTGTACACCTAATGAGCTTGTGGGAGGGGAGAAGGTGGTTCATGGATCAGAAAGCAATAGCTTTTCCTCCCCCTCCGCAGAGCTCTGGAATCTGCCTTGAAGAGGGCAGATCCCAGCCTGAGTTGAACATGTGGGGTGGTACCTCAGCTTGCACTGCCTGGTTTCACAGATCATGTGAAACCAATCTCCCTGAAGCGCAATCACAAGAAATGACTTCAGCTTCATAAATCATTGTTATCATCCCACAGGAGGAGGTAATGCTATGGTTTTTCTCCAGTAAAACATTTCAAGCCTCTGGTTTCAGGAGCTTTTTTCTTTCTTTCTTTCTTTCTTTCTTTCTTTCTTCTTTCTGAAATCAGAGTTATGCCATTTGCACAATTAGCTTCAGGTCCCTGCCTAAAGAAGACAGTGGCACTTCTCCAATTTACTTATTATTTGACCGTTTCCTCTGCTCTCAGATTTTAAGGGAGACTTATTTCCTGCTGAGCGTATGTGCATGCATGTATACGTCTTGTCTTATATTCAGAGGCCTCACACTTGCTTCCAAGCGTATACTGACCTTCAGTATTTTTTTCTGTTAAGGATATTTTCTTTAGCCTGTATTTTCCAAATACAGAACAGACATATTAGGTTTAAACACAGCGGAAAGAAATCTTAACTGATTTTGCAGCCTAAGACATGATTTTAATACTTGTGGCCATCTAAAACATTTCTAAGCTACAGAAAGCAGAAGACTAAAGAGTAAAACAGTTTGTGTCAAGAGATAAAAATCTGCTTTAATTACATTTGATAATATTTTAATAGTCTTTCATATCCAAACATTTTTCTCCTAAAAGATCTTATTGAAGAAACATCAGAAAATTATTTTGAAATGCTATCTTAGGTTTCTAGAAAATTATTTTATTTGTATTGGTTTCATACCCACTTTAGTGAGAAAAAAAGCTTATTTTCCAACAATTATTTTCAACCATTACCAATTAAATGACAAAAGATAAAGTGTCATTAAAAGTATTCTTTTAAAAGTCCTATTCTTTGACACATTAAATGAAAAAGCAAGAAACTGAATTATATCTTCAGTATGGCCTCAACTATATAAACCAGCACAAGTGGCTTTGTGTTTCTAAACGTACACCTACATTTACGGAAATGAATCAAAATATTAGTAGAGGCCATTACATAAGAAAGCCTTCTGCACTATTTTTATCTTTTTCCCCCCTCAGATATCCATGTGTTCTACAATGAGGAATTATTTTAAAATCTGGGAGAGATTATAAAGATTTGTTAAAAGTGGGGGTGGGGAGCAGGGAAGGAGGATGCAAGTCCAGAGGGGCCACCCTAAATTCTGTTAAACTCACCATCGGCACTTTTACTCAGCAGACTTCTAAGAGGTGTGGTCACTTTTAAAAATGAACCTCATTTCTTTCTTTCTTTTCTACTGACTCTGATAACGATCACTTGCACTAATAGTTCTTCTGCATAACTTCTACACCGGCTGAGCCAATTAAATGTGCTTTAATGTGGAAAATCTCTTCTACAGTGTCTTCTCTGGGAATCACAGTTCACCCAGAATCTATCACTTGCTTTCCCTGCACCTAGATTCTTGGTAGCTTCATGACTCTTGACGATAGGGTATAATTCTTGGGTACCATTTTTGCAGACCAATTTAAATCCCCAACTATGACAAATTCTGGACTGTAAGAAAGAAAATGTAATAAAGTATTTTGATATTCAGAGCAATAACAGATATCAGTACAGTGAGAATTTTCTGAGTTTCAGTTTTTCAGTCCCCCTGTAGATCTGGTTTCCCAAGTACACTGCACCTTTGCCAGGGTCCTAAAAGAAGCCCCGTTTAAGGATAGCAATGGATGTTCTATGATTACTTATGTACATTCATGATTAAACACAGGAATACTTGTTTTTCCAAAGGAAGCGTTTCAGTTGTTTAACAAATGTTTTATGCTACAAAGAAAAATGTAAGTGGTTTAGTATAAATAAATCTAGACGAGGAGGAAATCTCCTTTATAAAGGTATGGGTACCATGTAATATTTTATATGATATATGAGTATGGCTTTCTTTTTCCGCTCTTCCTTTTTGATTAGCTAAAATCAATTTTAATCTATTTAGATCTCTGACCATGCATAACAGCTTTTATCTGAGTTTTCATCTTTATAATGTGATTAAAACCATTCTTCATATTGTATATATTTCTGGAAAATTCATAAAAATATGAGGGATAGTTATAGAAATGGTAAAATTTACATTTGTGTGTGTGTGTGCGCCTGTGTGTGCGCACGCGTGTGTGTGTGTGTGTAAGGTATAAATAAAGGGCTTTAGCACTTTAATGTAGGTGACTGTGCTTTTCAATTTAACTTATTCATTCAAATACTTGTTTTTCCAGTTATGAGTTCTTATTTCTTTAATTTTCTAGTCTATAATGATAGGACAGTTTTAGAGTTTTTAAGCAGGAACATGTGAGAATAACAATGTGGTATAGTGAAAACAACAATGAGTAAAGAAACAAGTTCTTTTTGCCCAAAACTAGTTGTATGACCTTAGGCAAGTCACTCACTTCCACTGTGCTCTGCTTCCGCTTCCAAATACTTTTTTTTTCCTGGCTATATTAAATGATGCTAATTCTTAAAAAAAAAAAAAAAAAAAAAAACCAGCATGTGAAAAATAAAAAGCCTATCAACCAGAAAGGCAGAAATAGCAACTGTATTGTTTTGATATATTACTTTCTGATATTTTAATAGATACATAATTTATTTCTGTGGCATACATTGTAACAATTTAATTGCATTGTATTTACTGCTTTATATTTGAATTTTATCACCGTGATATCCTTTAAAAACTCAATTTGTGAGATACTTGGATCTAGTACATTTGCTTCAGGTCTTGGGGAGATGTAGGGATAGACATGTTATTAAAGGAAAAACGGGTGCTCAACTACTCAGACAAGTCTCATGGATGCCCAAGAAAAGTTGAACAAGCAAAGGTCACTGAGCAACTAAGAACTGTTATGGTAGTGGTTGTAATGCTTGTAATAATTAACATTTACTGAGATAATGTGCCAAGTGTGAGGGCTGAGCACCTTACAAACATCTCATTTAATTATTTCAACAACTGTCTAATATAAGTCCTATTATTACCTTCATTTATAGATTAGAGAACTCACTGTTAGCCAAGTTAAACTCACTTGCCCAAGGCCAATAGCTGGAAAGTAATGGAGTGATTTAAAGCTTTAGTTCCATTATCCACAATGAAGAACTCATCTGAGGAGTTAAGAAGTTTAAATGATCTATGTAAACCCCTTAGCATATTACCTGACACACACTGAGTACTCAGTGAATATTCTTCTTCTTCCTCTTTCCCCCTTCCTCCTTCCTTCTTCCTCCTTCCCTTTCCTCTTTATCACCATCATAGTGGTGCCACCGTCAACCTGATTATTCCTGGCAGTTGTACTGAACTGCTTCCTAAGCAACTGATCGGCCAGCAGATAGACTATCCTTGGATCCCATTAGCTGTGACTGGTGGGCTGAAGGGGTCACAGTTCAGTACACTATTCCATGATCATAAAATCCAATATTTATTCAGTCCCCTATTATTTAACCTTGTTCACCTATAAACTATAGCATGAGAGGCTTATACTAGGTAATTTCTTAGGTTTCTTCTAGCTGATTCTCAGGTGTAGGGTTTCATTTTATCCACTATACAGATGGACAAGTTGAGATACAAAGAATTAAATGCTGGCTCTAAATAACAGAGATAGTCATCAGAGGCAGTTATGGGAAACCCAGAGAAGCCAATTGGTGCCAAATTTTTTCCATTTGTTAATGTAGTGCTTAACAAAATATCTGTTGAAAATCAAGTGCTAAAATGCTATGATATTAAAAAAAAAAAATGAGGCCCTTGATTTTGAAGAGCACTGCTTTAAATCAGAGAGAAAACTGACCATGGAGCCTGTTACCACTTTGCTTATAAACTTACAAATTCAAACTAGTAGCTGCTTTTGTAGTCTTTCTCACCAATTAATGAAGCAACAAATTATCGATTTATAAACACTAAGTTTATAGTCTCAAATGCTAAATTTTAAATATAAATTTTTAAAAAAGTACAGTCCATGCCTTCCAGAAATTACGTACTTTTATGCTAGTGTTAATTCCAAGATAGGACAGAGTGGTTTGGGAAAGGAGACCTTCTTCCAATATTAGAATACCTGCAATTTGTCACCAATTGGTTATTTAGAGGCTTGTCACTCTGAACCCCATTGGCTTTGAAGTGTCATCAAGATTCTTGATGAAACAAAATGGGGGCAGCTCTCTTTTCTACATCTAGCTTCTTTGCAATTCCTATGATTTCCTAAATGATGATTCATTTGGTGTCTTCTCCCTGAATGATGAGACTACAGAGTTCACTATCCCTACCTGATCCCTGAAAAAAATTAAGCACTGTGGAAGGGATGAGCCTTCCCATTGGTAATGAGATGCCAGGGAGACAGGATAAACACTATAGGAAACAGGAGTTACGTATATTCTCCAAGTGAAAATTAATATTTTATGTTTGTTTAGAAATATTTGTGAAAAAATAACTCCAAGTAAAAACATTTTTTTTTCCGAAAGAGATGTCACTTCTATTAATGCTGATAAGTTAAAGGTATATACGGACTTACAGGATGAGATAATATGGAGAAATTCAGGCCCTGTTTGAGAATGCAACCACCTGACTCCCATTAATGTTAATGAGCCTCTCACTGAATCATTCTAAAATTTTACCCCCATGGTCTGTTTTAAAACACCAAAAGTCAGGAAATTTAGAATGAAAGCTGAAATTCCATCGTGGCACTTTCTCTCTGATGTATATACTTTTATGGAAAATGTGCCATTTAGTGCAACTTTAAGATACCACCTTACTATTTGAGAATTCTAGAAACAAATCAAGCTTGTTGGGAAGTAGCAGGGGACACTGGGAAGTATATTGGATTATGAGCCGAGACTTAGATACAGGAAAGTCATTGCATCAACTTGGGTGTTCGCTTTCTTATTTCTATGACATTAAATTGTTGGACTAGGTTATAGTTAGGTTATGGATTATGCGGTCTTATGAACCTTCTCAAGCAATTGCATCTATGTCACCTTGATGCCAAAAAAATTGCTGTGTACAGATAGTTGTACAAAATTAAAGGACATCACTGGCCTATACAGAAGCAGAGGAGAAAAGATCATAGACTATTAACAGGTAAATAAATAGTTGCCTTTAAGAAGAATGAGCAGAATTCTTCTACAGTCTAAAGATTGAGCATTATGTCCATATTGGGAGTAGTTGAAAACTTAACCTGTGGAGGTGAAGGTGAAAAAAAAAAGTTATTAGGGGAAAAAAAAAGTTATTAGAGGAAAAAAAAAGTTATAAAGCTTTTACAGTGGATTGACTTGTGTACTGTGGATAAATTTATTTCATTTAGATCCCAATTGTACTCTTAGTCTGATTACCTTCTAGAATTGCGAGTGGATAAAATTTTTATTTTTTTTATAATTACTATAGAGAACAAACCAGATGCATAATCTGATGAGCACTTAGAGTTACATTGTGACCTCTTAAACTATACTCCCCACCTACACAAATAATTATTACCGTCATCACAGAATATAAAATAATCATACAGTTCTTTTATTACATGATCAGGGAAATTTTTCTCATTCAAATTATTATATCAATAAGATATTTTATAAGGTATTTTAATATTATACCCACGCTTTGAAATATAAAAATGTAAATAACAGAAGATCAGGAGTTGTTTGTAAGTTTGATTGCATCAAGACTCACTTTTTGCAACCATTTATGAGAGAATTAAGCCCTGTTGCCCTAAGGTCATCATTGTGTGTAACAAATTAGATCTCCCTGCCATCTAAAATGGTACTACTTGGGGTACCCAGGTGGCTCAGTTGGTTAAGCATCTGACTCTTGATTTTGGCTTAGGTCATGATCTCACATTTTATAAGATTACTGGCAGTGTGGACCCTGCTTGGGATTCTCTCTCTCTGCTCCTCCCGTGTTCATGCGCGCATGCACTCTCGCTCTCGCTCTCTCGTTCTCTCTCAAAATACATAAACTTAAAAACATTTTTTTAGTAAAAAATAAAATGGTACTAAATTATGTACATATGAGGTGGGGAAGACTTAGAGAATAGCTAGTCAAGTCACTTTCCACATTATGCAGTTCAGATGAAGAACTTCGGTTGAGAAAAGCCCCAAGTGCCCAAGTTAAGGTGATAACAATATTAGGTGTGTGTGTGTGTTTTTTTTTTTTGATCCCCATAAGAATATTCAGGTTCACTTATAAAGGCAACTGAAAATGGCAGATAAAAATGATGAAAGCAGTGAGATCTGGAAAGTCTGATTGAACACAGAAGGATTCCGACTCAAACTTCAGCCTGAGAGTTACACTAAATGACTTTTAAGACTCCTTGTACCTGGGTTCTTTTGATTTTATTACTCTAAAGGCCTCTTCAAAGTCTACCAATACAGTGTCTTTTACTTAGTACTTCATCAAAAGCCTGGGTTTTCTACTCCACCTAGGCTTAGACAGGTGACCTAGAAACCAAATTATACCTGAATACTGGGAACCTTGATAGCATGCGTTTACCCAGCCTCACACCAATTTATAGAAAGCCTCACAGATAGCCCCTTATGCTCTTCAAGTTAACCATCCAAGTAGACATTTGTAAATGTCTAGTGACAGGCCATTGACTCTGTGACAGGCCAGAAATGATCATCCCAGTTTAATCACAACCAGGAAAACTAATAAAATAGGAAGATTAGTTAGGAGGATAGCATCCTTTTTGGGCAAGTATACCAAGAGGAAAAATGTAAATATAAGATACCCCCATAAGTCCGTAGTTCCACGTATGTATATTTCCCCCCTCTCAAATGTTGAAAAGTCATCCCTCTTTCCAGTGTACGTGTACTGTTGCCTCTGCTGGTGAAAGCATTCTTATCTCCTGGAAAGTACATGACGGGACAGTTTTCTAAGAAATGAAAAATGGCTGCCATGTTCCCATCAGATGGATACCACATGAAGTGGAGTGCGGTCCCTTTGTTTCCTTGTTAGCATCACCTGGCTCCTCTATTTGGAGAGCTGTAATAAAAACAGCTTCTTTACTGTGCGTCCTGTTGGTTTATACCAACAATGTCAGGTCCATAAACCATGGTATATTAAAGTGTAATAGACTGTGTAAAGAATACTGGGAAGATATTCCAACCTCTATCCCTTCCCCTCATTCCACTCTTTACTACCTTCCAGATGGGTATCCATAAACATGACTTAATTATCTTTGACATAAAACCCCCGCTTTCTTTGAAGAGTGATGTCCTTCTTCAGACACTTTCAGTGCATGAATACTAGCCTCTTGAGGATAAAACCTTGAATATTTTGGTACATTTAGATGACAAGTGTTCATAGTCTGAATATCTTCTGGAAGTGTCATTTTATTTATAAAAACTCTACATTTTTCATAATCACTCTATTTGAATGTTTTAGTCCAATATGGACAAAACTCAAGGGCCAGTGTTAAATGTATCTATCCATGATCTGTCATGCTAAATTTTTTTAAAGGTTTATTCATTTTTCAGAGACAGGGAATGAGTGGGGAGAGGGACAGAGAGAGAGGAAGACACAGAATCCAAAGCAGGCTCCAGGCTCTGAGCTGTCAGCACAGAACCCGACACAGGGCTCTAATTCCCAGACCATAAGATCATGACCTGAGCTGAAGTAGGATGCTCAACTGACTGAGCCACCCAGGTGCCCCATGTGATCTGTCATTCTAAATAATATATTGATCTAACATAGGATATATCAGGATGAAAATCAGTACTCTCTTCTATCTTGTTGATAAAAAGAAAACAAGGAAATTGTTGTGCCAGGAAATGGGCTCTGATCCCCCAGTGGGGAGACAATTAGGGGGACTATGTTCCACTAGTGTGGGCCCCTTGCTTTCAGTTTATTCACCTGTCAGAGAAGTGGAGTACCTACCAGGTGTTCAGGTTGAGAGAAACAGACTCTGAAATTCCACTGTGAAATAGATTTTGGTTGCTGCCCTCATGAAACACTGAGTCTACTAGGAAAAGCAGACTTCCAACAAATGGTGTCCGTACTGTGGTCCACATATGTGAACACAGTGTGGCTGGTGCTGCACAGAAAGCAGCTCACCAGCTGATGAAGGAAAGGCCCCCAGGGAGGTCTTCATGAAAGAAGTCACCTTAAAGCTTGGTTTTTGAAGGAAGAAAAGACATTTACAGTGGGAGTGTTTGAGAAGGAGAAGACAGGGAGGTGGAAGGATTCAAAGCAGAAGAAACCGTGTCCCTAAAAATAAAGGCACAAGGAAACAGGTTGAGTGGCACAAACAGCACAGCGTCCAACTCAACAGGAGTATGAGACATGTGGTGGGAAGTAGGAGGAGCCAGGTTGTGAAGGGCTTACTATGTTGTGTGAGTGTCCTTCACCCTGTACAGAGAGGAAGCTAATGAACACAGAAGCACAGTGGTAGCATGATCCACTTTGCCTTTTAAGTTGGTAATTTGGGTGCAGTGCAGAGACCTGGGATTTCTATGTAATGCAAAGAACCTATTGTAGATCATAGACCCTAGAGGTTAAAGAAGGAATCTTTGGTCTCAGAAAATTACCTTGATAAGTAGACCCCTGCATCACTATCTTTCATTTAGTGTATGAGAAGTGGTTCAGTTAATCAAGTCAGAGATTGATAACTCAGTGATCATTAAGTAGAAAAATCATAAGCCCCTGACACCTATCCCCTTGACTCCTAGGCATTTGCAAATTATAAATCAGGTTCTGTCTTTTTTTTTTCCCCTGAGGGTAAAATAAAACAAAATGGGCTGAAACAGCAAATAAAATGACTTTAGGTCTGACACAGTGGACACCTTCCTGTAGACAAGCCTTAGGCACCTTGGTAGGGATGCCTGCTTTGTAAGTAAAATGGGGAAAACAGTGAGGTTCTAAGCAGAGGACACCTGATTGGACTTGAAAATGGTCATAAGCAAAATTATACTTTATTGAGAGTGGTTGTTGACCTTCTTACGAAAGAAAGGAACATTTGCTTGAAATTCTGTACTCATTCCAAAGGCAGACAGTTGGAATAAAGACTACTAGCATTTGCTTCTTGCCAATTAAATAATAAATGGCTGCATTTTTGAGTGTCTACTGTTTGTTGGTCTCTGTGTTAATCCCTCATGCTCAGTACCTCCAAAGTCACAACCACCTTGCAAGGGAGATCTTACCATTCCAGTCGTATGGGTAAGGCTCAGCGGAGTTAAGTGACTTCCCCAAGGTCTTTCAGTCAATAAGTGACAGAGCACAGCCAACCTGGTCCAGCCTGACGCAAATCCCAAGCTCTTTCCACTATGCTCTCCCAGCATTAAACTTGGTCAAAGCACCCATCCCTCTGGAAGCTCGAACTGCCAGCGGTCTCAGCATGACAGGGAGCCATCAGAGGTCTGACTGCAGAGGCTGTGATGCAAGCACACCTCATCCCCTTGTCAGGTAGCCTTCATATTTAGGCACAGGTAGGCACTGCCATCTTCATTTACAGAGATGGAAACTGAAACGTGTCACTTGTCCCTGACACTTAAGTGGCAGAGCTGGGCTGAAAAATTGGAATTTAATGATCCTGACTTCTGCCTCACTTGGTTAGCCACAGTACTTAGGAATTTCAAACTGGTCATTATGGGATGACATTATGATAACTCACGATTCAATGGCTATAAAATCAACCAGGAAGCAAAACTCCAAGGTATTAAAGCTTCTTACAAAAGCAAATGGTCTTTATTCAGTAAAGGATGCATTAAATAAAATCCACATAAATATTTCAAACAAACAAACAAATCCCTTCTAAAGAACTCCTGTTGCTTTCTCCCTGGGACAGAGTTATGAGAAATAAGTATTGTTCTTTAGTGGAGAAAATAGAAGCTTAAGACAAGCAACACAGTTCTACTAATGACATAAAGATTACAGTCTGTGTAGGTAGGTCACCAAACAAACTTACCACTCACCTTTTTCCAAGGACTTCCAGAAATTCTCCATCATCATGTGGGTCTCCATCATCATCATACCCTTGATAAAGAGGTTTAGAAGACAGAACTGATGTTGAGCAAAGCTTTTCATTTTTAGTACTCTGATTTGTTTTTCTTACTGCTTTTATTATCTTGAAATGTGAGACTGTCATCATCCTAAGCAGCTACTGTATTCCTCTAACTTGGAAAATCATTGTATTTAACTCCCTGCAGACAATGAGACAGCTACTTGTGACAGAAAGAGAAGAGAAAAGGGTAGGATTGGGGATGCCTGTTATTTCTCTATCCCCTGCCTGGTGCCATATCAGTATCTGACAACTCCTGCAAACTTACTCTTTGAAGAAGCCTACCCAACCCCCACCACACACGTGGTAGGAAATGTAAGCTGAAAAGGAAACACCTATATACTACTGTAGAAGAGGAGACTAAGTAAATCTCACACATAAGTTCAGGGCCACCGCTAGTCAAAGCTGTAGGGTGAAGACAGTTTGCACCTAAGACTTGCCATCTTCTGTTTAAACACCATCTCTCCCTGTGGGTACCTAGTACCTATGTGGCATGCTCTGTGGCTTCCCCGGCACCCTAATTCAGTAATCCACATAAAGTCTCCTATAGGCAACAACCATGCTCTGGACATTTTTGGGGCTACCCCTTATGAGAAATGACTGCCCTCATGTGGGGCCTAGCTTTCCTACTTTCTTGCCGCTCCCTCTTGGCCTCCCTACACTGAGACAGTGTCAGTCCCAGCATTGAGAAGCGAGGCCTAGAATCTGAGAATATCAAGATTCTTGCACTTAGCCTGCAGTTACCTTGTTTGCCGGTGATGCTAGAATTTGAGTCTGTGACTCTAGTCTTTAAACATTTTTCTTCCAGGTGACGTGTTTTTGTTTTGTTCAGAGCATTTTGAAGACTTAAGACATATAATGACATGGTTGAAAATGTCACACATTGTGACAGAAGGAATACATTAGGCTGGTAGAGCTTCCAGGTCACACCATGGAAGTGGCTGCCCTTTGCTTAGGAAAACTCAAGATCTCTAGGTTCTTCACTTTTTTCTGAAGGCTCTTTTCCTCCCAGGCCCTCAGAAGTCCCGCAGTGTGCATTGGGACTCTTAGTGGTACCTCTTTTTACATTTTGGATGCTGGGGTATTTTACCCCCAAATAACCCTCTTTATAGAGCCATTCCAAAATCTTACCAATGTAGAATTCTTTGTGGAAAGAGTCCCTCTCAGTGAATTTAGACGCACCGGCAGCTTGACAACTGTCTACATAACACAGCCTGGAAGTTGCCAATTAGAAATCGGCTGGTGGCAGAGAACAGCCGGGGTGCTCCAGGAAGACCACTCAGGCCTCAAAGGAATTTTTCCTCATGTTTGATCATGCACAAAATTAAGGATCACTGGATAAGAACAAACTACTAGTTTGTTTCACCTTTCAGAGGACTTGGGAGCCTGGAGACATAGGTCACTTCTCTGTGTCCGAC
Organism: Hyaena hyaena; assembly: GCF_003009895.1. Classification (NCBI taxonomy): domain Eukaryota; kingdom Metazoa; phylum Chordata; class Mammalia; order Carnivora; family Hyaenidae; genus Hyaena; species Hyaena hyaena. The sequence continues at coordinate 1,166,784 of NW_024080924.1, forward strand.
AGGCTAAGAGTGAGACTAATTCACAGAGGCCCCTGCTTGGAAGAATGGGGGTGGGGGGGGACCTACTACAAAAGATGATCAGAACTATGATTTTACCTAAAACAGTGTAGCAGAAGCATTTTAATATAAAAGATCATTTCTGTTAATTGACATTTCCTGGACTTTGAGGTAGTAGCATATAGCTCTAGCCTGACATTCTTCTTTACCCTATGTTTGTATTCTAAATATCAAGTTTTATGCTGAAGAAACCTAGTCTCTTTCTTTTTAAGCAATGTTTATCCAATACGTGCATTTGTCAAGTAAAATAATTTATTGAGTATATAGGCACTCTTCCCATGTTAAAGGCTCAGCAGAAGACAAGCCAGATGAAGTTACTTCTTTCCTGAAACTTATATTCAGTTGTCTTATCATAAACGAATGAGACAGTGAAGTCTGACAGGCAGATAGAGGCTGGGCAGAAAAGAGGTAACGTGCAGTGGTACAGAGAGTTGGGGGAGGGGACAAGGATGTGCAGCAATGGGCAATCTTCTATTTAGTCAAGTCAGAGAGAGTGATATCTGAGCTGAGGCCTGAATACTGTAAGGAAGCCAGTCAGGCAGAAACTGTGGGCAAGGTGTCCCGGAGAGGAGGCGCACAAGCCCAGAGACCCCCAGTGTGCATGCTCAGTGCGCTCCGGCATCAACAAGCTGCCCAGTGAGACTGGGAAGAAGTGAACATGTCACAGAGGAGGTGATGCCACAGAGGAGCAGGGGAGCAGATCTGTAGGGCTGAATGGGACATTGAGAAGATGTTAGAGGTTATGTCACCAGTGATAATAAGCCTTTGAAAGGTTTTGAGCAGAGGAGTAAATGGATAAAATTTATGTTTTAATATCAATGGTGAAGTTGAGATGGCATCCTAATAATATCTGTCATGTCATTTATTGATCATATTTTATGTGCTAAGCCCTTAATGTGTACTATCTCATTAATCTTTATAACAGCTGCGTGAGGGTAGTCACTGGGGCTAATCTTATATGACAGATGAGTCAATAACTATGCAGTTGGTCACGAGTAACTTAATCACAGTGACACAGGTAGTACATAGCAGCGCTAGGCTTAAATAAACAGTGGTACTTTATTATTATTTTTTTTACAAATAGTTTATTGTCAAATTAGTTTCCACACAACACCCAGTGCTCAACCCCACCAGTGCCCTCCTCCATGCCCATCCCCCCTCCCCCCCACATCCATCAGTCCTCAGTTTTTGTCAGCATTCAAGAGTCTCTCATGGTTTGCCTCTCTCCCTTTCCCCCACCATTTCCCCCCTTCTTCTCCCCCTTGTTCCTCAGTTAAGTTCCTCCTAATCCTCCTCTACGTGCAAACATATGATATTTGTCCTTCTCTGCCTGACTTATTTCACTCAGCATAACACCCTCAAGGTCCATCCATGTTGCTACACATGGCCAGATTTCATTGTTTCTCATTGCCATGAAGTATTCCATGGTATAGATAAACCACATCTTCTTGATCCATTAGTCCGTTGATGGACACTTAGGCTCTTTCCATGTTTTGGCTATTGTAGAGAGTGCTGCTATGAACATTGGGGTACATGTGCTCCTATGCCTCAGCATTTCTATATCCCTTGGGTAAATTCCCAGCAGTGCTATTGCTGGGTCATAGGGGAGTTCTATTGTTAATTTTTTGAGGAACCTCCACACTGTTTTCCATAGAGGCTGTACCAGTTTACATTGCCACCAACAGTGTAGGAGGGTGCCCATTTCTCCACTTCCTCGCCAGCATCTCGTGTTCTCTGATTTGCTCATTTTAGCCACTCTGACTGGTGTAAGGTGGTATCTCAGTGTGGTTTTGATTTGTATTTCCCTGATGAGAAGGGATGCTGAGCATCGTTTCATGTGTATGTTGGCCATCTGGATGTCCTCTTTGGAGAAGTGTCTGTTCATATCTTCTGCCCATTTCTTTACTGGGTTGTCTGTTTTTCGGGTGTGGAGTTTGGTGAGTTCCTTATAGATTCTGGATATCAACCCTTTATCTGATATGTCATTTGCAACTATCCTTTCCCATTCCGTTGGTTGTCTATTAGTTTTCTGGGTTGTTTCCTTTGCAGTGCAGTAAACAGTGGTACTTTAAAATCCTTTAATACAATTTACCTTGAAGTTTCACAGCATAGGCCTCTTTAGATATTATTGAAATCTTTCCCTGTTCATTTTACACCATTGAAGCCTTAAATGAAAGGAACCTTACAACTTGCCTGTTTTTCTAGACGTGTTTTAAGCTTATTTATTTATTTTGAAACAGAGAGTGTGAGTGGAGGAGGGCAGAGAGAGAGAGAGAGAGAGAGAGAGAATCGCAAGCAGGCTCCATGCTATCAGCACAGAGCCTAATGTAGGGCTCGATCCCATGACCCTGGGATCATGACCTGAGCTGAAATCAAAAGTTGGATGCCTAACCAATTGAGTCACCCAGGGCCCCCTTCTAGACATTTTTAAAGGGAAAGAGTGCTATTGTCTTATATAACAGTATTATTTTTTGCATAGAGAAAAGGATATGTAAAAGCACTACCCAAAAATGCATCCTAAATAAATAGGTTCTGCAGAACACTATAAATTCCTAATCTCTAAATTCAGGGTTGAATCTCAGTATCATGGATTTCCTTAGTGGTCTTAAGTATTTTTTTCAAAACATTTAAAAACAGTATTCTTTTTTTTTTTTTAATTTTTAAATTTTTTTTTTTCTAAGAGAGAGAAAGGAAGGTCAGGTTTTTTTTTTTTTTTATTTTTTTAATGTTTTTAAAAAACAGTATTCTGAGAAAGAAGACCATAGGCTTCCACAGACTGCCAAAGGAGGCCCTGGGTGTGGAGACAGTGAATGCAAAGGTTCCAGTGAATTTATCTGGACCTGAGAAGAAGTGCTGTAAATGGTACAGGATTTTTCATGTTTGGGGAGGGGTTGTGGGGAGTGCCAAATACATGGCAAAACTCACAAAGAGGCCAACTGTAGCTGGGGTAACCACATGTACCATTCTGGCCAGGATTATTCCAATTTATGTTTTTGTGCAGGTGTAATTATTAGTTATCACCTTTTTTCAGTCTTAGACGTGTCCTAGTAAGAATAGTAAATTATATGGCCACCATTAGCTATAGCCGTTCTCAAGAAAGCAAGGGTGGGAGATGCAGCCAATTGAGAGCTATTTCTAGGACATGCAGTAAAGGCTGCCAACCCGTGAATTCAGAGTTATTTTGATAGCATGGTTAATCCAAGTTAGATTACACAAAAGATGGCACGTGTGAGTGGCTCAGGTGGTTGAGCACCTGACTTTGGCTCAGGTCTCAGGTCATGATCTCGTAGTTTGTGAGTTTGAGCCCTGCGTGGAGCTCTGTGCTGAGAGCTCAGAGCCTGGAGCCTGCTTCAGATTCTGTGTCTGCCTTTCTCTCCCTCTGCCCCTCTCTCTCTTTCTCTCTCAAAAATAAACAAACATTGGAAAGAAGATTACACAAATGATATGATGGAAAAAGATGCTGTTATAATAATAATAATTTCTCTCTTACAGCCAAAAAAGAGCATAAAATGGAAGAAAGTCATTTGGAGAATGCACAGAAAAGGTAAGTAGTTCTGACTTGGCCTTAGCCCTTTCTTTGGCTAGCTGTTCCTTTTTTTCTGTTTTTTATTTTCAAGTTTACTTATTTATTTTGAGAGAGAGAACACAAGCAGGGGAGGGGCAAGGAGAGAGGGAGAGAGAGAATCCCAAGCAGGCTCCACTCTTAGCGTGGACCCCCAGCCGGGGCTCGAACTCATGAATCATGAGATAATGACCTAAGTCGAGATCAAGTTGGACATTTAATCAACCAAGCCACCCAGGCACCCTAGCTGTTTCTTTTTATTATTATTATTATTAAGTGCATTCTTATTGCTATGGGACCATTACCTTATCTATCCCCAGAACTTACCCATCCCCATTAACTCTGTACCCATTAAACCATCACCCCCCATTCTCCTCCCCCACCCCAGCTCCTGGCAACCATTATTCTACTTCCTGTCTCTGCGACTTTGACCACTCTAGATGCATCATATAAACAGACTCAATACAGCATCTTTCATTTTATGACTGGCTGATTTTACTTAGCATAATGTCTGACTGGCCACTCTTTTTATCCCCATTTGTTAAGACTATGCATCCATGAGCAATAATATTCTGTCAGGAGCTGGGGGGAAAGCACTAAGGCAGGACTTGGGAATATTTCTCCTCAAAGAGTACAGAACCATTCAGACGTGATTGGTTGACATGTGTCATACACATCATGACACTGTCTGCCTCTCCTCCTGAACCACTCTGCTCCTCTGCTCCTGAACCACTTTGTGGAAGTTGGGAATCATGTGATCCTTCTTAGCATTACAACTAGACTAAACCAACTCTTGCAAATACCTAAGAGACTTATGTCTTTCATCAGATCTGAGACAGTACTGTAAACAAGGGTTAAGTGGGGACGAGGGACTGACCTGTGAATATGAAAAGGACCCCAAAAATTGGAAGAGATCTCTGAGGTCTTCTGTTGAACTCCTCACCCACTTTAGGCCTCTTCTTTGCTCTTCTCTCTCTTAATAGACAGCAGAATGGAACCAGCCAGTTTACCCAGTAATCATTGGCTCTGGGTCTTCATACGGGTTTTTGTTTTTGTCATTTGACCAGGTAGTCAGCTTGGCTGTGTCTCCCTCTTAAAAGGGTGAGTGGGGGCATACTGAGGCATTCTCATATTCAGCACAGAGAATTGAGATACATTTTGCTGGTACCGGTTCTAAAACGACTAGAAAATTAAGTGAGGGGTAGGGGAAGGAAAGAGCCTATAAGGAAGACAAGCTTTATAAATGTGTGAAGAGAGCAGTTCATTAAATACAAATGAACAAACTCTAGAAATGAATTATTTCCTCTTGTCTAGCCACAATTTTCAAGAGTTCTGAAACCCTGTAGACAGTGCTGTCTGCTCTGCTTTGACGGGCACCAGCATCTTTTTCTGCCTTCAATTGTCAATAGAATTAAAAAACAGATGACGGTATCTGGGTGGTTCAGTCAGTTCAGCATCCAACTTTGGCTAAGGTCATGATCTCATGGCTGGTGAATTCAAGCGCCACATTGGGCTCTGTGATAACAACTCAGAGCCTGGAGCCTGTTTCAGATTCTGTGTCCCTCTTTCGCTCTGCCCCTCCCCTGCTTATGCATGTGCGCACTCTCTCTCTCCCAATCTCTCTCTCTCTCTCATAAACAGTAGAAAATGTTTTTTAATTAAAATACAGATGAAAGTGAAGTTAAGGCAAATCCTGAATTTTTCTAAGTGCAGATGTTCTTGAGACACAGTTACCACCCACACATGACCGTCTTTGAAAACCAGAATGATCGTGTGATTATGTCTTTAGATTTTTGTGCCCCTTGATTGGCCTTTTCCCTGTATTAAGTCTTCCCTTCCTCTTGTGTCAAACAAATATGTCTGTGTTACAGACTATAGCATATTTAGAAGAGACTGTCAACAAGGGCACATTAGTGTCAGGACAAACAGACATTTGGTTTCCGGGGTGGATGTCAAATTTCTAATATTTCTTCAAGATTCTTGCTTGCAGGAAAGAGGGGGCCCACCTTAGAGGGGCCAAGCTGCTGCTGTGCATTAGCTATGCTGAGGGGGGTCATAAATTCTTGTTGTCAGCGTTTTCCGTGACTTTGTGGTGAAGGTAGCGTAGCTTTCATGTCATACATGAAATATGTTGGATCCCATCTTTAATGGAGAAACCACGGCTGTTTGGTCGCACTGTTTAAGGAGGTCGGCGGTCAGTGTTGCAATATTCGTGTGAGATTTAGTAAATTCTTATGTTTTATCCTCAAGAGAAACAATTTACTCTGAGGCTAAGGAGTATTTGCTTTTCCTAAGCAGTTTCTAAAGGCATGCATGGAAAACAATAAGTGGATGTGTTCCACTCGGCATCACAAAACAGTTCGCTTTGCTATGGGCCCTTTGATATAATTGTCTGTACTGTAAAAATATTTAGTTGAATTAAAAAGATAGACCTCAGATAATGGATCATGGCAGTCAGGAAAAGAGAACAGGGTGAGGTAAAAAAAAGTTCTATAAAACATAACATATGATTAGAAATCAGGCTTTTTTTTTTAAATATTTTATTTATTTCTAGGAGAGAGAGAGACAGCGTGAGCAGGGGAGGGTCAGGGAGAGAGAGAGAGTCACAGACTGAAACAGGCTCCAGGCTCTGAGCTGGCAGTCAGCACAGAGCCCGACGCAGGGCTCGAACCCACGAACCGCGAGATCATGACCTAAGCAAAAGTTGGACGCTTAACCGACTAAAACAGGCGCCCCTAAAAATCAAGTTTTTAAAATTTGAAAGCTATTTTAGAGTTATCTGCTGACAGATAGAAATTTCAGAAAGCATGATTGCCCCTTTGTCCAGTGGAGGAAATTCCCCTGGTTGTTAAACAGCACCAGTTTCTAGGAGGACAGTGGCTTCGACCTTATAACATAGCTGTAGGTTCGTAATCTAACCTTTAGCTTTGCCTTGAACAAATGAATGACACTTAGGTCCAATAGGGTACATCCTCAGAGCAACTTCATCTCTGTCAAAGTTGCAGAGTGCCAAAACCCTGCCATCCCCTGGGACTTTGTTTGCTTCAGTTCCTCCGAAGTTGACTTGCTTTCTTAGTTTCTAAAACACGTGGGGTGGGGGGGAGTGCTGAAAGTAAGTATTTCTTTCAGTTTGCACCCCCTTTAAGGGTTAGCAAGCAACTCTCACAGATCCCCAGAGTGAGAGGTGGTGAGGGTACATGGTTAGTTCCAGTTTAGTTTTAGAAAAGTGAGGCTCCCAAGACGATGACAGGCTTTTCTGAAGCTCAGTGATAAACCACCAAGCAACGCTGGCGTTCGCTGAAACTGCACAAGTATATGCAATAATTTGGTCTCACAATCTGGACTCCAGATAAAGCCAGGGGTCTGGGGTGATCCATGAAGCACAAAGACTGGAGTTCCTATACTCCTCACTATATCCTGCTGGAAAATAGGAAGATCATTTGCTCCTCTGAAGACTTTGTCTTCTCTGTTAACGAACAAATAAATATGTTCCTGTATAGAACGTGACCATAAGGAAAAGAGGGAAAAATGATGATGTGCTCTCCTGGGGGGTAAATATTGGGGGCAACTGTGTCTACGGTAGTAACAGGGCGGGTGCCTGGGTAGCTCAGTCCGTTAAGCGTCTGACTTCGACTCGGGTCATGATCTCATGGTTTATGAGTTCAAGTTCCACGTCAGGCTCTGTGAAGACAGCTCAGAGCCTGGAGCCCACTTCGGATTCTGTGTCTCCCTCTCTCTCTGTCCTTCCCCAGCTCCCTCTCTGTCTCTGTCTCTCAAAAAAATGAATAAATGTTAAAAAAAATTTTAATAAATAAAGTGGTAATGGGGAAAACAGGCTATTTTATTTTTTAAATGCCTGCATCAATGAGCATGAGCAACAGAAGGGTAGAGTGGAAAAGGCATTTCATTGAGAATCAAAGGACCCAAGTGGTAGGCCCAACTCTACCAAAGAATAAAGTCATTCAGTCTTTCTAGGTCTCGGTTTTCTCATCTCTAAAATGAGAACATTGGACAAGTTGACGTATAAGTCCCTTCCAATTCTGGTCCCGTGACTCTAGAAGAAACTTATGGGCTGTTCCTGTGGGTTATGTAACTCTCTACAGTCAATGTAATTTTCATTTCAAATGAAATAAAAGTACATGTTACAGAGCATGCATTTGGTTTTATCACTATTGTGGCTGCTGCAGAGTTAGGAGTCGTGTCTGGTGTGAAAGGGGACATTCCTACTTTCTTCCGTTACTGGTTTTGCTCCAAAATATGTATGTTTGGAATTATAAGAGAGTCCTTTAAGAAATTACAGCAGTTATTGCCTTTCTCCACTTATGCACTTCCAGTCTTTTAATAACTGGGAGCCAAAATCCCCTGGCCAGTAGTTTTAATTTGCATTAAAAACAGATTTATTCTTTACAGAAGCACAAAGAATTTATGGGACTCGGAGCCGCAGCTCCGGCTTGGATCTCACCTAATCATAGCCATGGAATCAATTAACAGTTCATCTGTGAAATGTGATAAAATCTTATGAGATACATATTGCCCAATAACTGAGAACGAGATGAAAGTATTCTCTATAATAGTGACGGGGCTTCAGGGTTTTACAATTGCCGTTGAATAGAGCTCCATTAGAAGCTCAGTATTCAGGATGGCCACAAAAAAAAAAAAAAAAAAAAAAAAAAACTGTGTCTGAACAGATGATAGAGCACTGAGTAGTAAACTGGCCAGCCATTCTTGCTTTGATTAGTTTCCAACACCCTAGAAAAGGGGGCCATTGATTTAAGTGTNAAAAAAAAAAAAAAAAAAAAAAAAAAAAAGCTGTGTCTGAACAGATGATAGAGCACTGAGTAGTAAACTGGCCAGCCATTCTTGCTTTGATTAGTTTCCAACACCCTAGAAAAGGGGGCCATTGATTTAAGTGTTCTTGCTCATGGCAAATGAGCTTGTGAGGCTTTGGACGGGTGGGGGCTGGGGGTGGGGAACTAAGTGCAGAGCTATAAATTGCTACAAAGCCAGCGCCTCTGAGAAGAGCTGCTTGGGAGGCCCTGGCAGTCTGGTGTGCAGCGAGCCTCCATGGGGTAGGTCAAGAGATTCATAGCGATATCTGAGAATCAACTTTGGAAAACCTGGATCCTTTTCTGCCAGATTAGAGATCATTTTTTTAAGATGAAAGATGATTTTTCATCCAAACCCTCCTGTGCCTTCAGTTCTGTCTCTTCTTATACATTGGTGGTTTGTATTCTTGTATCATAACAAGCTTTAAAATGTAATCTTCTTAGAGATCATCTATTTTAAGTCTTATTTTACCCTTGAGAAAACTGAGAGTCTGATGGTGAGTGATTGACCCGAGATCACGAAGCCAGCAGATGCCAGAATAAGGATAGAGCAGTCTCTTGATTTTCCATGAAACGCTCAATAGATTAATTATTCCCAATGGGCTGTCTAACCAGTGCTAATGCTGCAGAATCAATATGTCATATTTATAATCCATATAATCATTAAACATAAGGTGTGGAGCTGGTAAATGATGTGGAATTGAGATGAAGAACAAACTCATAGTTTTTATCTGCATAAGCCCTGGAATTCTACATCCTCATTTTCATACATGGAAGATATGGCCAGGAGTATCAGGTTGAATTTCACGGACAGTTGGTTTGAACAAATAGGTTTTCTGAGACTTGGGGTAAGCCACAGTCACTATGAGGCTGGGCTTCTTAGAGAATGAATATGTGGAAAATCCCCCCAAATGTCCCCATCTTGATGGTTTTGACAGTTTCCCATCCTCTGTTTCCCCCCCTACCTGTTGCAGTTTTGAAACAACAGTAGGATACTTTGGGATGAAGCCAAAGTCCGGTGAGAAGGAGATCACACCCAACTACGTGTTTATGGTGTGGTATGAGTTCTGCAGTGACTTCAAGACCATTTGGAAGCGGGAGAGTAAAACCATATCTAAAGAAAGGTAAGGTTCTAATGGAGTCATCAATATCTCCCTCAGGAGTCTAGGAAACTGCCTTCTCAAACCTCACCAAGTGTGTGCATTTCACACACACCAGTATTTTCTTTCAGATCAAGATTGAGGAAAGATTATTGCCTGGGGGCTCATGGGGGAAATCCGGGGGAGGCATGCTGTCCACACAAGCAGATACGCTCCCATGATCTGATAAGTTACACTTTCTTAACCCCTTCCAATTACTAGCTAGTAAATGAAAGGGGGGCTGTGCTAATTTGCAACAGATTGGTTCTCTGTGTATTTTCACATTGGCCCAGGCTAAATGAGGCAGCTTTGCTGTCGCAGACAGTATAGACAAATAAAAGTGAATGCTTTTCCCATTAATATACTGAACTTGCATCAAAAGGAAATCTCTGAGACTCGGGCCACACTTAACACAGTGTCGAAGCCCCGCTCTGGATTTACAGCGCCACTTCTGACTCCTCGTATCCTGCTGAGGACATCAAACTGCTTGCCGCTCAAACTCGTTGCAGCCTCCTGATTTTATTAGTTGGGGGTAGAAGAAAAACCTCGCCTCTGAATAGAGGGAGAAAGAGAGAGTGTGTGTTCATTCTGCTTAGAAAGAGACTAAATTTGGCCCTGTTTATCGTGGGCTGGGGGAAGCATTTCTGCTTGATCACTGTTTTGATCAGGTTGCCACTGTTGTGCAAAGGGTGTCATGCATTTGAACTTCAAAAAGGTCTTGCTTATAATGCTGCTGCAGAACAGATGTATGTGAGTGTCATTCAGAGTGGAGTAGAAGGAGACAGAAGACTTCTACAAATTAAGGGAAATGGTTTAAGTAATTATAGCATCCTTATCTCACTGAACATTGAGACGTGAAATTCCATAATTTTTGTTCTTTACTTTGTAATCAGAGACAAGGCACATGCATAATACACACACACACACACACACATACACACACACACACACACATACACACACACACACACACACACACAAATATGTTTCACCTTATAAAGCTATATTTAAAGAGATCAAGGTTTAGAGATTTTTGACCCAGTCAAAAATATTTTCTTAGGGAATTTTTTCAAAAGCCTGCTTTTTTTCTGAGGAAGTCAAAGACCGTTAAAAATGTTTATCAGCATATGTCTCTATCATTACTTTTTTGAAAACATGGGAATTAAAGTGAGTATATCCATTATATAGATAAACTGATGCAAAGAAATAGTTGTGACATTCTTAAGAAAATAGATTATGAATAACGTGGAGGAAAAGAACCCTGAAAGTCTTGGCACTCAACTTCTTACTCTCGTCCGGCGGTTGCTTGTTTTGCCTTTTCAGCTAATAACCTGCTATGGAACAACTTCTATTCCATGAGCCCCATTGGAAAGTGCTAGAGCCGAGCGCCTGTCCTTCTAACAGGGCAGCGGCTGGGCATCAACTCTCCACGCCCGCACCTGAAGGCCAGACAGTCCAGCAGCGGGTCCCTTTGCTTAAGACCTTGCATCTCAGATTTTGAGTGTAATCCTTAGTGAATTTGCCCTTATAGTCGGAGCCCTAAAAAAATGCCCCCCAGCAAAAACAGGGCAATTAATTGCTTTTTATCTTAATAATCTTGCACTGAAATAGTGAACTATAGTCCAGATTAAAGAGATGTTCCCTATCATAGAAGTGAGAGCAAACTAATTGTGAGTCTGAAGTGGCGGTGGTCTCCAGCCATCCTTCAAAGTGGCCCTTTCTCCTAGCCACCGACGTTTCCAGCGCTGCTTCCTGGGTGCAGCTGGTGAATTGCCTACTTCACACTCTGTAAACCAACACCTTGAAAGGGTCATGACTTCACAGGACCCTTCTCAGGTCTCCTCATTTAGCAATTTCAGGGGTCTCTTCATTCCAGCCGAGCTTTGGCGAGATGGATCACCAAGGTTTCCAACCTAGAAAAACATCTCTGAAGCTAATGACAGCTCATAAAATATTTTTGGAAGCAGTTTGTTTACAGAAATCTATTTGTTAGGAAATGCTGGCACATTATGTATATGACTGTTCATCTGGTTAAACAAATTGATTAATATCCAGGGTTTCTTTGTGGTGTGAGGATTTTTTTTAATTGTCCTCTATCTGCTAAGCTATTGGAATCATATTCATTAAGCTAAAATAAGCAGATAACTTGAATTCTTCTATTATAATTACATGAGAAACAATATGATTTTGTTTTGACACCCATTTAATCATGCTCAATATTATTTTTTATTAGACTTTTCCAAGAAATCCCAACAACACTAAATGTCAGGATATGGTAACATAACATAGTACAAAGACATCTTCAAAAATGAAATTCAAAACCAAATGAAATCCTGATAGCTTGTAATTATTAAAAAAGAAAAACTATAGTGTGGGATTCCATCAAAAGAAATTTTGCCTATTGGATTTTTTTTTAAAAAATTTTAATGTTTATTTATTTTTGAGAGAGAGAAACAGAGTATGAGCAGAGGAAGGGCAGAGATAGAGGGAGATACAGAATCCAAAGCAGGCTCCAGGCTCTTAAGCTGTCAGCACAGAGCCTGATATGGGGCTTGAATCCACGGACAACAAGATCATGACCTGAGCCAAAGTTGGACGCTTAACCTATTGAGCCACCCAGGTGCCCCTTGCCTATTGGATTTTTAACTATATTTGAAGGCCAATTAAAATCCCCAAAATCATTGGGAAAAATTAAGGGAAAGTGATAGTATTTTCAAAAGTACAAATGCACTTCCAAATGAAATGAGAACTTTAGGCCATTTGTAGTCAATCTGTGGTGATAGAGTATTTACTTCTTGTGCTGCTTAGCATGTTTTCCACCAATACACATTAGCTTGATGCAAAATTGAGATGGATGCAGTTTCATAGCAGGGTGATGATGGCCCCTCATAAAACCCAGAAAACCTCTAACCACACAGATGACCAAACAAAAACATCTAAGGTTTTTGTGCCTTGGGAGTGAATGCTATACCATAGCATTGAGCTGCTGTCAGGACATAGGTCTGTGTTTGAGTAGAGGAGACATTGTATTTCACTAGGGATGTGATTTACCTGCAGATTAACTATATCAGTAGAAGAGCAAGCTCCTATGTGATGGCATATTAATGTCATTAAATTGTAAGGTGTTTAAGCCAACATTGGGCAGAAGAGCAACTTCTGTGTCCAGGCATGAATCCAGAAAGCCTCACTCCCTCGACCTTTGGTCTGTGGCCTGCCCATCCTCATGCTGTCTCAAATACTGGATGGATAAGTTCCAGGGCAGTGAAATGTACCAGGGCTCTCTCTTACCCCTTCTGATGATAGACAATACTCAGTAGTGCAAAAAAGACCTCTAGATAGAGAGTTGAAAATCAACACTCTTATGCCAGTAATTTGCTATGTAATATTGAGCCAGTCGCTTATTGCCTGGGGGACATACAATTGTCACATCTGTTAAATATATGTATTGGAATGAAGCAGGAATTAAATGCTCCCTGTGATCTCTTCTAGCTAAAAATCTCTATGAATCCAGAAAGTACTTCTCTAATATTCTGAGAAAAAGAGTGTTTAAATTCCGAGATAGTGTCTCCCACCTTTGCTCTTCAGCTCATTAGAGACTGTATTAGAAGACATTTCTAGCCAAGGTCTAGCACTGAATTTGGGAGAGATTTTGGGGGCAGGGAGAATTTTCATTGCCTCCTTGATTGGTAACTGTCTTTAGCCAACTTGCCTTGTGCCCAGAGTACTTCCCCTCAGTAGTAATATTGGTCTTAGAGACAACATTTTTTTTTAAGTGAGGAAGCAAAAATGTTTTCCTCTGCTCATGTGTGCCTAACATTGCATTTAATGATTTATTCAAGTTCATCAAGACTTTTACCCTCAGAGGCAGCTTTGTCTCATTTTCCTTTTCATGTACTTTTGTATTTGCACCTCTTGCTATCCAAGCACTCAATGATTTTCTTCCACCTATTTCTTCCACACATTTCTTCCACCTATTAAATCAACAGATTATCCAAGCATATGCATAATTATAAGGAGGTAACCTAATTTTTGCTGCTTTTATTGACTATGCTTTACTCATTTTCTGCTTTTTTTTCTGTTTAATTTTTATGGGATATAGGACCCTTTCTTATGAAATGTTTCACTACTTAGGATATTTTAAGACTGCTCCCCACACATGCCCACCTAGAGCCACAAACCACTACCACACACAAAATGAGCTCTGAACTTGCAAAAGGTAAAGAAGTCTCAGAGGATTCATGACTCCAGGAATAAAATCTTGGCAAATACTTCACCCTGAGCCAAAGCACACTTTTAAAGTATCATTTAAAAAAAAAACCCATAATAGGTAAGTAATGAGTGAAGAAGGAGTTTGGTGAATTTTATGAAAAATGCAAATAAGAAATTTCATTATACACCTAGGTATCATTTACACCCTGGGGGAATGGATGGTTACATTCTAATTTTTAGTTCAGCTCAGTCCCAACAGAGTTTCTGTTCTAAGTCTATTACTTGCAGCTATTATTGCTAATTATGCAATTGCCATGCCCTTGACAGCAGAGAGTTCAGAGCTGTTGTGGGCTTATCCTGAAGGCTGTCCTCACAGCTCCCTCCTGCTCAGGTCACTTTAGGACAAGGAGTTGGAAACAGAGAGAGGCCATTGCTCAGCCCACAAAGGAGCCATTGATAACAGTGTAGATGTTGCAGAAATCCCTCTCTTTATATGATAAAGTTATTCCTGGAAAATTTTCCATAAAATAAAATTTGTATTCATTGAATTTTGCTTCCCAACTGACATGCATACATGGTCATTACAGGGACTACTAACAAGTTAACTTTCTCTTCTCTCGTCCTCTGTTGTATGGTCAAATGATTTGTGTACACATAACTGCTAAGTTTTATATATTGAAGGACTCCTTTAATAATAGAAATAATCACCCCCTAGTTGGCAAAACTTTTAATTTTTCTAAGTCACATTTGAAGACAGTTCTATACAAATACACAAACAGTAAATGTCCCAAAGAGCTGACTTATGAACAGAATTATTGTAATCACAAAGAATAAAGCCTGATGATTTCCCAAGCAATAAATTTAAAACTACTTCTGCAGAATATCTCATGAATAAGGAGAGGAGACGGTAGACTTAAAAATGGTAACAAGTTCAGGATCATTGATTTGAGAAAAACCTAAAACACCTCTTCTGACCCTCTGTCCTCTGGAAACTGTCATTCCATCTCTTTCCTTTCCCTTCTAGCTTCTTAAAAGAAGAGTTTATGTTCATTTTCTTCTTTTTTGTTGGTACACACTTCTTCCTGTATCAGTAAGGACAAAGCCTCAGCTGCCATAGCAAAGGCCAAAATAACTATTGCTTAAACAAGAAAGATTTATTTTACTTTTGCATAATGATCTGTGGAAGTGATCTGTGAAGGAGATCACTAGTCCTTCATCTCCTTTTGTAGCTCCTCCTTTTCTTCTATTGCTTAAGAGTGAACCTTTCCCAAGGTCCACACATCAGTGTTCCTCTCTTCTGCTCTCTACCTCCTCCCTAGCTAGTCCCAACTATTTTCGTAGCTTCCCCTACCAACTCTCTGTCATACCCCTCCCAAGTCTTCCTTCCCACAACCAAACTCCTGGTTCCAAGTCTTAGACCCAAATCTCCTACTGCACACTGAACATTCCCACAGGATGCCCAGCTTCTATCTGTAATTCAGTAAGACCCCATTGGAATGTACTTTCTCTTACCGGAGACTGGCTCCTCCCGGGTTCTCAACCTTTAGTCTGCATCACTGTGCTCCTCTTAGCAGCCACAGGTGGGCTGGAAACCTGAGTCTCCTTAACTCCACGAGATTCATTTTGCACCTATTGCTGACTTCTCAGTTTTACCTCCTCAGTGGTTATTCTTCGTTTTACCTTGTTTTCACAGTGGCTCTGCTCTCTTCAGGACCTCATCTCTCACCTGGGTTATTAGAACATCCTTCTGTTCTGTCTACCTATAGGTTTTCTACTTCCTCTCTGTCCTTTAATATTGTATTCAGTTATCTTTCTAAAATAGAGATTAGATTACATCTATGTCTTTAAATGTATTCTGTGGTTTTCTATTACTGTCAAAGGGAAAAGAATTGGCCATCGATGGCACTTATATTTATTAACTCATTGTGTCCTTACAACAGTCCTGAGGAAAAGGTGTATTGCTATTTCATAAAGAGGCATAGAAGAGAATAAATGAACTGCCAGGGTCACAACATCACTATTAAGCAACAGAATGGGGATAAAACATGGAGGTTTTATTTGACACCAGAGCTTGAGCTCTTTCAAGTGCTCCATATTCTCTCCCAAATTAGAGCATGAGCCTCCAACAACTTGCCCTTAATTCACTTTCCAACCTCATTTCCTCTGGCCTCCTCTCACATGTACCTACCATGATGACTCATTGTTTCTCACACCTACATACTCTTGCCTTGTGTTCTCACTGGATAAATTCTTGACATTGTGTTGTCCCAGGTTATTTCTTGCTGGTCAAAATGTAGTCACTTATTAAGGACTGCCTCCAAAACCAGCTTCTCTAGATATTTTCTTAAATGCCCTTACATAGAAGAACTACCTCTTCCTCTGGTCTCTGACCACATGTTTTGTTTTGTTTTGTTTTGTCTTGTTTTGTTTTGTTTTTAACATCCTTTAGGACTTAATTCATCCCAGCTTGTTATTTGAGTAGTTTATGTGTCTTTTCCCACTTCTAGGACATGAACCCATTCCTTGTTTATTTCCTATGTTGCATTCTCCAGCACAGAGCTTAATAATTGTTTATTGATATAGAAGGGACTTCATGGCATAGTGCAACATGATAGTAAGTGGACATTGAAGATCTGGTGTGACATAAGAGTTTGGAGGAAGAAGTAATCCCAAAGAAATGTGGAGGTTGGGGAGGACTTTAGGAAGATACATAGCTGGGGCGCCTGAGTGGCTTAGTCGGTTAAGCGTCCGACTTTCGCTTAGGTCATGATCTCGCAGTTCGTGGGTTCGAGCCCCGCGTCGGGCTCTCTGCTGACTGCCAGCTCAGAGCCTGGAGCCTGTTTCAGTCTGTGACTCCCTCTCTCTCTGACCCTCCCCTGCTCACGCTGTCTCTCTCTCTCTCTCTCCTAGAAATAAATAAAACATAAAAAAAAAAAAAAAGAAGATACATAGCTATAAACAGGACCCCAACGAGCACAAAACTGCAGATGGAATACAGAAGCCAGTGGGAGAATGTTGCAGATCAGCTGCTCCTAAATCTGATAGGTCTTTCAAATCAAATTGTAAGAAAGCAAATAGATTTATTGCATCAGAGTCCCAGTGTGGGGGATGGAGCCCAGGAATCTGCAGTTTTAGAAAGCTCACCTCAGAGAGGCCAGAGCAGGAGCATATTCTGTGTTTAGTTGCCTCAATTAATGCTTGGCTTCACCCATCCGTGCCTAAATGTCTCAGGTGAGCTTTGGAAGTGGGAGAGAGAAGGACTCTTCCCCTACTATAGTCTACATTAATTTTTGCCATGCTCAGCTAAGTTTAGGAACAAGTTTAGAATCACCAAGTTTAGGTGATCTTGAAGGTATATTCCAACACTGATACCCCATGATTATAAGTAGGAAATGGGCTGGGCATTGACAGAACAGATGAAATTAAGCGGCTTAGGGAGGAAAGGGGTAAGGACATTCTTGGAATCATATGGCAAAATGGGAGATTCAGTGCCCATTTTGGAGGAATCACACAGCATGATTTCTGGGACCAGCCTAAGTGCCACCTTTTCTGTGTGTCCTTCTCTGCATACTCAGTCTGCATGTCTCTCGTGTGTATGCATTTTGTATTACCATAATACAGATTTGTAGCATGTAATCAGCTTGATTTAAACATACTTTTAAAAATGCCTATTATGTCTTAAGTGCTGTACAAGTTATGAGACCCTGTTCTGGAAGGATTTAATCTACTGATCACATGTTGCCTCTTTCCTGAAGTATTCCCCAATCTCTGTGAGCTCTTTCCTCCAAATCCGTGGAGGGTTACTGCCCCTTCAATTTTGGCAGTAGTGATTCCTTTTTATTTCATTCAGTTATAGACATTTTCTCCCATAAATAAATCATAAGTCCTAGAAGATAAGGGCAGTGTCTTATACTTCTTTGTTTTCTCTCTAGCACCTTATGTATTTCCTTATACATAGTAGGTGCTCAATTAATATTCAATAAATAAAAGATCTCTGCTTTCTTTGCTGTGTTGAAATTGATTACAGAATTTTCTGTCTGCTACTGATAGATGAAAGGTCTAATTTATTTGGATTTTTGTAATAGAATTCCCCAAATATACCCAATATGGGTTGCTTTTGTCCCAGCATCTATAATCTGAATAGCTTTGTTAAAGAGGATAGACATGTTCTGAACAAAAGAGATTAGTTAATGGGGTAAAACAATCACCTTCTCTGTTCTTGACTGTATTACTTTCAATTTATCTTTAAAAAAAAAAAAAAGGCTAGAAAAAACAAGGAAGTGAAGATCCTTGGGATTCATGGTTGTGCCAAGGACCATAGAGAGCATCTGTCCACACTCTATTTCCTTGGCTTGGCAGACAGCAATGGAAACCTACAGTAAGTCTCCTTCATTCAGCTAGGATATATCTAAATTGCTTATCTGTAGGACTCCTGACAGCTCTCGCCTTGGGCACAGAAAAGATGAAATAGGGGGCTGCCTGGATAGCACAGTTTGAGGGGTGTCAGAAAAGCAACTTGCTTCACGCAATTTCCCGTTTCCTCCTCCTTTTTATTTCAGTCCCCAGTGCAAACAGGCTCTGATCAGTTCTAGTTTTTGGTGAGGCTTGGTAGGTGGTATAGGTTCAAAACCAAAAGGTGGGGGGTAGGGGGGATGATGGTGTCTACAAGCACATGCATGTCTTCATTATCAGGATTGGAAAGGTCTTCCAAAGACTAACCGTGTGTTGCAATTAAACTTGAGATTTATGACACGGGGCCGGCTTTGGTTTGCAGGCTCTCTCCCAGATGCCCCTCCCTGAAGGAGGAAACACAGTGCTGTTACCTTTCACTCTGCACCTACATTGCCAGGCGGCTCAGGGTGCTTCGTCTACCAAGTGCAGAGTGATTGGCTTTAACTGCTTGTGCATTCCAGGGCAAGTCCAGGGACCCCTCCACTTCCACTCCCCTGTGGCCTGGGAGAGAAGCTCTGGAAACGGAAGCGGCCTTTGTTCTGCAATTAATCATTTGAAGTCAAAGTCTGTTTGGGTACTACAAGTGATAGCCCAAAAACACTATGAAGTGGCTGATTGTGTAGCTGGTGAAATTCGGTCTCTGAGAGGACTTCCTTTATTGTAAATAGAAAAATATCTTGGGAATGAAGTAGGGAAAATTGTCAAACTTAGGAAGGAGAAGTGATGGGCTCATTTATCCTAGAATAACTTAAAGACTAGATTTTGGTGTGCAAGAAACTCAATCTTTTAAGTCAATGTCCTGTTATTACTTTCCTGCTGGTCTCTCTTACCATGGCTGTTGGGGAGACTGACCTGGGGACTCTGGGCATGGGGGGTGGGAGGGCAATCAGGTCAATGGTCAGACTCCAAAGAGAGATTGGACTTAGAAAATTGTGTGTCTGTCCAAGTATATAGCCCTGTCAGCCTGTCTGAGATAAATGATTTTGGGGTTACCCATTATTCCATACTGCCTATGCTTCTCTTCTCTGAGTTTTATTTTCTTACCCTCTGGAAACATTCCACATACACTAGTCAATGATGTTTTCATCGGCTGCTGAGGTGAGGAAGAAATTTCCCTTTACATTGAGGAGTTAATGAGTTTGGTCTTTGCGTTGTTTGTGTTTTACTTCAAGAGTGAAGAGTGACTTTAGTTATTTCATTGACTCTCATAAATATTATCCATGTGTGATAGTTCTACCAAGAATTCAATAATACCTCATCAAAGGGGATAGAAATGAGAGAGGTTCCCATAGCCCCTGGCTGATCTCTTTGATTCCACTTACTTACTTAGAACCAAAGCTGGACATTAGCCCCCTTACCCTGGTTGCTGAGAAACAGCATGAGGACAGTACCTCTCAGAGACTTTAGGAATATCAGAGTATCAGAAGACCTGCACATACTCCATAGAGCGCACAGAGCCTGACTTCTAATGTCTAGTCTTCACTGACTGAAAGGGTAGTCTGGCATAGTGAGGTCCTTCTAAAAGCACATTAAACACCACCCCTGTGATGTTAATGCTGTCTATGCCACAAGTAATCCTAATGAGAAGAATACCAAGATGTTGCCCTCAGCCATCTTCATCCAAAGTGCCAAAAATCATGTGGTACTGAGCTTTCTTAAGCAAGAAAGCCACTTCCACATCTCCCCAAAGACTGTGCAGTGTTCTTTGTTCCTTGGCCTGATGCTGCTTTGTTCAAGGCTGCATGGAGATCATGGCACAAGAGTGAATAGCAAGTTGGTATTTCATCTTGGTAGCTTCTTATACCTTTTCCCTAATTTTTTCTCCTAAAGGGAGACCATAAAAAATATCATCATTTGCTTATAGAAGAAGCTGTTCCTAATAATGATTGGTAAAGCCATCCCACATTGGGTAGCCAGACTGGCAAGTTAGTTATTTTACACATGTGATCTTCAGGTGCCAACACCACCCTTCTCCACCCAACAAGAACCTTATCCTCCATTCAGAAGGCCCTAGGCCAGAACTAACTTGGCCATTGACAAAGACATGTTTTTTTCCTGTTTCTTTGTCAATCATGTCCTTCCATGGAGTTCTTGTACTTGTTAGAAAGATTCTGGTTCACATGGCCTTAAATTTTCAGATAAATCTAGTGAAATAGTGGTTTGTACCTTCAGGTTTTATCATCCTGCTTTTTAGAGACCTCAAGTATTCCCTATGCCATGCTGACTTAGAGGCCCATTTCTGTTTTCATGGGTGCATGGAGCCTGCCTTGTTCCCCTTCTGGACTATTTTGACCTTCCCTCTTCAGTGATGAGTGATATTAAAGTCTTCCTTAAATAGGTTCACATTACAGTGGTCAGATTTCATGCTTTTACCAAACATGACTTTCAAGAACTGTGTTCCCCACAATGCCTCCTTTTTCTTTGCCTCTATCCACCAATGTTTCCAACACCATTGATTTTGAATGTCTTCAGTGAAGGTGTGTACTTGGTCTGGGTCACACAGTGACTGATGCTTTAGGTCACATAGTGCTGGATGGGTAACAGAGCTTCCTCTTTGAAGCTTGTGGCACTACAGGCAAGAGCTCTCCTTCCATACTTCTGAAGTCACTTCCTTGGTTCTATTATCTATATTACAAAAGCGAGTGGGTATTAACAAATATACCCTAGCAATGTTACTAGATTATGTATTTTCCACTTTCTGAAATGAATTGGTCACTGTCATTTAAGAGAATTTCTAACAAATATCACCAGTCATCAAACAGGATGATATTTTGTGGGGACCATTTACCCTTTTGTTTTCATTTTTAAAAAGACTTTATATTTTGAGTGCAGTTTTAGAGTTTACAGCAAAACTTAGAGAGAGGTACAGAGATTTTCCATATACCATTGGTCCCTCCCCAGGCATAGCCACCCCTGTTATCAGCACTTCACCAGAGAGTCCATTTGTTATGACTGATGATCCTATATTGACACATTATAATCACTCAAAGTTCATTGTTTACCTTAGGGCTCACTGTCGGTATACTTTCTAAGGGTTTGGATAAATATATAATGAAAAAGATCCATCATTATAATATCATACAGAGTATTTTGACTGCCCTGAAAATCCTCTGTGCTCTAGTCATCCTTCCCCCCAACCCCTAGCAGTCTCCATAGTTTTAGTTTTCCAGACCATTTACTCATTTTTAAATTTTAATTAAATCCAAGTTAGTTAACATATAGTGTAGTGTTGATTCAGAAGTGGAATTTAGCAATTCATCATTTGCACATAACACCCAGTGCTCATCCCAACAAGTGCCCTCCTTAATGCCCATCACCGATTTAACCCACCTTCCACCCAACACCCCTCCAGCAATCCTCCGCTTCTTCTCTGTATTTAAGAGTCTCTTGTGGTTTGCCTCCCTCTGTGTTTTTATCTTATTTTTCCTTTCCTTCCCCTGTATTAATCTGTTTTGTATCTTAAATTCCACCTATGAGTGAAATCATATATTTATCTTTCTATGACTGACTTATTTCACTTAATATATTCTAGTTCTTTCCACATTGTTGGAAATGGCAAGATTTCATTCTTTTTGATTGCTAAGTAATATTCCATTATATATGTTTTTTTAATTTTAATGTTTATATATTTTTGAGAGAGATTGTGTGTGTGTACAAATACCACATTTTCTTTACTCATTTGTCAATCCATGGACATTTACTCATTTTTAAGCATTGTTTACAATATGGACCACAACCTGAGCTATGACTTGAGATCAATTATATCCAGATACCAATTAATTGTCTACATGACTTTTGTATTGAAAATAAAATCTAATGCAAAAATAACCAAATAATACAGCTAAAAAATGGGCAGAAGATGATATTTTTCAAAAGAAGACATGCAGATAGCTAACAGACATGTGAAAAGATGTTCAACATCACTCATCACAAAAGAAATACAAATCAAAACTACAATGACATATCACCTCACACCAGTCAGAATAGCTAAAATTAACAACACAGCAAACAACACATGTTGGCAAGGATGCACAGAAAGGGGAACCCTCTTACACTGTTGGTGGGAATATAAACTGGGGCAGCCACTCTGGAAAACAGTGTGGAGGTTGCTCAAAAAGTTACAAATAGAACTACCATATGATCCAGCAATTGCAGTAGTAGATATTTACACAAAGGATACAAAAATACTGATTTGAAGGAAAACATGTACCTGTTTATAGCAGCATTATCAACAATAGACAAACTATGAAAGAACCCAAATTCCATCAACTGTTGAATATATATAGAAAATGTGACGTGTGTGTGTGTGTATAATGGAATATTACTCAGCCATAAAAAAAGAATGAAATTTTGCCATTTGCAACAACATGGATGGAGCTAGAAAGTATTATGCTAAGTGAAATAAGTCAAAGAAAGACAAATACCATGTAATTTCACTCATGCAAAATTTAACAAACAAAACAAATGAACATGGGGAGGGGAGAGGCAAACCAAGAAACAGACTCTTAACTATAGAGAACAAACTGTGGGTTGCTGGAGGAGAGATGGACAGGGGCTGGGCTAGATTGGCGATGGGCATTAAGGAGGGCACTTGTAATGAGTACAGGGTGTTATATGTAAGTGATGAATTCTTTATTCTACATCCAAAACTAAACCATGTTTCAAGTAAAAATAAATAAATAAATAAATTCACACACGTGTGTGTGTGTGTGTGTGTGTGTGTGTGTGTGTCCTAGCCTCATACTTAACTATTCAAAAGTTGTTAGGTTGACAGTCTTGTTACAATTCAGACAGTTATTTGACGTGAGAAAGAAAGGGAAAGGGAAAGAGCAGTTGACCAAAACAAAACAAAACCCATTAATTGCAGTCACAGAATTAAGCTGGGAGGAATGTTAGACAGGGTGTAATCAGATGGACCCATTTCAGTTTTGTTTTGGGATTATTAAAAGCAAAGAAAGCAAATAAAAATTGGAGAGTAGAATAGAACTGAAATCAGGAAGATCAACCAAAATTCCAAGCAAGACCATTAAAAAAAAAATGAACCATAATGAAATGTGAGGTAACTCCTGCCTTTATGAGAAGTTAGTGGGTATTCCAATGGACTCTTATTTTTCCCACATTTTAGCACACCTGGATCTTTCCCCACAGTTCTTATCTGTGAGTCTTTGCCAGATATTGTTGATCTCACAACCTTAGAACATATCTGGAAAGTAGAAAGCAGAGGTGAGTGGTAAACTGGCCATGTTTTGACTTTTAAAGATTTGATATTTTATCAGAGCCCCAGAGCTGGAATCTGATGGCTATGGCTATCATAAAAATCATCCTTTTAATTTTTTAATGTTTATTTATCTATTTATTTATTTTTCAGAGAGGGGAGGGAGAGAGAGAGAAAGGGGAGGCAGAGAGAGGGGGAGACACAGAATCCAAAGCAGGCTCAGGCTCTGAGCTATCAGCACAGAGCCCAATGTGGAACTTGAACTCATGAACCATGAGATCATAAACTGAACTGAAGACAGATGTTTACTGATGAGCCACCCAGG
This sequence comes from Hyaena hyaena, assembly GCF_003009895.1. Taxonomy (NCBI): domain Eukaryota; kingdom Metazoa; phylum Chordata; class Mammalia; order Carnivora; family Hyaenidae; genus Hyaena; species Hyaena hyaena. The sequence goes on from NW_024080924.1 coordinate 1,190,569, forward strand.
TGCCCCAAATATCATCCTTTTAAAAGGCCTTGTCCTCTTAATCAGTTGTCCAGCTCCAAGATATCCCTGGACAGTTCTTTAGGAAGAAGGCTTGTGTTGCCTCTCATTCTTCCAGAAAGGAAGGTTTTTGTTTGTTTTTATTTTTCTCTTTCCCCCATAGAGGCTTCAGTGGGGTCTGTTGAAGTCCATACACTGGGATTTTCCAGTTTTATATTTAAATGGAGCTCTTTCTGTCCAGATGAAAACATACATAAAGCCCCAATATATAAACCATATAAAGCTTTTCTAGCTGAAGCAGGATTTGCAGATATTGGGATCTGGAGGACCCACTAACTCCTCTCTCCCTGAGGCACCTTCGTTGAATGCTAAGGCTCTTTGGAGGATAATTTGAAAACTCTCCTCTAAAGTATTGGCTTTCCCATAGTGACAAGGTGTATAACAGCCTGAACACTCTAACTACCCCACCTCCTCAATATCTCACTTGGCTCTTGATTAACTGGTGTGCTCAATTCCTACGGTCCTAAATGAAGGCACGTCTGGTGTTATAAACCTCATGATGATTTCAGTATGTTCTGCCTTGTATACCATGAACCAACGAAATCCTGGTTGTCTAAAGAATAAAGACATTGACCTTCTTCAGTCTCCTAGATGGCTGGGTTCTGACTTGGTTTGATTTAGCTGTGGGTATATAAATCAGCCTGTAGAGAGCCCAAAGGTATACCCAGTTTTAAGCTCTTCCAGAAAATGAGTTTGTAATAGTGGGGAACCCAAGCCTATGAATACAAAGGTATGTCACTCTTTGCATTGCAGCTCGCTTAGCTGCCTTGTAACCCCTAGATTCTGATGAGTTAATGAAAAAAGTATGATTTTGTAGATCATCCATCTAGAGGATGGGAATAACATTCTGTTACACTTTTCCACATTCTAAGCAGAAGCAGACTTTCCTCCCCAGATAGTTCTAATAAGAAATCAAGGTTGCAGAACACCTTGCTTCTATAAAGCAAGGACGAAGCAGGAACGTCAGAAGGTGTGTGTCTGGGCCCCATCTCATACTTGGATCTTTCCTCAGTAGGCTTTGGCAGCATTTGAAATTTACTGGGGCCCTCAATAAACTTTAGAGACTCGTTATAATAAGAAAGAAGAAAAGGTAGGGGTTTTAATAGTCCATTTTACTGAGGCATTTATGAACTGAGAATAGTTATTTTCATTCCCTAACTTATTTCTCTGTTTTTTCCCCTCTATGTTTCAGATTTTTTGGGGGGAGGGGATACTAGGAACTTTGAAATCAAATCTAGGTTTTTGCCTGTGAGAAGTCATGAGCAACTATGTGTGATTTTCTAGAGTAAATATTTAGACCAGAAACAAAAATAGAACCAACATCTAGGCCAGAACAAAAAACAAGTCCATACACAATGGAGCCAAGGGGGAGATTGAGCGTGTATGTGGCTAGAAGTTAGGTAGCCAGTTCTATTTAATTAAAGCAGAAAAGCTCTTGTGTCCTAGGTGAGAGAAGCAAATTCCAGACTCAGAAAAAGCTGTATTAACCTCACTGAGCCTCACTCTTCTCTTGGGCAATGTCATGTGGCTACTTTTAGGAATCCTGGAATGTATACATAAGTTGACATGTATAAATATTCAGCACATTTGGGTGGCCTTGAATGCCCTTTCTTTTTGCTTATTCAGGACTCAATCAGCTAATCAGTAACTAGAACTAGATTTTTAAATGTTTTTATTCCCCACCTCAAGGATAAATGGAAAAGCACCTCTGGGTATTTACTAAACATTTAGACTTGCTTAAGGTGGGAGGGGGGAACCACCAATACAAATCTTTCATTTGCCACTTGGATATTTGCTAACAACTCACTTGTGCATGGGACGCCGCTTGATGTAGGAATAGGGAGGAGATCCAGAAATGCACAAGGCGTGATCCTTGTCCTCAAGTGGTTCCCGTGGTTTAAGGGAAATCAGACACCTATACAGTCATAAGATGAAAAGTCCTTAAGTGCCTGAAGAGAGGCGCAAAGTGTTCTTTCACTTGAGAAAAGAGTAATTACTTCTGGCTAAGAGAGATGAAGGAAGCTTTCATGACTTTGGCACTTAAGCTGAGAGCAGAAGAATGGGAAGAATTTGAACTTATGGAAATGAGTAAGAAAGTTGCGAGGCGAGAAAAGCCATGGTGCAAAGAGCAGTGAAAAGATTGGCTGGGACAGGAAGCACATGAGTGAGGGGGAAGGAAAGGGTATTTGATAAGTAATCATATAATATGTTGTACACTCTTCACAGCAACAGTGTTAAGTGTGGTATTATTCCCACTTTTACAGATGAGGAAATTGAGGCTAAGTGATTTGTCTAAGGACAATATAAAACCAGATTCATGTCTGAAAATGTAAGATGGACAAGTAAACTAAGTTTGGAACAGAACGACCCTTGATTGCCAGGGTGGGGAATTTGAATCCTACACTATAGGTCAGGGGTTAGCAAACTGTGGCTCGTGGGCCAAATTTGGCCCGCTACATGTTTTTGTAAGTAAAGTTTGTTAGAACACAGCATTGCACTGCTGTTCATTCATGTATTGTTTTAATGGTTCCTTTCACACTACGACAACAGAGTTGAATAGTCACAGAAATCATATGGCAAAAAGCATGGAGGGAATGGGAAGATGGGCAGAATGAGTAAAGGGGAGTATGAAATACAGGCTTCTGGTTATGAAGTGAATAAGTCACTGGAATGAAAGACACAGAATAAGGAATATAGTCAGTGCTTTGTGATACATCATATGGTGACAGATGGTAGCTACACTTGGGTAGAGCACAGTATAATGTAAAGATGCTGAAGTACTGTGTTGTACATATGAAACTAATATAACATTGTGTGTCAACTAAAGTAAAAAATGAGAATACTTAGGAGCACCTGGGTGTTTTTGGCTCAGGTCATGATCTCACGATTCATGAGATTGAGCCCCCTGCCAGGGTCTGTGCTGACAGCTTGGCATTCTCTCTTTTCCTCTCTCCCTGCCCCTTCCACCCACCTCTCTCCCTCAAAATAAATAAACTTTTTAAAAAAATGAAAATACCTAGAAAAAAATTAGAGAAACTCAATATTAATTCCCTGTCACAATCTTAGGCACTGATCTTTTGATGATCTTTCAGCTATTGTAAAAGGATCTAACAGTCTGCATTATTTTCCATTTTATAGATTAACCTTAAAACTGGATGGACTATACTTATTAAGAAAAAAAAGTTTTAATGTTTGTTATGTTTGTTTATTTTTGAGAGAGAGAGACAGATCATGAGTAGGGAAGGGGCAGAGAAATAGAAAGACACAGAATCTGAAGTAGGCTCCAGGCTCTGAGAGGGTCGAACTCATGAACCATGAGATCATGACCTGAGCTGAAGTCAGCTACCCAACTGACTGAGCCACCCAGGTACCCCTGGATGGATTATACTTTTAAGATAATATACCTGGGGTGCCTCAGTGGCTCAGTAGGTTAAGTGTCCAACTTTGGCTCAGGTAATTTTCTCGTGGTTTGTGGGTTTGAGCCCCACGTCAGGCTCTGTGTTGACTCCTCAGAAGCCTGGAACCTGCTTCAGGTTCTCTGTCTCCTTCTCTCTTTGCCCCTCCCCCACTCATCCTCTGTCTCTCTCTCTCTCTCTCAAAAATAAACATTAAAAAAATTTTTTTAAAGGACAACATACTCTTAAAGTCAACAATTCTATATATAATTACCTATCTTAAATATATAGCTTATATAGCCTAAATGATCTATATTGGAATTGTCTGGGATATAGCTACGATTCAGATATTAAAGAAAAATAACTTGTCCTACAAAAAAAATTAAAGTATTGACCCTCTGGCCATTGAAGAAAACCTTTGCTAACCCTGACTATAGATGATTGAGGGTCACTAAAAGTATTCAAGAAGGGAAGTGACATTCTACAAGTTATGCATTACCAATTGAGACTGTGTTCATCAGTAGGATAGAGTGGAGGAGGAAGATCAATCAGAAGACTATTTCAATACCCTCATCTCTTCACTCCTTGACTGGTCACACTAGCCTTCCAACAAATCTCCCAACCTAAACTTTGAAGCTTAGAGAGTTCAGGCGAGCAGCAACAATACGTGAAGTGCACTGAGTGTAAGAAAGCCATCTGTGTGGACAAGCTGGTAGATGGCACCTCCTGACCACCTCAGGACTGCCATAAACTAAGGAGTGACAGGAAGCACCACACACTGAGGCTGTGGTGCAGATGCCACTCGATGTTACCGTACCTTCCAGTCGTGTAAGAGAGGTTGGAACGCTGACTTCTTACGTGAAGTCTCTGAACTGAAAAATGTTAGCAACTGAGTTCAAACTTACTTATGCCTCCTGTGGCTGATGAAAACTGAATCTAAATTTATTTAAACCCTCTGAAGTTGAGCACACTGCAAGACCTCCACTCTGCAGTCTCTTCCCACTTGATTTCTAAAACCCTGATTCTGCGTCAATTTACTATGAGAAAGTCTCAGTGGTCTAAATAGAAGACCAAACCAGTCACAGCATTCCTTAAGTCAGAGCCCAATCCAGAGCAAGACATGAACTCTCTTCAGTTCTGTAAAGGCTGAAAAAGAGATGTAGAATCTGCAGAAGAAAAGTTTGAAGCTAGCAGAGGTTTGTTCATGAGATTTCTGGAAAGAAACCATCTCCATAACTTAAAAGTATGAGGTGAAGCAGCACATGCTGATATGGAACCTATAGCAAGTTATCCAGAAGAGTTAGCTGAGATCACTAATGAAAGTGGCTACACTAAAGAACAAGTTTTCAGTGTAGACAACAATCTTCTGTTGGAAAAAGATGCCATCTAGGACTTTCATAGCTTGAGCAGAAGAGTCAATGTCTGGCTTCAGAGGAGAAACTGACTCTCTTGTTAGGGGCTTATACAGTTGGTGACTTTAAGTTGAAGGCAGCGTTCACTTACCATTCTGAAAATCCTAGGACCCTTAAGAATTGTGCCGTATCTACTCTATCTGTACTCTATAAATGGAAGAGCAAAACCTGGATGATAACACATCTTTTAACAAGAGGGTTGCTAAATATTTTAAGCCTGCTGTTGAGACCTGCTTAGAAAAAAGATTCCTTTCAAAATATGACTACTCATTGACAATTCACCTGGTCCCTCAAGAGCTCTGATGGAGATGTACAATGAGATGATGAATGTTGTTTTCATGGCTGCTAACACTACATCCATTCTGTAGCCCATGAGTCAAGGAGTCATTTCAATGTCCAAGTTTTATTACTTAAGGAATACATCAGTCTATAGCTCATTGGTAGTTGAGGGATGTAGAGAAAGTATATTGAAAACCTTCTGGAAAGGATTCACTATCCTAGATGCCATTAAGAACATTCATGATTCGTGGAAAGAAGTCAAAATATCAACATGAACAGGAGTTTGGAAGAATTTGATTCCTGCCCTCATGGGTGACTTTAAGGATTCAAGACTTCAGTGGAGAAATTTGCTGCAGACGTGGGGGAAATAGCAAGAGAACTAGAACCGGAACTGGAGCCTGGAGATGTGACTGAATGGCTGCAATCTCATGATGGAGTTTTAATGGATGAGGAGTTGCTTCTTATAGATGAACAAAGAAAGCTTTTTTGAGATGGAATCTACTTGTGGAAAAAGTCATGTGAAGATTGTCAAAATGACAACTAAGGATTTAGAAAATTATGTAACCTTAGTTGATAAAGTGACAACAAGGTATGAGAGGATTTGATACAATTTTGGAAGAAGTTCTACTGTGGGTAAAATGCTATGAAACAGCATTACATGCTCCAGAGAAGCCATTCATGAAAAGAAGAGTCAGTTGATGTAGCAAACTTCATTGTTGTCTTGTTTTAAGAAATTGCCACAGCCACCCCAACCCTCAGCAACCACAACCCTGGTCAGTCAGTGGCCATCAACCTTGAGGCAAGACCCTCCACCAGCAAAAAGATTACAACTCACTGAAAGCTCCAATGATGGTTAGCATGTTTTAGCAATAAAGTATTTTTTAATTAAAATATGCTCATTTTTAGACATAATGTTATCGCTCAACAGACTGAAGTATAGTGTGAACGTAACTTTCATATGCATTGTGAAGCCAAAAAGTTCTGTGACTCTCTTTATTGCAGTATTCACTTATTTCAGTGGTCTGGAACAAAACCTGCAATATCTCCAAGGTATGCCTGTGGTTTCTCTTATTTTATTTGCCTGAGAATTTTTTGCATACCTACACCAAAGTTGAGCTGCTAGATAGGATTTTAGAATCTGTGTTCAGATCTGAAAAATTAGAATTCTTTGACTTGCTTTCAGAATACATCTTAATGATATTCCTACCAGATAATACTTTGTGAATAGCACCACTTCATATGTAGTCAGAAACTGTTGTCATGCATTCAAGTTCCTTTACCTTTGTGATGGAAAATTCCGTAATGGCTATCCTTTATTGACCATTTGCTCTATATCTCCTATACTGTTTTGCATATATTCATTTAATCTTCACAATAATAAGATGTGGTTGACTTTAACCACCATTTTATAGATAAACTGAAACTGAAATTTAGAAAAGTCAGTTAGCTTGCTCTAAGTCATCTAATAACTGCCAGAGTTAGAATTGGAATCAAGTTTAGCTGATGCTGAATCTCCTTGCACCGAGCTGTGTCTTCTCCCAATCCTTCATGATTTTCAAGAGTGTCCTTTGAAAAGGAGATGATAAAATGGAAGGTGAGTGTTTGGAGAAGAGCAGGGTAGAATCACTGAGATCAGCATTGTCCTGGAAAGTCCAGGGTGTATGTAACTGCCTGTAGTCTACAGAGCAGCCACTGACCAGTAGTAAAAGGTTTGCGGTGGGGACAGGACTTTAGGTTGGCTCCCCTCCTTCCTGCCTCCATATCCCCAACCACAACCATTACCCCGACATCCAGAAAATGTGGAGAGGTTCCAGGGCTGCCGAGGGATGTGGGCATTGGGGAGGGGCGGTGCTAACCAGGAGCATGGTAGAAGCCTAACTTTGAAGCAAGAGACCAGAATTCTCAGGGGGAAAAGGAACTACTAAAGCAAAAGATGACCCCCAAAACCCCCTAAGGGGGTCTGGAGGGAAAAAGTAACTCTGAACCCTTTAATCGGAATTGAGATTAAAGAGTCACTACTGGGTATGCTTTTTGAAAGCAAATCTTTCAAAGGAGATTCTGCAAACTGGGACCTCATCTACAGCACCACCATCTTGGTTTGCAAATGCCTTACTAGTCGGAGTCTCCAGCGTAGTTAGACCTTGATTTGATCCTTTCGGTGCATTCTCTTCTTGTGTGGGTACAGTCATAGTTACTGGTGCAACACAAGTGTTTACTGTGTGGTGTGATATATACACTCAGACCTATGTCAGCGTTGAGAAGCGCCCATTCCTGGGCAGCTCTGAAGATGTATTTCTTAGGTCATACAAGTCATTACTCATCTTTGTCTCATTTTTATTTCTTTTTTGATGCACAGGTCATCATGTTGAACTCATCATAACTAGTGCATGTGGACAGGGAGATTAGATTAGTAAGCATGCGTTTTAAGTAAATTGTATAAAATTAGCTAAGGAAGTAAGGCACTCAACTATTTCTTTGATATTAAGCAAAGATGTGATTAATATTGAGCCAAAGATTTTTTTGGAGGCCCTAAAGAAAAAGCACGTTCAGGTTTTTTTTAATGTTTGGGTTACTGGATCTTTATTCAGTCTTTAAAAACTATTTTTGAAAAATATCGAAAGTAAAGAAACATATAAAGGATCATACAACATAACCACATTCCCACCATGTAGAATTAGCTATTAACATTTTGTCACATATTCAATATTTTATAATTAAAAAAAATGAAGCATTACAGATAAAAGTAAAATTCTATTTGACATGTAACCTCCCAATGCCATTCTCTTCTTCCATGTTTCTAGTGATAACCTATATCATAAAACCAGTGAGTGACTTTCCAGTCTCTTTATAAATACAGGCAGATATTTGTATGTACTTTTATACACACATGCAGGCATCTATGAACAATGTTGTTTTGTGGGTACTGTTTACATATGTCCACAGTGTAGCAGTTTGCATGCTCAGTAACAATAGTAGGAAACCTATAGAGAGTGATTACACTATGCCTGGAGCTGTACAAGAGAGAGTCTCCATCCTTTCAGTGACTCTCTGCAGCAACACTGTTGTTCTCCTCTTTTTAGGAAATGAAGGTGCACAAATTGGTTACTTGCCCAGGGGTACCCAGCTGATTAATGGTGGTGCTAAGAATTAATCCCACCATCCTGCTCTGGAGCCCCAGACCTTGACCATCATGCTCGATGGCCTCTTCACTGTATCACTCTGCAAAATTCTTCAGTCTCTCAATATCATGTTTCAGAGATCTGTAATTGTCGAATTTGTAAATCTAGTTTATTCCTTTTCACAGTTATACCATACTCCATTAAGTGAGTATAGTATATAAGAAGCATTGCACAGGGGGTCAGAATCTGTGAAAGAGGAATAGTGAAAATATCCACCTCACAAGGCAAGGTGAGAATTAAATGGTTTAATTCAAATGAAGCAGGTAGAGTAGTACATGGTACCGAGTAAGCATCCAATAACTGTTAGCTGGTATTACTTGCTATTATCATCTATCTATTATTCTGATGAACAATCATTAGGTTGTTTCCAATTTTTCATTATTGTATATATTGCCCCAGTGAAAGCCCTGTGTCTGTATATGAAGGTTTCTTCTGGTTATCTCCCTAGAAGAGGAATTGATGGCTCACAGAGAGCGCATGTTCTCAGTTTTCCCTGGTATTGCCAAAGCCCAATACGCTCCCATTCTACACTCCTCCCTAAATGTACTGTTCAGAGGTTCCCATTTCCCCCACATCCTCAATAAGAGTTGATATTGTCTGACTGTTGAATGTGCAAATTTGATGATGTAATTCATATACAATGAAGTCCACTCTTTAAAGTGTACAGTTCAGTAGTTTTTAGTATCTTCACCAGTAGGTGCAACCATCACAACGACCTGATTCTAGGAGAAACCCCTTTACCTGTTAGCAGTCATCCCACTGTCCCCCACGCCAACCCCTACTTGATCATCTACTTTCTCTCTCTGTAGATCTGCCTATCCTGGACATTTCATATAAGTGGCATCATGTGATGTGTGGAGCATTGAGGTTCGTCCAGCTGTGGCATGTCAGCACTGCTCTCTTCTACATGGCCCAGCAGTACTCCACTGCGCGGACATGCTGCGTTTTGTTTATCTGTTTCTTTGCTTCTTCTCCTGGCCATTATGAATAATGTTGCTATGAACATTTATGTGAAAATTTTTGTATGAACATATACGTTCCTTTTCTTGGGTATGCATATGTATTTATATACCTAACCATAGGATGGCTTGGTCCTTTGGTAACCATGCTTAACATTTTGAGAAACTGACAAAGCGACTATACCATTTTGCAGTCCCTTCAGCAATGTTTGAGGGCTCCAGTTTCCCCACATCTGTACTTCTGACATTTGCTCCTTTCTTTTTCATTCTCACCATCCTAGGGGATATGTAACGCTGTCTCATGGTTTTGCTTAGCATTGCCCTGATGACTGATGATACTGAGCATCTTTTCATAGGCTTAGTAGCCCTTCGTATGTCATCTTTGGCCTAGTTTTTCATGGGCAGTTTGCCTTTTTATTGGAGTTATTGGAGTTCTCCATATATATATATTCTGAATATAAGTCCCTTATCATATATATGATTCACAAATATCTTATTCCATCTTGTGTGCTGTCTTTTTGCTTTCTTGACATGAACTGGTATATTTCAATATTTGTAGCTTTCATATGTTTCCTCAAAACTTGAGTTTTTCAAAATTGTCTTTCTGTTATCTGCTGACTGGATTACAAGCCAAAGAGCCTGGAAGTGTTTACTCAGAGTAAAGTGTGTGCATCTAGTATTCCCCAGATCAGAAGAAGCTCCTGCATTGGCCACGGAAACAGACTTTCTGAAGTCATCTATGAGATCCTCTCAGCCAGTGAAAGAAAGTCAGTTGTGACAACGTAGGAAAATGTGCCTTCACACCTAATTAGTGTTTGAATTTATTAATGAAAAGCGCCAAGAAATCATTCCTTGTATTTCCAGACTCCCAGTTGATTAAAATTCAAAAGCATTTGGATTCCTGTCTAACCTGGCCTCTTCTTCTTTTTTTTCTTTCTCCTCTTCCTCACTTCACCTCCTACCCCCACCCCCCTCCCTGTTTTGATTTCAGATTGAAAATGGCTCAGGAGTCTGTCAGCAAGTTGACGTCAGAGAAGAAAGTGGAGACCAAGAAAATCAATCCCACAGCTAGTCTGGTGAGATGTATTTTTCAGCATAAAAATCATATAATGATATTTCATTATAACTGAGGTGTATCTAGGAGTGTGTCTGAACATAAAGGACAAAACTCAGAGGAATGAACAGTATCCAGATTCTCAGGCCCCATCCCAGATTAGCACAGGTAACAAAGAATATAGGGGAGCAAAACAGTTTCCTGTATTCTCCCAGAGAACTCAACAGAGATGGTTTTCTGATGGAGCAAATTTAGTCACTTGCCATTTCACACCCTTGCATACCCCATTGCCAGCACCCCCCTTATCTCAAAGCACCTTTCTCCCAAAACGTTTAAGCATTTAAGAAAGGGGTAGAGATTATGCTCTTTAGAAAACTGGGAAAACCGAGCTGCAGAAAGATACAGGCTACCTAGCATCACTTCACAGATGGATAAGACAAACCTGGCCCAGAGTCTCGGAGTCTGACGTCTCTCCTTGGCATCGAAACTTGGAGTCTGGTCTGCAGGGGGAAATTGTCCTCCACAGTCCCATTCGGGAAGGTTCACAGTGAAGCTCCACCTATACGTTAGAGACAGTAGTCAAAACAGCTAGATGGATAGAGACCAAGGTGCTGGGGGTTCAAATCCCAGGTTAGCCACTTACTAATTGTAAAACCTAAGTGAAATCACTTTGCTCCTCTCTTTTTGGTAAAAAGAGAGAAATAATACTGCCTTTGCATTAGGGTTATTTTGAAGAAACTGAGAGATGTATAAAGTGCCTGATCTATAATAAGAGCTTAAAAACGTTAGCTGTTTTTCTTGTCATTACGAATCTTGGCAGCAGTGTAATGTGTTGCCAGTGTTGTTTGGCAACAACAGCAATGAGTGTTCTCTCCTCGAGAACATTCTCCTCAGTTTGGTTTTCAGACCCTTCCTTCTCTGTGCCCTAGTGTCCCACGGCTACTTATTTTTATCCTTTTCAGTTACAAATACTATTTGCCAGCTACTTTAAATTTTTGGGCCGTCTAAGTGAAGTTTAAGTTATTAAAGTGAGATTTTTTTTTTTCTGTTGATTGATTATGGTGTCTCTCATAACAACCCCACCAGCAGCTCAGTGAATGTTGAGTGAGAAGTGGGGAAGTCAGGTTCACCGGGCTTGATCAGGGAAAGCCTCAGTTTGAGCACCTAGCTCCTCCCTGAATGGACACATCTTCAATGTTCATTTGATGATATATTTGTTACAAGCACTTGTACGATTTTCAGTGGCAATGGGCTCAACCCTGATTTTTATCTTCCTCCTTGGTCAGCCTTTCCCTCTTATTTGGGCCTCTGTCTTAACTTTTACAGCCAAACCTTATTTCTAGAGGCACAGAATGGATTCATCTCTGTCAGTGTGTTTACTGTGGAAATTTTTTTAATAGGTGACCTCCACCATGAGCTAGTTCCCAATTGTGATTTTCAGCTTGTTAGGGTTGCTTCTTTTGTTGTTGTTGATTTGGGCGGAAACTAGGCAAGAGCTTGCAAACTGATCCCTGATTCAATTTCACAAGTCAGAGCTGGGATCCAAATTCAGGATGGGTGTTTCGAAACCACCAGCATAAGTTTACGTGTAGGCCAGTCTAGTAACTCAGTGTGTTGCATCTCATAGATCACAAGCAGATGAGGATCTGCTCCCAAGGGGCCTCTCTGTGCAAAAGAGTATGCCTCTGCCATTTCATATTGTAGCCTTTTATTTACACACTTGAAGAGCAGACACACCCATTCTCACTATGCTTAATATTTTACTATTCTGAAGTCCTAGAAATAGTGAGGGCCCATGTTCCATTTTGTAGTTTCTTGTTCATACTTCTGTCCCTCCAGCACACTTTGATGTCCTTCCTCCTTAGAAGTATGTCCCTGGGAAAGAAGCTCTGCATAAGCAGAGAAGACCGTCCATGGCAAATAGGAGCTACTTCCATGCTGCATGGATTAAATCTGCTCGTCTTCCCTTCCGCATAGCCTTTGTTTAGTATTGCCAAGTTGACCATATGCAGATGGCTTCAACTTAGGAGTGGTAATGTTTTCATATCTAGCCTCTTCAGAAATTGTTTCTCAGGCATTCCCTAATTCCATCAGTAGACTGAGCATTGGAGTAGGAGGAGTCTTTGAGTAACACTGAGATGTTAGGACCTTTGTCAAGAGAGTGGCACAGCCTAGTATGGTGAAGGTCAGTATTTTAGATGGATATAATCGATTGATTAACTGGTTATTCATTGTTTATTTTTGGAAAGTAATGGTAGTAGCGTGGGAGGAGCAGGTGACTGAGGGTTTCAGGAAAGAGCGATAGAATTACTCTCATTTCTTGGGCATGGAGTACACTATTCATCATTCCAGACCAAGACTTTGAGAAATTTATCAAATTCTGAGAAAGATGAAAATTTAGAAAAAGGAATGATAAACTCATTTCCCCCTCCCCTCAAAAAACAGAAAGAAAGACTGCGTCAGAAAGAAGCCAGTGTGACCACCAACTGATACAGAGATATGTGAAAATGATGGCAGCGCGATATATTTTCCATCATGGTCCTTTGCAACACCAGTGCTGCAAGAAGTTCTTGAAAGATACGTCACCAAATGTTTGTTTTGCACATCTCCTTCTGAAGTCATTGCAGTGAGCACCCCGTGCCTTCTTAAGGAAGTCCCTTGTTAAGCCACAGGAACAATGAGAAACTGTTTACAGGAGCATTGCAGGACTATTGATTATCATTTCTTGTAGAGGTCCAGAGTCACTCCTTTGCAGGACCAGAAGAAATGCCAAGATTTTCCAAATATTTTTAAAAGCGGCGATTCTAACTGAAGCTTGATACACATACACTTGTGACAGAAGAAGAAAGAAATCTTTTATGACAATTGCCTTGAGAGAACTTAAGCCTTGATCTTTACATACTGCTGGTTTGACAATTGATCTTAATTTTCATCCTGTTCCAGCAAGATCCTGCAGCATCTTTCTTACCAAAAATGTGGAACCTTCCAAAACCATATTTAAGAGGTCCAAAATTATGTATTTTCCAGATGAGAGAAATGGTTATTTGGTGGTTATTGTTGTTCATATAATGGAAATGATAGAAAATGGAATTATACATGAGTGGAGAAGAAATTATGATACACAGAGTTGACATCAGCTATTAAGCAAGTCCCATTCTTTTGATTTTATAGAAGTTCACTGTGGTTTCCTTGCCCAGCAGAAATTCTGCACTCTAACTTCCAGAAAAAAAAAACAGTGATAACCAAGCCAGTACAGGCTTGGAGGTCAAAGTACCTACTTGGGCACGTGATCCAGTAACAGCAGATTTCACGTTTTCAAACTGTGGGTAAGGCCACGGTGATGCAGCTGAGCTCTGCATCGTGTTCTGAGACCTTGTGCGTGTGGTTGCCCCCCACCCCCCCAAATAACTTCAGGAGGCAGTTGCCAGACAGGAGAGCAAATGCTACTTTCAGCCTTTCATCATGACCTCAACCAACAGGCATGTGACCTAGGCTGTAGCAAGAGTCTTTGATGTCGAAAAAATTAAGAGCATAAAAAAAGGTTCTTTGCATCAAAATGAAAAGAAGATAATTACATTATATTAAGCTTTGAGTGGACTATCACGCACAGGCAGCTCTTTCCGATCCTGGGAGCCCATAAGACCACTACCCCTTGAGTCACAAGGGAAGTGACCTTGGATCTCTCCCCTGACACTTTTTCCCTTACACCACCTCTCTTTGAATCTATCATGTGAGAGGAGAAGAGAAAGGACTGGAGGAGAGTTGAGAATAGCCTCAAAGACTATCCATTTTGGGCCTTGAAGGAAGAGAGATCCAAGCCTTCTCTTTCAGTTGGTGGAGGACGGTCTAGAGGTGGCTGAGAACCTTAAAACCCTTCCTGATCGGGCTGCCAGGTATGGCCATGCCCCTTACTCCAGCCTCTTCCCAGAACCTCTCCACTTGCCAGGTGCCTGAGTGTCCACCCAGGAATGCCTGCCAATCAGCAGCCCCCTCAGGGACCCCCTAATACAGTCAGCTAAGTAAATCAGCACTGTATCGTAATATAATGCAGTCAGGATCAGACCAAATCACAGAAGCCATATTTGCGCCAGTGCTAACCACCTTCTCTAATAGTTCAAAAGAAAGGACTGTCGGAGCACAATTGGGGTTTTTGGCTTATTTTTGTTTTTCCAATTCAAAATGAGAGATGAGACCAGCAAAACAAAAAAAGCTGGTAAAGAACTTACATTACTAAAAAAAGTTGCTTGTGAGCAAGAAGCTTTTCATGCTGCTTTCTTATTTTGTTTCTGTTCACTTTTCACTTAACTAGGAAGAAAACCTAAGGAATTCATCAAAAATTCCACTTACAGTCATCTTGTGCTCTGTGACATTCCTTCTAGTATTATTATCGTGCAATAGAAAAATGCCTGTTTTGTCCATGCCTTGGGGATCAGCTTTGAGTTCTGTGAGATCAACAAGTGTCTAGATCCTCGTGGGTCCCCACAGAGTGGATGACTGAGAGCAGCACAGTGGAGTCACTGTGGTCCACTTCAGGTCTCTAAGGAGAATGTTCACCAGAAAATTGCTGACAGTAAACAGGACTGTCGCTATGGCCACACAACCCTGTAAGAACATGCTCTCGAGGAACCAGTGCTGAAGAAGATTGAGTGGAGATATTTAATGTGATAGTTAGACAAATGCAGCCCAAGTTGGATTCAATCCACATGGACAGACTCAAAATTGGCAGTAAATTACCTGTTTCTAAAGATTATACTTGGCCTGCTCTGTTGGGGAAATCTGATGGTTTCGTCACACTACTCAACTACAGTAAGTTATTACATTAAGACAGTAGGACACAATCTCCAATATTCTCATCCATTTTCAGTCCTGCATTTTGTATCTAGATGCCACCTCCCAAGTTCACAAGGGTACTGTGGTGTTGGCACAGCCTTTGTTTCTAACATAAGTCGATACTCAATAGAGGTTTTCAAGAGCTTGTTCAAAGTGGGCCTAAACATCTAAAACAACCTGGAGCCTCTTGAAATAAGCCCCCTAAAATGCAACTGAGATGATTTGAAATGCAACTTTTCATGGAGAGAAAGTGGTTAGTGCACCGCTTAGGCAGCTTGAGCATTTTAGGCATGCAGGGTGGAAGTTGGCTTTTCTAAGCAGAGCCTTCCCCAGACTAGAGGGCGAGTGGCCGGTGTTGCTACCCTATGTTTAAACAGATACTCATACCCAACTTTAGGAGTCAGATTCTGAAAAACTTTGACTTGTAAGCAACATCGTCTCTTCCTAGCCAAGAGTTATTACATCTCAGAGCATAATTGGTTGGATAGCAGCTTGGTTTCTTGCATGAGTAACCTGGAGTCCTCATCCAGCACACAGGTATATCCTATATTACACTAAAGCATGATATAAACATGTTAGGTAAAAGGCATCAAGCCTGTGAGGTGTCAAAGATCAGGTTAGAAGGGGGTGTGCTCTATGGCTTTTAACACAAGAGGCAGCTTAATGATTAGGTGGGGGTGGGGAGAGCATGGAAAGGGAAAAGTGTAGCCAAGCAGAAACAGATGATTATGATGATGATGGACCTGCTGCTTTTGGAATCCTTGAGTTGACACCTATGATATCTCTTCAAATGCCCACTACAAATACCTAGAAATAGTGAAAAAAGTATTTCTGAAATCTGGGAAGTAGAATAAGGAAACCCAGTGGTGGAAAGATGTGCTAGCCAAAACAAATTGGCAACATGGGTGAGGAACAAATTGCCAGATTGGGTGCTAGTCTTGGACCCCCTCCTACCCCCTAATAAGCACAAGTACTGAGCCCCTCCTTAGGCACCTCTTTTTTTTCCTAAGAACCATAAGGAAAGGCATTTCCTAAATGAGAAGCTTATATGCTGCTGGTGGAGAAACTGGAAAAACTGAAGGAAGGAATAAAACTCTGTGGTGGTATTGGAAACCTTCCACAAGATATGGAAATCATGGCTATGGTTCTTGCAAGGACCATGATTGGACATAGCAGAAGAGACATGTTATTTTTGGTAAAGATTTGCCTGGGATTGTATATCTCTCCAGAGATTATACTGTGTGCAATGGGAATTAAATTTTTATTCTTTTTAATTTTAATTTTAATTCTTGCTTTCATGAATATTATGTTTTCTCACCTCCATTTTTGCTTATCCTTTGCCTGACATCATGGACACAGATCACTGCACACAGCATTGCATGCAGCAGTATAGCAGACAACATCTAGTCCAAGTATCAAGGGGAATTAGCAATGTAGGCCTGCAGGCTCTTTCCCAGTAACCAGACTGTAATGTTAACAGGGGGAACTCTTCATTCCCCAACATATTAAATTAGCTTATTTTGTAGTACTATCCCCTCCCCCAAAGATAAAACCAACATCGGGCTTTCTGTGTCGAGTAGAGGAAAGAAGTCCAAAATATATAGCATTTTTCGCAAAAAAAAAATCTGATCCAAATATCAAATATTTTATAAAGTAGTTTAAATTTGTGCATAATTTTCTTTGATTCTGCCTGTTGTAATCAGAAAACAATACAAAAATGAGCGAAAGCTGGAAGGGGGAAAAAAGCATCAGCAGATTTGGTAATCCACAAATTAGTTTATTAGTCTCTAAAACACACACACACAAAATGGACATGCTGTAAAATCCGGTGTTGTGGAATTCCTGAGCACAAAAAATTAGAGCAGTTGTGAGAGCTGATGAGTGGGGACAAAGAAAGAGCTGTCTGTGGCCTGCTTGAGACTCACCTCAACCAGGCAATTTTTAGAGTGTGGATTTGAAAGAGTGGAGGACTGCCCTGAATAGTTTACTTTTTTAAAAGACAAATACAAGGAGAAGTGGTGTGATCTAGTGGGAGAAGTGGCCAGACCATTATAACACCCTTAGTCTGGGTTCTCTTTAAAGCTGTTGATAAATGTATGGAACATCTGGAAGCCTGTCAGAACCACATTTCATATATTAGATACCATACCTTTAGGAACAATTCAGCTGAAGAAAGCAAACTGAATAAAGAAATGAACTTTCATTCATGTCAGCTACTTTGTCATCATGAAGAAATCTGCAACACAAGAGAAACAAGTCTGTGTGGCCAAACTGATAGTATTCAATATTTGAAAAGTATGAATCATGTTTAACTTTTCAAAAATGCTAGTAACTTGTTGGGTATATTTCCATTTTCTAGCTATAGAGAAATCCAGTCCTTGGAACCTTCTCTATTGTTGGTTCAAAAGACACTTAAAGAAAAGCACCTTCAGAAACTGGCCTCTGCATAGCTGGCTGCTGCAGACTTGCATAACAATATTTATAACCCCATCAGCAATTGAATCCAGGCATAAGTAGGCTCTGTTCCTCACAGCCGTGTGTGACCGAGAGGCCCATTTTGTGGCATTGTTGCACACCCGTTGGTTGTTGACACCTTGTTAGATGCACTGAGTGTTAGTTTCACAATTCTTTATTTTCCCTCCCAAGGAGTAGGCAATCGACCAAACCCTCCCAAATTGACTCTTTGCTGGGAAGTAGTGAATTCAAGAGCATTTAACATGCAAGCATGAAGCCAGTTCAGTAGTCTTATTTGTGCCAAGACTCTTAATCAACACTGTGATACAAGCCTCGCATTTGGGAAATGTGTGTAGTTGAGAACTTGATTGGAAACCTGAAGATATTAAAATGGCAGCTAGCTAACTCTGTCTCTTAAAGCCCCCGTGCAGTTCTACCAACAGAGACATTAAGGAAGCAAATCAAGCCTCATCCAGCAGGCCACTTGTCCTCAAGTAGACTTTATCAGGTTAATTGCCCCTCTACCCCAGTCCGTCTCTCAACCAGCCTGGTGATCACCAATAACACAAAAAACCTTTTCCTTGTCATCCTCTTCTCTCATGGTTTACTTCAGTCAAGAGCTCAGATGAACTCCAAACTTCATTGCATATTACATCTATGAAGTACTTGTTCGTAAGTTTTGTCTCCATTCTATGATCTGGAGAGACTGAATTAATCTCATTTTTTTTTTAATTAGGGAAGTTGTAGCTAAAGCCATTAATTTATCCTTCTGCATTCCATCTATGCTCATAAAATTTTCTGTTTTTTTTAATCTTCTCTCAAATGTGCTAAGAAACACCCATCTGCCTCTTTTTCTAAAAGCTAATCCAAATACTTCTGTGAGCTAGTTTTTTTTATGCTTTGTGTGAAATTTGATAGCATTGGGCTAGCAAAATACAAATGAGCCCATAATTTCCAGCAGAAATTCACCTCCAAAGAATTTGGCATTCTTCTCCATGGAGTAAACAAGCTTCTACTATATTTAAGCTATTTCATAGGCAGAGCACTTCCCTAAATTCTACCTGTGTAGACACCAAGGGGCATTCTGCCTTTGAAACTATAAGGATGTCTTGCGAGAGAATGAATATATCTCCCCATATGTAATGAGAGCCACCGACACGTTATCTTATGCTTAGCATGCACTCATTCTTAGGCATGCATTCACCATGCTTTGTCTACAGCTTTGGCAAAATTGTACTTACTTTCCTTCATTGCTCTCTTCTGGAGCTTACTTCTATCCTTGTCTCATGAAACAAGTGTGTTTTTGTTTATTCATCGGGGTCAGCTCTCCAAAATGAAAGGCTCATCCCATAGACATCTGAATATACAGGGAAATTGCTCTCTACCTCCCCATAGCATGGACAATAAATGTGTTCAGGAATAAACAACTCTCTGGGAACTCTTAGGATGCATTATGAATTCCAGGTTTCTTTGCAATGCATAAAAATAGGTATAGAGTGTACAAAAATTGTACTACTCTTCCCAATAAGAGACTGGAAGGAAATTCAAAATCTTTACATTTTAGATGGGTTTGAGTGACCTATAAATAGCTTGTTGTTCTTTCCCTTTCTTCTGGCAACCTGTCTCTAGCCGTAATCTTACTTTTTCATATATGACCACCAAGGCATAAAGAAGATGAGTTCAGCTCTACTAAGACTGCACTCTGCATAATCCTCCAAAGGCATCCATTTCCTTTGGAATGTGAATGAGAGGGAAAGTGGTGCAGTTCTCCTGTCTGTCCAGAGTGACACACATGGGATTTTGGGGTCCAGCACCGAAAGGATAGGTCGTACGAAATCATTAATTTTACAATTCTGTAATTCTTCAGTTTCCCAAGGCACAAAAAATACTACCCTACTGTTAGCAAAAGATATCATCTTCAACGGATATAAGCATTAATAAGAAAAAAGAACTTCCCTTTAAAGAAGTGGTCTAAGATACTCCTAAAAAGGCAGAAACTTAAAATTTAGAAATTGTATAATTTTTGACAGAAAACATGTCACTGATTCATCATAGATTTTTTTCCTCTCATTGAGTTTTCATTTAGACTAGCGTGGGAAGCAGTGTGCCCTGGACTTTGATTTAGGGGATCGTGATTTGGCCTGGAAAATGAGCCCCGAGCTGCATGCCCAGAACCTAAGTGAAATCAGTCAGCTTCCTAATAGGAATCAGGCCTAACAAATGTAGGTTATTTCAAGTCCTTTAGGGCTTAATTTTCTTAGTGACACCCTAGACCCCAGACACTGCTTCCTAAAACGCATTTGATGCGTGCAGTTACGTGTCTCCTACGGCCTTGGGAGATTGCAAGCGAAGGGATGTGGGAGAAGTGTAGGAGACCAGCAGAAGGAAAATTTGAACAGGGCCAGGGGGTGATGTTTTCGCCATAGAATGCTCTGTGAGGGGGCTGGTGATTTTTGCCATGCTTGTGTCCTGGGTGGCCTTTCAGGGGAAGCTCCAGGAATCTGTATTAGGCAAATGGGAGTGATCAGCATCTTATACTGATCAGTGCCGGACAGCGTGTTAGAAAAGTGGGTACCGTAGTGAAACTGGCCTGTGCTTGCTGAGATGGCTCCATTATATTTCAGAGTCATTCCAATGAGGCTAGTTGGGCACAGGTCTTCCTGTTTTCTCCACGCCTGCCCAAATGTCATTTTGGCACCTAGCTTCGTTTGACTTTCCTCACCTCAGTACTTGTGCTCCGCACTCCCCCTTCCTCCAAACCCCATGGCTCTTTTCCCTGCCTTTACCTTTTCAGTTTCTCCAGGACCCAGCCTTTTTTAGCCCTTCCTCCCCTCAAACCCAGTGCCGTTCCCCAGCCCTTTGGACACGGTGCTCTGCTGTCACCAAGTGAGACACAGCGCTGTGGCTGCCTCTTGTTAATGTCAGCATCACCTCATCACTTAGGCAAAGAGGGAAAAATCCATAAAAGAGATGGAAAATACATTTCTCCTTCGTTTTATTCGACTTTATTTTAAGAAGGTGGAGGGGAGGGTCCTAGTCCTTTTCAATTTCTCAGATTGTACTTTAAAACTGTCTAATTAGGGACCGTTCTTTGATAATTTATAAATCCACTCAGGTCACCATCTATGATGTATAAGACTAAATTTTTGAATCTGAAGTAACGTTTCTGTGCTGCTGGACAAATTGATTTCATTCTGTGCAAACAGTTTGAATCATAGGTTTTTTATTGCCACCCCATTCTTACTACCACTCATGATCCAAACATCTACACGAATCTGGATCAGGATGTTGACAATTTGTGGTATTTTCAGATCAACAGTAACTGTTACACTCTTGAAAGTGCTTAAAAGGAAAGTATAAGCATGTCCTAAGTAGTCAGTCTTTTGACCTGGAAACATCTTGGCTTTTCTGTTTAATTAAATATTAGATCAATCTATAGATATCATCTTAAAGGATTTTAAACAATAACGAAGACAATTTGAGAAATGAGAAGGCACTTTAAAGACATGAAACCTTACATTACATGCTCTTGGAATTTTTTAATGTAATAAGCTAATTCAATTCAGGTATTTTTTTCCCTTTAAACTTTTAAAAATATGTATTTCTAATTTGTTTGCATATTTAATTTTCTCAAACCTGAGAAATGCTCATTAGTTGGATTTGTAAATGTCATTTGCAACCAAATGAAGTATTTATTTTTAAAAAGAAAGGATGAAGGAACCAATGTTGATTTGTACATAGTGAAAATATATGTGTGTGTCTCTCTATATATATTTTCCTCCTTGATACGATTTGGTCATCACATCAAGTGTATTTTTGTACATAATATATATTGGTTAGAAAATGTAGATTGTCTATTCAATGAATTCTATCTCTGTGATAGATTATATTTATCCTAATCTGTTGATACCTCTGTTAGTTTAAGAGATAGAACTCTATTTTTCAGAATTTGCAGAGACCTGCATTCGTGGCTTCCAAATGTAAATATGATGACGATATTTTAATAAATCTTGGTTTCATGTCTGTCAGGTGTGTTGTGCGGATTTATTTTCAGGAGACCTTTCAGGACAATCTCCCAACAGTACTCCCATGTGGTGAATGCCAGTCCTCTCTAACGCTCATTGCTGCTCAGGTGCAGTGTTATTACCGAGCTGCAAGAGCTGGGTCTTGGTAAGTCCATCATGTTTCCTTCTTTCTTCTCCGTCTACCCCACCAACAGTGGGCAATCTGGCTAGGCATTCGAGGCGAACACCAAACAGACAAACCCAGCCAGGCATTGGCTCAGCTAGGCTGACCCAAAAGCAGTACTTCCTGAAGGTAAATTGCCCCTGGTGGGAGCATACGGGAAGAACCACAAGTATTGGTGACTTCAGGTTGTGGGCTGGTAAATGGTCTACTAGGGAAGCAGAACAGAAATATAACTATATTGTGTTCTAGAACTAAGCACAAGGTATGAATTTTTTTTAAGCAATGATGTAACACATGCAAGTGTTTATAAAGGAGAAACTAAAACTTGCAGCAGAGCTCTCTTCCATTTAGATAAAAGTGTGATTGTATCTTCTTAGTTGATTGGTTTATTTGGTGTTCCTAAATGCCACACACCCTTAAGTTCTAGAAGTTTGCTGAAATATTTCCCAATCTATACAGATACAGTTAATGAACAGACATAGTTATTATCTGGGGAGACATTTCATCACTAGGAAATCTAAATTATAGAGTCAGAAAGCTGCAAAAATCTTCAGACATTGGATGAAATCTCTATTTCACAGAGTAAAAACTGAAGTTCAAGGGATCTGCTGAAAGTCACATTTAGTGTTAGTGACCACATTAAGGTGAGAATCCAGATCTCTTGACTCCAAGGCCGAAACCATTCCCACTGCTTAATTCTGTCATTTTGTTAAACTGTTTTCTTCAAAATACAGGTCTCCTCCTGCTGCTATGGTAGAGTGTTCTTATGGAACTTTTGATAGGCCAAAATAGCATAACACAAAGAAGCAATTACCATTAATTTATATGGAAAGTTTGTTGAGCATTCCCAGACCCAAAAATAACCTCTCTTGGACTTTTCTGATACCTCAGGACACATCTTGCTAAAAGATGCACAAAATAAATCAAGA
This sequence comes from Hyaena hyaena, assembly GCF_003009895.1. NCBI lineage: Eukaryota > Metazoa > Chordata > Mammalia > Carnivora > Hyaenidae > Hyaena > Hyaena hyaena. The sequence goes on from NW_024080924.1 coordinate 1,213,305, forward strand.
TAAAGTACACATGCTCAGAGACACAGCTCAAAGCTGTAATGTCTTGATGCTGAGATGCTGAGTGTAGTTCCTGGGAAGGAGCTTGGCGGGGACCCTCTTGCTGCTTGGGTGCATGCTACCTCTACAAGGCTTACTGCGAAACTAATGCTAAATGCCGTTTTTGCTTCTTGCCTTTTTTTTTCTAAAAGTAAGAATCTTCTTCGGATTTCTTCTGGTTAGCAAAAACAGATGCTGACGTAGGTCTTTCGTGAAAAGCAAAGGGGTGTAACAGGAACTTTCAGAAATCGGGGAATACCTGTACACCATTATAGAGAAATGCTCTAGAACTATTGTTTGAAGAAGTGGTCCAAATGCTCCTAAGGATTTGTAGAAACCATTAGTAAAGAATTAGAACCCCTAGCAGGGGGTGGAGGCCTGAGTATCAAGGAACCTAGGAAAATCATGAGTCCACCTTGGAAAGATCTCCTCTCTGGTTTAATCAAGATTACTCTCTGCTGCTGAGTGCTGCCTATAGAATTTTTAAGTATACATATATTTTTTTGCCTATTCCATAAGTTCTTTAAATGCTGATGGTCCAACTAACAGGCCATAAGTTCCTGAAGCTGAATATTCCACTCAGACTCTAGCTACCCACTTCTACCAGTCTGTGATATATTCATGGAAATAAAAGACTTGACAGTTGGACTGCACTGGTCCTGCCTGCAATGGATGCCTACATCACGTTGAATGTCTTTACCTCTTCTCACAGTAGATCTGCTTCATGCCCATCATTGTGTAATAATGAATGGTAAGAGAATGTAACTATATTATTTATCAATTGATGCATTAAAAATGCCCCCCACTTCCTATTTTTCATGGTTTTTGTTAGTTTAGAAAGAGCTCACCTGGGTGGCTCTCACTCTGGAGTCCCATAAGGCTGTAGTAGTACATCTGTTGGGTCCTCAGTCATCTGAAAATTGGATGGCTTGAGTGGGGAACATGCACTTCCAACATGGCTGACTCACTTGGCCGGCAGGCTGGTGCTAAGAGACTCAGTGTCTCTCTACAGAGCTGCTTGAATGATCCAAGGCAAAACATAACGCTTTTTTTGACCACGGCTCAGAAGTCTAATCCTGTCACCTTCATCACAGTCTACTGGTTGAGGCATTTACAAAGTTCTGCCCCGGTGGAGGAGGTGGGGAAACACACTGCACCTCTTTTATTTTAGACCCCACCTCTTGATGCAGGAATGTGAACACCATGTTGTGAGAAGAGCATGTGAAATGGGACGTATATTGGCACAACCATCTTTGGATAACTTGTCCAAGTAGCTTGCCCTGTTCTTTCTATCTGGTCTTCTTCCTCCTTCTCTTAATTCTTATTTTGTTCTGAAATTAAATATCAGATTTCTTTTTCAAAACTTCCCCTACTTCTTTTCCCCAAATCTTCCCTCCACCTGCATATCTGAGCACAGAAATTGTTGTCTTCTTCCTCTGGATATGTACGTTCTTTACCTTGAAGAAAATGAGTTATGTCCCGAGACTTTATAAACACTGGTGGAGAAAAGAACTCAAAGTTGACCCTAGAATTTTACTCCGCAATTAGAAGCCTGGATTTCTTATCATATGACTAGAAGAGATGTTGATTCCCCCTGAAGCTGTGTCTTGGTCAGTAAGTAAATGAAATCATACTTTCTTGGTGGCTAGAATAAGACTTTTACTATTACAGTACTGTGTAGGTATTAATACAATGGAATATTACTCAGCCTTAAACAGGAAGGAAGTTCTGACACATGCTACAGCCTGTATGACCTTGAAGAGATGATGCTCAGTGAAACAACACAGTCACAAAAGGACGCATATTGTTTGATTCTGCTTATATGAAATAAATATGGAAGGCAAATTCATAGAGCTAGAAAGTAGAATGATGGTTGCCAGGAGCTAGAGGGAAGAGAGAATGGAGTCGTTCCATGGGTATGGAGTTTTAGTTTAAGACAATAGAAACATTCTGGAGATGAACATTGTGAAGGCTGTACAACAATGTGACTAATGTACAGAACTGTACACTTAAAAGTGGTTAAAATGGTAAACTTTATATTTTACCATGGTAAAAATAAAATTCCTATATGCCAGGTGCTACATTAAGCATTTTATATTATTCTGCTTAACCCTCATAATGATAATTAATATGAGGTAAAAATTACTACTATCCCCATTTTGCAGATAAGAAAACTGTTTAGAGAAATTGTAACTTTCCCATGCAGTTCATAAGTGGAGAAACTAAAATTCAGATACTCCAAAGAAATGCTTTCAGCCAGTGTCTTATCTCTAAGATCACAGAAATAGAACTAACTGATTTAGGAAAAATGGGGAAAGATAGGCAAAGATGATAAGGCCTTAACACGTTGGTGGTCTAATAGTCTTGTTTTTGAGATATGGCAAAAACATTGTCCTTCTAACAAGATGCTTCTTTTTCACACTGTACTGCCTTTTCAAACTTTAGGTTTTTTTTCAAATATCTAGCCCAAGAGAGTATTGAAGCCACCAACTACTGTAAAAGTGAAAGAAAATAGAAGAATGGAGCTGTGTGTGTATGTGTGTGTCCTTCAAGGAACAGCTAATATACACCTTCCAGAATTTTCTTCTTTCTGTAGACAAGATGAAGTGGAGTATAACACCAAACAAAAAATGAATACCAGTTTGTGAGAACCACATGAGGAATACAGTGAGAAGAATACTAAGAGAAGCAGCCACCTAATCTACCTGTGAGTAGTTATCCTGAAGTAACCTTGTAATGAATTAATCTGGAAATATATCTGACAAGTAAAACAATGTCCTATCAACAGAAAGAATGTTTAAGCAAAACTGGATCGTGTGATGCTAGAATTTCCCAGAGCTTTCTACGAATATTTTCTACGAATATTGTGGTATGCCCATTGCTTGATTTGAGGCCAAATTGAGACCCATTTGGACCACATTTAGAGCAATTTTGAAGTTATTTGCTGCTAAAATTAAATCCTTCTGTTGGGAGAGTATTTTATTGTTAGTGAAAGAACCACAAATGAATAGAGCGTTGTTCTCAATTTTCTCATGCTGGCCAGAACCAGTAATAGAAGAGAAAATTCTTTCAAGAAAGAGAATGTCCTCCCTCATACTTCAAGTTCTAGAAGACATCAAGAATTAGCAAATTGTCCAATACTTTGAGAATCTTCTAAGATTTCCATCCTAGATTCTGAGAACAGAATGGTTTGGCCATCTTTTTTTTTTTAAATAGTTTATTGTCAAGTTGCTTTCCATGTAACACCCAGTGCTCATCCCCACAAGTGCCCTCCTCCATGCCCATCACCTCCCTTCCCCCCCCCACCTCCATCAGTCCTCAGTTTCTCATTTAGGGGGATTTGTTCCACAGAAGAAGTATATGAGGCTAAGAAGTGAAGAAAGGGTGCTAACCTAGAAAATGAGGACACATATGTTCTTTAGCTTCTACTCTGTTCTGGTTTTGTGTGACAGGCAAGAGAACACTGATCCCACTAGTCTTTCCAAGTGGCCACCTCAAAACTCTCCAAGGAGGCCCTTTCTAATATGAGCCCCTCTTGTCACTGGAATCCCACCTAAGACTTGTAACTTAGAGAAAGATGGTCTTCTGAAATACACATTTTATTTTACTTATTGTTTTATTTTTTTATAAAATATCTATTTTTATTTTTTATACAAAAAATTGCATTTTTATTTTTTTAAGGACAAAAGTTTTATTTATTTATGCTTAACATATATTGTTAACATATCATGTAATAATGGTTTCAGGAGTAGAATTTAGTGAGTCATCACTTACATGTAACACCCAATGCTCATCCCAACAAGTGCCCTCCCTAATGCCCATCACCTATTTAGCCCATCCCCCCACCCAACTCCCCTCCAGCAACCCTCAATTTGTTCTCTGTATTTAAGAGTCTTTTATGGTTTGTACCCCTCTCTGTTTTCATATTGTTTTGCTTCTCTTCCTCTATGTTCATCTGTTTTGTATTTTAAATTCCACATAATAGTGATATCATATGATATTTGTCTTTCTCAGACTGACTTATTTCACTTAGCATAATACACTCTAGTTTCATCCACATTGTTGCAAATGGCAAGATTTCATTCTTTTGATCACCAAGTAATATTCCATTGTGTATGTGTGTGTGTATATGTGTGTGTGTGTATGTATATACATACACACACATACATACATACATACATCACCTTTGTCCATTCATCAGTCAATGGACATTTGGGTTCTTTCCAATAAATACACCTTTTAAATACATATCTTCAAATGAGAAGTCATGACCCTAAAAGAATTGCAGAGGCAGCAAAGTCTAAGAAAAAAAAAAAGTTATGGACTTTGACATTAGAGCCAATGTCATATACCAGTTCTGCCACTTACTAGCGTCATGACTTGAAGCAAGTTACAGCATGCTAAACCCCAAAGTCCTCATTAAAAATTGACATTAAAAAAAAAAAAAGATCTTGAACAGATTGCATAAGGCTGTCAAGAGTAAAAAGAAATGATGCAGAAATTCCTGCTACAAAACAATAAATGTTATTTCTTTCTCTCATATAAGAACAGTCAGTATTGCTTTTGCTGTTCCTGGGACCATCCCATCTTGATCACTAGGGGAAAGGCTTGTCCATCTCCTCACTCCAAGTATTGTCACTTTATTACCTGATTTGCATATGACTGGATTCATCCTGGCTCTTACTCTTCTAAAGGTGGCACATTCTTTCAGCTCCAGTTATCCCACAGAAGTATATTACTTATACAAACTCTGTATACTTCAATTTCCACAACTGTTAGGACTAGACGATTTTTAGGGCCCCTGATTTCTCTGTGAGCAACGATTATAGAAATCACCCTATGAGCCCTTATCTTATACAATATCCCAAAGAGGAAGGGCACCTGGGTGGCTCAGTTGGTAGAGCGTCCGACTTTAGCTCAGGTCATGATCTCACAGTTCATGGGTTCGAGCCTCATGTCAGGTTCTATGCTGACAACTCAGGGCCTGAAGCCTGCTTTGGATTCTGTGTCTTTGTCTCTCTTTCACCCTCCGCCTCCCGCATTCTATCTCTCTCTCTCTCAAAAACAGACACTAAAATTTAAAAAAACAAAACAAAACAATACACTAAAGAGGAAACACCCCATGAATGAAAATGAATGGGCATTTGCAGTCAACACATATTAATAACTGAGCTTGGGTCACTGAAGCTTAAAGCTGAAGATTGGCTCTGTAGACATTTATCTTGAAGGACATTTTAATAGTAAAAAGGCCCTGGCATGGCAAAGGAATAGAGAGAGAGAGCCTCTACCAGGTGGCAGAGGATTCCCTCCATCCACAGTTTGCAGATAAGCCATAGGATATGACAGGGGGTTCTCCAAGCAGCAGCAGCAATGTGTGTGCACATATATATCTCTAGGTCAAATTTGGATCTAGTCTTTACTGTGGAGAACTAGAAAAACAGGATAAAATTTTTTTTAATTTACTTCAAAGACTGGAAAAGTCCTTACAAAGTAAAAATTACTGAAGAAGATTTGAGAGGAAATAAAAAAACCCAGAGAGAGAAACATGATGTTTAGTGTTGCTTTCTACCTGGAGATTTTGTAAGAGATGACTAAAGGGTGAGGCAATGCTTTGGGCAGCCTTGGTGTCCTTCCGGGACAGAAGTAAAGGTCAGGGCCCACTATATTTAAACCTGGGTCTCACACATTAGAAATAATTTCATAGAGAATAGGTAAACTAGAAGACAAATCAGAAGAAAAGATGCGAAATGAAACTCAGAAGGATGAAACACTGAAGAGAAGAAAAGTAGATGACATCATGAAAACAGAGGTCAGAAAGCAGTATCAGCACAATTAATGACAGAAATTTCCAAAACCAAAGAAAGACATCAACTGACAGATTCAGGAAGTGGTAAGAAACTGCCACAGTATAAATGAAAAGCAATCCACCCCTCCTAGACACATTAATCAAATTTAAGGAAGACATACAAAAATAAAATCTTAAAAGCATCCAGAGGAAAACAAACTAAAGGGTCATTATAGTAGAATGGTAGATTTAAACTCACATCAGTAATTCAGTTATTACCTTAAAAGTAAATGAACCCCCTTGGGGCGCCTGGGTGGCTTAGTCGGTTAAGCGTCCGACTTTCACGTAGGTCATGATCTCGCGGTTCGTGGGTTCGAGCCCCGCGTCGGGCTCTGTGCTGACTGCCAGCTCAGAGCCTGGAGCCTGTTTCAGTCTGTGACTCCCTCTCTCTCTGACCCTCCCATGCTCACGCTGTCTCTCTCTCTCTTCTATAAATAAATAAAAACATTAAAAAAAAAAAAAGTAAATGAACCCCCAATTAAAAGACAAATTATGAGAATTTCTTGAGAAAAAAACAAAAACCCTTTAGCTATTGACAAGATGTATAAGGATCCCAAAAGGGTGAAAGGGAAAGGATGGAAAAGTGGTCAGATATATCATCTAAAAATAGCAAAAATTAGATTGACAGCTGATTTCTCAAATGGAAAATGAAACCCAGAAGATACTGACATGAGACATTCAGTGTTCAAACATCACACAAAAGGGAATTTCTCACTAGAATCCCCACCCTAAAATTGGTTTAAGTCTGATAGGTAGTATCATTCAAAAGATATTTTTTAATGTTTCTTTTTGAGAGAGAGAGAGAGAGAGAGAAACAGTGTGAGCAGGGGAAGGGCAGAGGGAGACAGAATCAGAAGCAGTCTCTAGTCTCTGAGCTGTCAGCACAGAACCCGATGCGGCAGTTGAACCCACAAACCACAAGATCATGACCTGAGAGGAAATCAGACACTTAATCGACTGAACCACCCAGGCGCCCCATATTCAAAAGATATTTTAAGGCAAAAGGCATTACTGTAGATTCACAGGGACACTTCACAATTATAAAAGGCATAACTTTACCAGAAAAAGAAAGCACATTCAAAAACAGTGTGGAAATAACTGCTAGAACACACAGAAGAAAATAGAGATTTGAATAGCATGATCAAGAAATAGACCTAATTGATGTATACTAGAACACAGCATCCAGCAACTCTTTAAGCAGGTATAGAACATTTCAAACTTTAACGTGTATTGGGCCATACAGTAAGTCCTAACAAATGTTAAGGTATTGATGCATTGAATATGTTCTGTGAAAATAATGCAATTAAACTAAAAAAATTGTTTTAATGTAGAAAATTTCCACATTTATGGAAATTAAGAAATAACTTCTAGATAAATAGGGAGTAAAAAGAAATCACGATAAAATTTAGAAAATATTTTGAGGTGAATAATTATTTCATGAAGAAACTTGTGAAATGTAGCAAAATGAGTTCTGGAAGAAAAACTGTAATCTTAAATGCATAAACAGAAAAGAAGGATAATACTAATGAACTAATATCCATCTCAAGAAATTAGAAAAATAATGATGAACAAAATCTATAGAAAATAGAAGGAAGAGAAAATTAAAATGAGATTAACAAAGCCAAAAGTTGATTCTTTAAAGTCTAATAAACTTAAAACTTTGACAGGTCTGGATCAAACAAGAGAGAGAGTGACAAATTACCAATATAAAAATGAAAGAAGGAGCATCACTACAGAGGCTGTAGAAGGTAAAAAGATAATACATTTTTTTCTTTTATAGTTTATTGTCAAGTTGGTTTCCATATAACACCCAGTGCTCATCCCAACAAGTGCCTTCCTCCATGCCCATCACCCCCCTTCCCCTCACCCCCACCCCCATCAGCCTTCAGTTTGTTCTCAGTATTTAAGAGTCTCTTGTGGTTTGCCTCCCTCCCTCTCCCCCACTATTTTTCCCCTTCCCCTCCCCCATGGTCCTCTGTTAAGTTTCTCCTGTTCCACTTATGAGTGAAAACATATGGTATCTGTCCTTCTCTGCCTGACTTATTTCACTTAGCATAATTCCCCTGAGTTCCATCCACATTGCTACAAATGGCCAGATTTAATTCTTCCTCGTTGCCATGTAGTACTCCATTGTATATATAAACCACATCTTCCTTTTTTTTTTTTTTTTTAGCTTACACAGCCTTACATTTATTTTTTTTTCTTTAAAAGGAGTGAGTTGTGTACACAGGGGGTTAAATGCTTTATAGACAAGAAAAAAATAAATAGAACCAACTTATTCATCCTCATCACCTTCTTCATCTTCCTCCTCATCCTCTTTATCTTACTTGTCTTCTTCCTCTTGCTTCTTTTTCTTGCTTGTTTTCAGCCTTGATGACTCCCTTTTTTTTTTTGTCTCATCAGGGTTTCCTTTAGCTCGGTATGTAGCAATATCTTTTCCTATTTTTCCTTCAGCTAAGCAGCCTTCTTTTCATGGGGCTGCTTGTCATCAGTGCCACTGTTATCTCGCATCTCTCCCAGTTTCTTTGCAACATCACCAATGGACAGGCCGAGATGATAAACCACATCTTTTTTTTTTTTTTTACACAAATAGTTTATTGTCAAATTAGTTTCCACATAACACCCAGTGCTCATCCCCACAAGTGCCCTCCTCCATGCCCACCCCCCCTCCCCCCAACATCCATCAGTCCTCAGTTTTTGTCAGCATTCAAGAGTCTCTCATGGGATAAACCACATCTTCTTGATATATTCGTCAGTTGATGGACATTTAGGCTCTTTCCATGTTTTGGCTATTATTGAAAGTGCTGCTATGAACATTGGGATACGTGTGCCCCTATGCATCAGCACTCCGGTGTCCTTTGGATAAATTCCTAGCAGTACTATTGCTGGGTCATAGGGGAGTTCTATTGTTAATTTTTTGAGAAACCTCCACCCTGTTTTCCAGAGGGGCTGCACCAGTTTACATTCCCACCAACAGTGTAGGAAGGTGCCCGTTTCTCCACATCCTCGCCAGCATCTAGAGTCTCCTGATTTATTCATTTTAGCCACTCTGACCGGCGTGAGGGGGTATCTCAGTGTGGTTTTGATTTGTATTTCCCTGTTGATGAGTGACGCTGAGCATATGATATATTATTTTAAAACTTTATACCAACATATTTTAAAACTTTGATGAGGGGCGCCTGGGTGGCTTAGTCGGTTAAGCGTCCGACTTTCGCTTAGGTCATGATCTCGCGGTTCGTGGGTTTGAGCCCCACATCAGGCTCTGTGCTGACTGCCAGTTCAGAGCCTGGAGCCTATTTCAGAGTTTGTCTCTCTCTCTCTCTCTCTCTCTCTCTCTCTCTCTCTCTCTCTCAAAAATAAATAAAACATTAAAAAAATTAAAAAAAAAACTTTGATGAAATGGGAAAATTCCTTTTTAGATTATCCAGTTAACCAAAACTAACAAAGAAGAACTAGGACATCTGATTACTCTTAAAATATTAAAGAAATTGAACATAATTAAAACTCCAAACCACTGCCTTCAGTAGCAAAATTTATCAACAAGTTGAGGAAAAGAAAGCATCAATCTTACACACTCTTCCAGGGAATAGAAAAGGTAGATGACCAAATGAATTTGATACTAAAATCTAATACAGGTATATAATAAAGGAAAATTATCAGGTTAATCTCAGTCATAAACTTTGATCTAAAAGTCCTAAAGCAGGCCTGGTACCTGCTTTGGATTCTATGCCTCCCTGTCTGCCCCTCTTCCACTAGTGCTTGTGCGCTCTCTCTCTATCTCTCTCTCAAAACTAAACATTAAAATATATAAACAAATTAAAAATAAATACATATATGCTGTAAAGAAAATATTAGCAACCTAGAATCAACTAATATATATAAAAGGATAATATACCATGACTAAATGGTTTATTATTCCAAGAATGTTGTGGCTATTTACTATTGGATAATCAAGCAATTGAGTCCATCACAGTAGCAGAATAAAGGGAAAAAAGTGATCATCTCATTTGATGAAATGTATCATATATTAATGAAGTAAAAAAATAAAATAAAACTCTTAACTAGAATACAATAGAGTTTCCTAAATCTGATAGAGGTGTGTGTGTGTGTGTGTGTGTGTGTGTGTGTGTGTATACCTGTGCAAGCATTATACATAATGGTAAAATATTGGAAGCTTTCCCTCTGAGATTGAGAATAAAACAGCAATACTACTATCATAATCTCCAATCAGGTTTATACTGGATAAAGGTCGTAAGCGGGCACTAATGTAAGAAAAAGAAATAAAAATGTAAAAAGTATAAAAATTAGAAAGAAATAAAGCTATTTACAGATAATATTACATACATGTATAATCTTAACTAATCTATAGACAAATTATTAGAATTAATAAGCATATAAAAGAGTTGTTGGATATAATACAAGGCATATTTTATATGAAATTTGTTGCTGATATATGCATATATTTATATGTTTATATATACATAAACACAGTTTTTAAAAATTTACAATAGCATAACAAAATACCAAGTACCAAATAACAAATCTAACAAAATATGTGCACAGTCTCCTCACAGAAGATTATAAATCACTATTACAAGTAAAAACCTTAACAAATAGATACATGAGCATATTTATGCATTGAGTATTTCAGGGCATTAATTCTCTCCTCAATGGTACACAGATTCAGTGCAAACCCATTCAAAATCCCAACAGAATTCACTCTGAAATCTGACAAGCTGATTTTAATATTTGAATGTTAAGGCAGTGTCAAGAATAGCCAACACACTTTTGAAACTGAGAAGAAGGCTATAAAAAAAAAAGACTCTACTAGAAACCAAAAACATTTTTTGAATCTGTAGATACCATAGCAATGTGGAATTGGTGCAAAGAAAGGCAAACAAATAGAGAGCCCTCAAAACAGACTCCTATATGGATGCATGGTATAGAACACAGATGTGTGGCACTCCAGAGAAGTGGGGAAAGGATGTTTGCAATAAAGGGCACTGGAATAATGGTATGTTTATATAGGAAAAATAAAACTTGACCTCTTGCTAATATAAGCAGTCCAGGTACTTCATAGATCTAACTGTGAAAAGCAAAGCAATCGAGCTTTCAGGAGACTATCTTCATGATTTGGGGAAAGGGAAAGATTTTTAAACAATACACAAAGAATTGCCAAACATAAATATTGATAAATTTTACTACATTAAAGCTAAGAGCTTCTCTTCATCAAAATATTTTTTAAGGAACAGACCAAGAGAAGATATATGCAATACGTGTGTCTGATAAAAGACATCCATCCATGTGTATAAAGAACACCTATGGATTCATATGAAAAATCCCTAAATAGTAGAATTTAAAAATCAGCAAGAAATTAGACAAAAGATGACATCCAGATGGCCAGTACCTTTCTGAAAAGCTTCAATACTGGTCAGGGAGATCCAAATTAGAATTACAAGGAGATAACACTGTGATACAATATACCCACCAGAATGGCTAAAATTAAAAAGACAGACAATACTTAGTGTTGGTGAGAATGCAGCAAGGAAAGTAACTTTCTTATGCTGTTGGAGAGAATGTAAATTGAGACAGCTATTTTACTTTTTTTTTAATGTCTATTTATTTTGAGTGAGCAAGCACGATCAGGGGAGGGGCAGAGAGAGATGGAGATAGAAGATCCCAAGCAGGGTTCCACACTCACTGTGGAACTCAACAAGGAACTCAGTCTCATGACCGTGAGGTCTTGACCTTAGCTAAAATCAAGAGTCTTAACCGACTAAGTCACCCAGGCACCTTGAGATAGCTACTTTAGAAAAAGTTTCTCATTATCTGCCAAAGCTGAACACTTTATGACCTACCAATTTCACTCCTAGCTAAATAAATGCTCAACAGAAGTACATACACTTTTGTGCAAAGATGCACATACAGCAATGTTTGTAGCAGCTGTATTCATAATTGTCAAAATGGGAAACAACTCAAGTTTTCATCGAGTAGAGCAAATAATGAAATTGTGACATATATTCACATATTAGAATATTATACAGCAGTGAGACCGAATGACTGACAGCTACAAATGACCGCATGGATAAGTGTCACAAACAAGATTGAAAAAGCCATGCACACAAAATAATATGCCATGTGCTTCCATTTACCTAAAGTTCAAAAATGAGTAAAACTATACTGTTTACATATGCAGACTGAAGTGATCAAACTATAGAGAAGAGAAGTGTTGATGGTAGAATAAGTGAGGATAATGGTTATTTGGGGGAGGGGCACGATTGGGTGGGAACATGACTGTGTACATAATTGACGGGCCCAGAGAAAAACTAAAATATAGGGTCCCTTATTCATAGATTATTATGACACCGTGACAGCAGAGCATTGAACTAAATGTGGAGCCCTCCTAAGCACAGGATCCTAAGGACACCCATGGGGCCGCTCCTGGTGGTGTGCACGGAGGGCCTCCTCGGTGCTGGCAGTGCTACAGAGGCCTTGGTTTTCTAATAGTTCAGTCAACTTGACTTTGTGTACTTTTCTGTGTGTGTGTGTGTGTGTGTATATATATATATATATATATGTATATATGTAGAATATATTAATATATATTATTAATTATTATATATGTGAATTATAATATATCTATATATTGGTTATGTACTATATTAAATTTGCATTAATAGATATTATCATATATTATGTTAATTATTAATATATAATTTATATATTTCATTCCAATCCAGGGAGCCTCAGAGGCTAATGCTCATCAGAGTATGTGGCAAAAAATAAACTTAAAAATTTTCTAAAGCACTAAATTAGGCATTGGGAGGCTATGTTCTTATCACAGTTCTGTTCTATGACTGAAGGCAAGTCACTGGATTTTAGAACCAAGATTATTCAATCTACCAAATGTGCATTCACCTGTCTGTCTCACAAAGTTATAAGAATCAAATGATATCAAATAGTAGCTTTAGAAAGAACAAGTTACTATAAATTGTTAAGATAGGATTATTCCTTACATTTATTTTTAAATTAATTTTTGAGAGAGTACAAGCAGGGGAGGGGCAGAGAGCGAGAGAGGGGGACACAGGATCCAAATGGGGCTCCATGCTGACAGCAGAGAGCCTGAAGCAGGGCTCAAACTCATGAACCTCGAGATCATGAGCCAAAGTCAGAAGCTCAACCAGCTGAGCCACCCAGGTGCCCCAATACCTTACACTTTAAATTCTATGTTCAGGGACGCCTGGCTGGCTTAGTTGGTGAGCGTCCAACTTTCGCTTAGGTCATGATCTCGTGGTTCGTGGGTTCGAGCCCTGCGTCGGGCTCTGTGCTGACTGCCAACTCAGAGCCTGGATCCTGTTTCAGTCTGTGACTCCCTCTCTCTCTGACCCTCCCCTGCTCACACTGTCTCTCTCTCTGTCTCCTAGAAATAAATAAAACATTAAAAAAAAAATTCTGTGTTGAAATGTCCCCATGCTATGTACAGCAGAGGATTTAAATTTTTTTTTTAATTTTTTAATCTTTATTTTTGAGAGAGAGACAGAGTGCACATGGGGGAAGAACAGAGAGAGAAGGAGACACACAATCTGAAGCAGGCTCCAGGCTCTGAGCTGTCAGCACAGAGCAAGATGCAGAGCTCGAACCCACAAACTGCAAGTTCATGACCTGAACTGAAATTGGATGCTTAACTGAATGAGCTACCCAGGCATCCCAGCAGATGATTTATATTTAAATGGTGTCAACTGGCTACCTTCATGTTTTGATTTGGGCTAGGCCAAGGGATGGCAGTAGAATTTCCAGGCTTCTGTACAATCTCATGTGCATTTGAATTCTAGGTTTGGAAAGCCCATACTTAAATATAAACCTCAGTTCCTAGCAATGATCTCTCCTTCATGCCAAACCCAAGAGGAGGGACCCCATCCCTGCCCAGAGCACTGTGTCACCCACAGAACAGACCTCATAGTCGAGAGCACCAAATTTCATCTGGGAGCCAGAGGGAAAGCCTGCATATCTGGACTGAGAACCAGTGCTCATTCTCAGGAATTGAGCATAAATTGGGATTCTGGTCCTTTGGGATAAAATCCCATAGTCCCTATACAATTCTTTCTCAGCCATCTACAGTCATTTTGTCACATAGTTAGAACCTCTTTGGCATTTGTTCAACACATTGGAAGTCTCCATTCAGCTAGGATGAATTCTGAGTTTTTTGGGAAAGGATGAAAGTGCACAGAAGAGGCAGGTGGGCCCAAGTCTGAAAGGGCAACTTTGAGACGCCTCCGTTTAAAACATGAGCGAAGCCAGCCACGTGACCTCTCCATGACAGCTCACAAGTCTATCTCTATACATACTTATTTGGATAGAATCCAGTCATTGCTGATATCACAAAATTTTCATTTAAGTGCCTATGCTACCAATTTCTAATGCAGTGGGTCTATGGACCGGAGCTTATATTTTCTTCATCTTTCTTCAAAACTTCTGGTACAGTGTTCCATGACTGCTGAGGGACAATTATTATGGAGACGTGTTGGTTCAGTGAGCGTCTGCTTTTGCTCCCAACTTCACAGCATCTCCTGTCTATCCTTTAGATTTCTAAGAGCCTCTCTTGGGATCCATCCCCATCAGACTTAAAAGCTTCAGCTGGGCCATCATTCATATTTCATAACCATAAAGTAGAAAGAAGTGCTTTATAGCCTAATACCTGATATCTGAGGAACAGATTGAAAACGGTCTGGCAAACCTGATAGATGTGTGTGTACAAAGGGGAGCCTCTGGGACTGCTCCCCCTGCAAAGACGAGCAGCACTATGGAATGCAGAAGAAAAAGCAGTTTTTGCTGGTTTCTCATTCCTCACCTCACTGAGTACTTTTCATGACTTGTCCTCTCTCATGAGAAGTTTATAAGAGAGAAGGATCAGAATTTTGCTATGCAATCACTGAATCCATTTGTGAAGCCTTCTTACAGACAAAATCCACTCTGATCTTTACCACTCACAAATAGAGAGGCGGGGTGGGGCTTATTAAGTAGACAGAGCACTGGAGAAGGTGTCAGGAGATCTGAGTACTGATCTCACCTATTTCTCCCACTCAATGCCTTCATCCCTTAGCTCAACTTTCTCATCCTGAAATGTGTACAGTGCTGCCTGGCTACTTCCCAGCACAATTATTGAGCTCAAATAAGAATCTTTGGAAAGGCTTGGAAAGGCTTTTCAGTATAATAAAATGCTAAGTCAATATGAGTTCACCTAATATTCCAGAAGAGAAAATGGAGATGAAGAGAAGCCATGACTCACTCAAGGTCAGATGGCTACAATGAAAACATATTGTGACTTGAACCCCTTTTCCTGACATCTTTCCAGTGTTCTGCCCGGAACAGTCTGATTTCTTGCGTCAGTTGTCCACGATTTCATGCACTGAAGGCCAGGAACTAGGCCAAATGTTTGTACCCATTTGATTGAGTGTCCAGTCAGTATTGTTCACTTCATGTTAATTGAAGGACATTATCAAATGCTATTTCACTCTTCTCATGGGGTGAGGTTGGATTCAGACATTGCATCCCCACCATCAACAGGACTGATGAAAGCAAGCAGTTGGGCCCAGCTGACTGCCTCACGCAGGCTGCGTCATCAAGGACAGGAAGAAAATGTTAACCTCGCTGAAGGCTGGGTGTAGAGAAGAAAGACATTTTGATTTAGGCTCCCTGTACTTAAACTGGATGTTTTCTGCTTTAATGCTTTCCTAATAAGGGTGTTCGGAAAGGAACTTTTCCACAAATCTGGCTGGGACCAGGAGTAAGAAACTTCATTTTGGAGTAAAGCGACTGGAAAAAGAAAAGTTCCTGCCCCCAAGTCGTCTTTGTTTCCTTGAGAATAAATATGCACGAGACTCTGCCCAGCACTTCTCAAAAGCTACTGGCATTTTTTTGGCCTCCATTGAACTACCCCAGTTGCCTATATATAGCCCTGTCTTGTGTAAAGAATTTAAAAAGCATTAGGATGCAGAAATCAAAGAGACAATAAATTTAAAACCAATCTTATTGTCTGCAGCCTAAAGTGTTATTCAGATCAAAGGGGAGGGGACATCTGGCTTCTGGCTTGCTACAAAAGGCAGATCACATTACCTACCAATCACTAGATTCATCCACTCTCAATTTTGGGGTCTAGAGAATATGGCTTTTTTAGCTCCCGGTAAAGCATAGTAGGTGAATCAGTCAGACCTAGTGATACCTTCGGACTAAAGCCCTACAGGATTATATAAACATGTACTCATGGGTTCTACCCTGTGCCTCTCTGGTCACGTGTGAGGCTTCAAGAGCTCAAAGCCATGGCCATGTTGTCACCACCCCTCTCTACCCCCTCCCCCAAAACTAGAATTTTCTGATTTGCAAACCTAACTTCATAATTGAGGATACACACCCAATGTTAGATTATTTGAATCTGTTTTTGCCCAAATCACTGTTTGGAACTGAGTCACAGAATGTTTCGTTGAAAGCCCATGTACTGCTTTCCTCCATTTTGGTTATAAAAGCATAGATGTGTCTTACCATAAATTTTTCTTTTTTTTTTCCTTTTTTTTTTTTAGTATTTATTTTTGTGTGAGAGAGAGACAGCATGAGCAGGGGAGGAGCAGAGAAAGTGGGAGACACAGAATTCGAAGCAGGTTCCAGGCTCTGAGCTGGCAGCACAGTGCCCAATGCAGGGCTTGAACTCACGAACTACTAGATAATTACCTGAGCTGAAGTCAGACACCCACATGGCTGAGCCCCCCAGGCGCCCCTATCTTACCATAAACTTTTCATAATCACAGCTTTGAAAGAAGGGTCAATTGTACTCTTTGTCTAGCAATTTACTTAGTGTCTGTACAAATTCTACACATGATCCAGTTCTAAATTACATGAGTAAGATCTCCCTTGTAGCATAAGCGAGGGAATTAAAGCAATTTAAAGGCCATTATTAAGATCCCAAACCAGCAACTGTTTAGTCAGTATATAGCTCTGATTTCATTTGTCCTCATGAGAAAATAGCACAAATGCAGGGTACATTTTGTTTTGTTTTATTTTGTTTTTTAGAGCATTTCAGAGGGAAACAAAGAAGTAAGCACCACATTTTAGAACATCTTCCTGTTACTCAGTGCCTCAACACAACTCTCTCTCTCCTCACTAGTTCCTCACCCCCAAAAGTCTAGAAAGGAACACAGACAATAGCAGTATGAATTCTGTATTGCAGACATCTCATAAAGCTCCCAGCAACATTCTTCAATTATTTATAGGGTTCACTCACTTTCCGGTATAATGGAGAAAGTTTTCAATCTAATGGACAATGAAGGATCCCCAGAAACTGCTTGATACTCTCCAGCCCCACTTAAATATTTCCCTTCCACCGCAATTTCCTTTTACTGATTGCAGTTTTCTCCCTCCATTAAGGGCCTTCTAGAAACTTAAAAAGCAAACCAAAATTTTCTGTCTTTACTTATCACCTAAACCTTCTCTACTCCTTACCTATTCTCACCTACCCCACTCTTTCTGGGGGAAGATTCCCTGCCATCCAAAAGTTAGAAAAAGAAATTCACCAAGAGATTTGGTATGATCCAAGCCTGGTAATCTTCTCCAAGAGAAATTATTCTCTTGCATACTCTGACTTTGTTTTTCACTAAGTATGCCATTTTGTTGCAGATGAAAGACTCTTGTTCAAAATACAAAGTATCTTTGGTGAGAGGGGAAATTTTAATTTTGTTACACGACAGGGTCTCAGGGTAGAAGGATATCTGAGGGTCTTTGGTTTCTGGAGGGAGTTGGAATTAAGCACTGCATCAACATGAATGGCTCTTTAATTATTTATATTGTTTACAGCATAGTTGACATGCAGCATTATATAAGTTTTAGATGTAAAACACATAGGGATTCGACAATTCTATACAGTATGCAGTACTCCATGATAAGTGTAGTCACTATTTGTCACCATACAGCATTATTACAATATTATTGACTATTTTCCCTAATGCTTTGCTTTTCATCTCCGTGATTTATTCGTTTTATAACCAGAAGTTTGTTCCTCTTAATCCCCTTCACCTATTTCTCCCATCCCCTTATCCCTTCTCTGACAACCACCAGCTTTCTGTATGTATGAGTCTGTTTCTGTTTTTTGGTTTTTTCATTTGTTTTGTTTCTTAGATTCCACATATAAGTGAAATCATATGATATCATCTTTCTCATTTCACTTAGTATAATATCCTGTTGGCCCAACCATATTGTTGCAAATGGCAAGATTTTTTTGGCTGACAAATATTCCGTTGTAGGTATAGACCACATCTTTATCCATTCATGTATCGATGGACGCTTGGGAGTTTTTCATATTTTGGCCATTGTAAATAAGACTACAATAAGCATAGGGAGCCTCATATCTTTTTGAATTAGAGTTTTTGTTTTCTTTGGGTAAATAGCTAGTAGTGGAATTACTGGCCTTAATTCTGTTTTGCAAGTAGTGCCCAGTTTGCTCTGAATCCTGGGTGAGCATCAGAGATGAAATTGTGGTTTGAGTCTGGCCTTCCTGTTCTGACAGCATTGTCTGAAAAGGAAGTGAAGAACTAAAATGTTTTATAAAATATACAGGGAGAGACAAACAGGGAAGAAACTAACCCTTCCAGCCTTCCTTTGAACACCTGGGAAGGTGAATTTTCAGTGCTTAGTATCAGGATAAGAAAACTAAATACATTATCTTCTTTAACACCAACTTTTAGTCTTCTTCTTGTTTTTTCTTTACAAACACAGCCTCTCTAGGGCTCAGTACAACATCCCAGAGACTTTTTTTGGATGCCTTCCTGCTCTCAAAAAAGCCTGAGAGATGGGGTTATACATATCCTAACTACTAACCACCAGAAGAAAAACTTAATGCTCTTAATTAGGGTGTTGGTAACGTAAAATAGCCCATGGCTTTGAAAAGACCAAGGAGTGCCTCCAAACAGCCTTTGTTCATTATGATAAATCTATGTATTTATTGTGGATACAATGACAAAAATGTTATGTCTTCCCCCATTAGGGAGCCTAGGTTTTACTTTGATAGACATATAATTTTTCTCAGATTTCTGAAAAGTAGACCTTTTTTTCTACCCATTCCCTCTCCCATGGCTCCAGAAAGCACATCAATAAAGCCAAACTTTGGCAGAAAAGGAAAAATGTAGAGCAGAAATGAATGTCTAATAATTGAAAGCATCGTGGACCCTATTATGGTTTATTGCCTTATTCTAGGGATCCGATGAGCACACTGTAAAGAATGTGGCACTAAATTTATTAGCATGGTTATCATCTTTCAGACAAGACATAAAACTGAGGGGACCCACTTCTTCCATCCTATGGCACCTTCTACAAGAAGAGTTGAGTTATCCTGGCACAGATCCAGATCCTACTATCTGATGACTTATATTTCCTTTGTAGTATGCCTGGGAGACATTATAGGGTCTTCCTCTTTGAAACTCAGTCGCTACCCTAAGAACGGCCAAAATGGGCTCCTGTGAAGGGATGTGGGGGAAAAACTCTCACATCCCAGCATGTGGATCAAGTGAACAGAATGAGGAGAGTGGCCTGAAGTAGGAAGCTGAGCTAGATCATCAAAGTGTTCCTAGTTTGTTACATAATAGGTTCCTGACCCACCCGACCATAACATATACACATATACATATTCTTTAAGCCCAGTTTGAGAATTGGCTGCTCCAGTGCTATACAAATTCTTGTTTTTCTGAGGTCTAGACACTGTATCCTCTCCCTCAACAAGGAAGACAAGTTTTTATTTTCTTTGACTCGTCCTTGTCACCTTTAGACTTAATTCCAGGACATTTCCCTCAAAGATTTTAAACAAATCAGGCAGCATTGTGCAAATCATTTTGTCTCTAATTTCCACTTCTGCACCTCTAAAATACAGACCATTTGAAATCTGTCCTGCCTTTATTTCAAAATTAATGAGGATCAAATAAAATGATGTGTGCAGAAGTACATGTTTTTTTATTTTAAAGCACTCTCTGAAATCAAGTTGTTATCAAGTAACAATGGGTATAAAATTTTGCTGGACTCAGATAATTATACCACAGGAGTTTATTGTTTCTTTCTTGTGGAACTCCACTAAAAGGAAAGTAAAGAATTTAAAAGGTATGAACATACAAGGACAAAGAACAAGAAAAAGAGACAATAGCAATTGAGTGGTTTAGTAAGTTTTTTAGGAGATGGAGAGGAGGCAGGGAAGAGTGGACACGACAGCCTAATGGAAGCTTCAAACTGAGTTACAAAATCCTCAGAGAACTAAAGCTCAGAGACAAGGCGCCCCAGAAATCGGGTGTCACAGTGACCTACAGAGCTGAACCGAAGGAAACGGAGTCAGAGTTTGTGTACAGAACAGCTGAACGCTCACATCTTTTCTCCCAGCCTGCAAAGTCCTTTGGGGTAGGTTAAAGATGGCCACAGATTATCTGACACTTCTCTCTTTGAGAGGTAGGGATATCCCCTTCCTTGAATTTGGGCAGGAAGAAACTGCTTTGACGAATTGAATATGGCTGGAGTGACACTGTATAGGTTTGCAGGCCCAGCCTTAAGAAACTGGGAGATTTTACTTTCTTTCTCTTGGAACACTTGCCCTGGAAACCCAACCACTATGCTCTCAGAAGCTTAAGACACATGAAGAGACTATTTGAAGCTAAGTTTTCAGCTATGGCCAGCATCGACTGGCAGCCATGTGAGTGAGTCATTTGGGACATTTATCCCTGTTGAGCCTCCAAGGATCCCAGCCCCAGGTGCTATCTGACTGCAACAGTGTGAGAAACCTCTACCCACGTAAGAGCCACTCAGCTGAGTTCAGTCAACTCACAGAACGGAAAATCAGACCAACTAAAGGCAGAAATGAGGCATGGAGGGGCATCTGGATGGCTCAGTTGGTTTAGCGTCAGACTTTGGCTCAGGTCGTGATCTCATGGTCTATGAGTTCGAGCTGGTGTTGGGCTTTGTGCTGACAGTGCCAAGCCTGCTCCGGAGTCTCAGTCTCTCTCTCTCTCTGCCCCCTCTCTGCTCACATGCATTCTCACTCTCTCTTTCTCTCAAAAACAAACATTCAAAACAAAAGAAATGAAGCATGGAACTAATAAAGTCTTCATACTGAAGAAAGAGTTCACCCAGCATTTTTCTTTCACCCTCATAGAAGACTAGTAGCTTCCCCCCCAAAAAATGTATAGTGGATTTTTATCTTGGGAAACTTAATGGCCCCAGAAAAAAAGATAATTAAATATTGACATTGGGAATTCCCCCCAATTAAAAGAGTACCTCACCACCAGATTAGCTTGCAGTGAAGGATACCAGTTTATTAACAATCCCGCACACAGAATTTCCCAATTGGCTTATTTGGAGCTCTTACATGTAACACACCACTAAGAATCATCAATGTCTTAGGAAAGCCAGAAATTAACACATGTACACACACACACACACACACACACACACACACACACACACCTAATAGAGCCAGAGTTAAACAGAAACAGTAAAGAGAATAGGGGAATGCAGGGGAAATTGACAAGAAAAAAAAGATTACATTCATGAAACAAAAATAATATTTTTTAAGTAGGCTCCACACCCAATGTGGAGTTCAAACTCATGACCCCAAAACTCAAGAGTCACATGCTCTACCAACTGAGCCAGCCAGTCGCCCCAGATTATTATTTTAAGACAGAGAGAGGGAAGGATAATAAGCAGCAACTCTTTAGAAACAACAGCAAGACATAACTGCCCAAATTTAAAATTTGTGAGAAGATATATTCATTTGCCTTGTTGTAAAAGATTACCATAAACTTACTGGCTTAAAATAACACATATTTATTATCTCACACTGTCTCTGGGTCAGGAGTCTGGGCATAGCTTAGCTGGGACCCCTGTTCATGGTCTCACAAGGCAATAGTCAATGTATCAGCCAGGACTGGGTCCTCACCAGAAGCTAGAGTGGAAAAAGATCCAGTTCTAAGTTCCTTGAAGCTGTTTGCAAAATTCATGTCCTTGCATCTGTAGATTCTTGTCAGCTTGCTTCTTCAAAGCTAGCAATGGGGAGAGAGGGACCTCCTTACTTTTATGCAGCCACATTCACATGATGATCACATGCATACTAGCTTCTGTGTCACATTCCATTTATTAGAAACTATTTTGAGGTCCAGCCACAGCAAAGAGAAGGGTATAATGCAAAGAATACCAGGAAGTGGTATTCTTGGAATCACTTAACACATCATGGAGACCACTTACAAATCTGCTACAGAAGAGTTGTGATGTTGCACTCAAGAAATCATTGAAAAATAAAAATCCATGGAAATATCAGTGCGTTGTGCACCTGAACAGACCAATATAACATTGTATGACAATTGTACTTCAATAATTTTTTAAAGCTATGGAAATAGAAGTGAAAACATAAAAAACTAAGAAGAATGGTCTAGGGGTCTAATATCTGACTAATAAGATCTCTAAAAGGAGAAATTAGAGTAAAAATGTGGAGGAAAAAATTTTTCAAAAGAAATAATACAGGGAGATGAGGTCCCAGAACTGAAGAACATGATTCTATAGATTAAAAGGGTCCATTGAGTGCCTATCAAAATTAATAAGAAATCCTATATCATTGTGGGTTTTTTAGAACACAAGAGATGAAGATCCGTAATGGTTTCTGGAGAGAAAAATTAGAATTCCGTTGAACTTCTTAACAGCATAGCAGAATATAGAACATAATGGAAAACTACCTTAAAATTTTTGAGGGCTTTACAATTCTATGCTTATCTACTCTCTAAGTGAGGAAAACCTAGAGAGGGACATTTTAAGACATATAAGGACTCAAACAGAGAGGTTTAAATAAAGAACAGCCATTTCATACTTCATACATTTCATACGAAGCAGATAGGTAGAGAGCCCCGAAAGGGAGGTCTTCAGTGAACAAAATGAAAAAGGAATATGTGAACACCTAAAAATCAATATTATAGACTTATTTAAAAAAAAAAAAACAATAAGGTTGTGTGTGCATATATATTTGAATATATATATAATACTAAATATATATACATATATAATACTAAATAAATGGGAAAAAAGGTCAAATAGCTAACTCCAGGATCAGTTGAACAAGAAAGGAAACAGAAATTCAGCAGTAAGTAGTAATTGATGATAATAGTGTAAACTCTGATTATTGATGAAAGCTAAATTTGTAGTGCAATTACATTGGTAGCATAGAGTGAGTAAAATGGAGAAGTAACAAGCTGTCTTGTTTACCATAACACAATGTTGCCAGACAGTGTATAAAATTAAATGTAAGAAGCAGGAAAGAAGGGTACAATGGCAAAAGAAACAGACGTTTTCTTTCTTTTTTTTTTTTTAATGTTTATTTTTGCGAGAGAGAGACAGGCAGCGTAAGCAGGGGAGGGTCAGAGAGAGAGAGACACAGAATCTGAAGCAGGCTCCAGGCTCTGAGCCGGCTGTCAGCACAGAGCCCAACACGGGGCTCGAACCCACGAACCGTGATATCATGACCTGAACCAAAGTCGGACGCTTAACCGACTGAGCCACCCAGGCGCCCCAAGAAACAGACATTTTCAATGGCTAACTGAGAAATGAGACTGAAGGGAGTCAAGTAGAAAAGCTGGGATAAGAGACTGATATTTGTCATGATAAGCCTTTGAGTACTGTTTCCTTTCACCCCCGTAGTCATGAATTAGTTTGATGTGGCATCTTGCCCTCTTGGCACCTGTTCCAGAATCCTTCTGGATTGTCTCCTAAATGATAGAGCACAGGAAGCTAACCACTTGCACTTCTCAGATACTCATGAAGGTAATGTTTATAATTTGCCCTAGGTTCTGATGAGCAGATAGACCACACTGGATTTGCAGGCAGAACAGCCAACCTGAGCCAGCAACCATTCATAGGAACTCATAATGTCTGTCAAGCGTGGAGAGGGAGTCATCAGGTTCTTGGGCAGGTGGGTTGCATTTTCCTCTGGAATGTGGACAAACTCAGTGACTTGCTTTTGACAAATAGGAGAAGGGAAAGTAAAGGTCTATAGCTTTGGAGAACAAGTCTTAAAAGTTACTGTAGTTTCTCTCTTGCTCTCTCTTGGATTAGTCACTCTGAAGGGAGTGACTGTATTTTGAAGAGAGGTCTACCTTTGAGGAGCTGAGGCCTCCAGTCAACAGGTTAGGTGAGTGAACTGTGTTGGAAGTGGGTTCTCCAGCCTGTCAAGTCTTCTGAGGACTGAAATCCTTGTGATACCATGCCTGAAAACTCCTGAGAGATTTTGAACCAGAACCACCAGTTTCATCATTCCCAGATCCCTATCAGAAAATACATGAGATAATAAGTGTTCTTTTAAGCTACTGAGTTTGGCCATAATTTGTTACAGAGCAATCTCTGATAAATACAAATTGATTCATAGGTTGGCCTAACTTCTGGCATAGCTCAATTCAGTAAGACAAATTCTTCCATTAAGATACGTGGTACATCTTTTGGCTCTGCTTTTCTGTTTAGACACTTCATTCTTCAAATAGTTTCATCCATATACTAGAGAAAGATGGCTGTCAGGAGATTTTGGTCTACCAGCTTATGATCCTAGAGTGTGGGGAAAAAGTCCTTTCTCCCAACCTCTGTATTCATATCTGAAAGAAGGGTCTTAGGGGCTCAGTTTGACTTTCAAGCCCATTTTAAATTTTTTTATTGTTTTATTTATTTCTGAGAGAGACAGCATGAGCAGGGGAAAAAGCCTCCAGGCTCTGAGCAGGCAGTCAGCACAGAGCACGACACAGGGCTCAAATCCACAAACCGGGAGATCATGACCTGAGCCGAAGTCGGATGCTTAACCGACTGAGCCACCCACAAGCCCATGTTTAAAACCAACTATGGTGGCCAAGAGGAATGAATATTCTGATTTTCCAGTACAGTCTTATGTCACCCCTATGCCTGTGGAAGGAATAAGACTAAAACACACACTGATAAGAAGCTTTGAGGCACCTGAGTGGCTTAGTCGGTTGGGCATCTCACTTTGGCTCAGGTCATGATCTCACAGCTTGTGAGTTTGAGCCCTGCATCGGGCTCTGTGCTAACAGCTTAGGGTCTAGAGCCTGCTTCTGATTCTGTGTCTCCCACTCTCTCTGTCTACCCCTTCCCTGCTTGCTTGTTTTCTCTCTATCTCTCTTTCTCTCACAAAACTAAATTAAAAAAAAAAGAGAGAGAGCCTCAATGGCAGCACAACGAATGAGGAAACAATAGGTCCAGGGGGGAAAAAAAAAGTTTTAAGGAGAAAAAATGCAAGAAGTAAAACACAATATATATCATCCCAAATGTAACCTCTGCTGGCATTGTGGTATAATAATAAACTTCTACCTTCCAAGTACCAGCATTGGCACTTGTGGAATGGATTGTCCTGGAAGGAAGTGAAACTCATTTGTAATGGACTCTTGATGCATTGTTTAATGAGAAATACACATGATAGAGAAAGTGGTTTCAGCCAGAAACACAGAAGACAGTAGAATTGTTTTGTGAGCTTCGGTATCAAAGCCTTGTTTTTATTATAATGGGGGACAGGGGCAATGAGAATAGTTATCTAAGATACCTTGAAATAGCCAATGATTTTAACATCCTGCCCAGTGAATTTGTCGGTGCAATAGGAGGAAATGGACACTGGTAATCCTCTCCTTGGTGATCACCATCAAGATCACAGAAAGAGGGTTAGAGCTGCCTTACTTCAGGTCTTTATCTTTTCCCACTGAAACTGTCTGGAACCAGTATAGAGTTAAGGATATACAGTTTGGTGATAAAACTATAAAGATATGCAAAGAAGAAGTTATATAAAAGTTTTAGGTGTGACTATTATTGTGACGTAGGAAAGGGTTAAAATTGAGGTGGGGCATAAGGAGAGTCTCTGGAGAGGCTGGAAAGAAAAATCTATTTCTTAACCTAATAGTAGTTATAAGGATGTTTGCCTTACAACAGTTCTTTGCTGTAAGTTTTGAAATCAGGATGTGTCAGTCCTCCAACTTTTTCTTTTCCAAAATGGTTTTGGCTATTTGGGACCCCTTGCATTTTCATATAAATTTTAGGATTAGCTTGTCTATTTCTGCAAAGAAGCCAGTTAGATTTTGATAGGGATTGTATTCAATTTGCAATAGAATTCTAATCCATGAACACAGGATGTCTTTCCATTAATTTCGGTTTTCTTTAATTGTTTTAAACAATGTCATAGTTTTCAATATACAAGTCTTGCATTTCCTTGGTTAAGCTTATTCATTTGTTAAATTTGTTCCTATTTTTATTCCTCTTTATGATGCTATAGCAAAGGAATTATTTTCTTAATTTCATTTTCAGTTTTTCTCATTACCGGTGTATAGAATACAATTAATTTTTTGTATATTGATCCTGTGTCCACCAATCTTGATGAACTCGTTTATTAAACTCTTGCTATGGTCTGCATGGTTGTATCCACTCCAAAACTCATGTTTTTAAATCCTACCCCCTAATGTGATGATATTTGGAGGTGGGACCTTTGGGATGTCCTTAAGACATGAGTGTGAAGCCTTCATGAATAGGATTAGTGTCTTAGAAAAGAACCTTCAGAGACACCTCTAGCCCTTTCACCGTGTGAGGATATGACAAGAAGTCTGGGACCCAGAAGCATTGCCTTTACTTGACCATGCTGGTACCCTGATAGATTTTCAGCCTCCAAACCGTAGGAAGTAATTGTTTTTTCATAAGCTTTCCAGTCTGTGACATTTTGTTACAGTAGCCTGAGTGGACTAAGATAGCTCTGATATTTCTTTTGTGGATTCCTTGGGGTTTCTACATACAAGATCATGTCATCTGAACGTACAGGTAGTTTTAAGTAATAATGTAATGTGGCAGTTCTTCAAATCAGTCTCTCTCCTGCTCTCTAGGATTTGCTGTTGTCGCTGTTTGATGTTTCTTTGTTTAGTGACCTTTATGAATTAATTCAGTAAAGTCTATATTTTTTGTTGTGTCTTGTCACTGGAGACTCTGCATAGTTAGTTTTGTGGTCCGTTAATGGTTGAGCAGTAATTTCCTTAAACACTTGGAGCCAATAAGTCTATCAGTCTTCACCAAGGGGTTCTGTATAAATGTTGGGGCACACCTTCAACATTCAGACAGGTAGTAGACAACTGACTTTCTGATTATGCAGAACCTCATGATCAGCTAGAGATAAGAGTCTACAGTCTTCTTGGGTTCTTCTTGAGCATATAGAAAGCCGTGGGCATGTACACAGCCCTACACATGCATTTGGCCTTCTTGACTGCCAGTACTGTGGTGGAGCTTTTCAAAGCCCCAAGAAATTCTCATTCCTCTGTTAAGCTTTCTGGTCAGCTTTCTGCTTGCCCCAAATGCCATCCTCTACCTCAGGCAGACACAAAAATAATCAGTTGTCTCTAATTGTTTTCAACAAGGCCTTTCACACGGGGCAGCTTCCAGTCAAGTCAAATAAAGACAGCCTCGCAAGTGGGGTCTCCGGGGCCTGACAGACAAGTCAAATAATGACAGTTCTCTGGGGATTCGGCTTTGAAAGAACTCCAGTCCCACTCTACCCCTTCCAGTGGCTGCTAGACTGTTGGTTTTCACTATAATTGCAGACTTTTGGTTTTTAAGTCTTCTATGCAACTGAAGAGGAAGGATGAAAACAGGGCAAGTTACAGTATCATAGTGTTCCCTGTTCTTACAGAGATGCATCCTTCTTTCTAGAATAAATGCTCCCTACACTGCCATAGGCCCTAAGTTAATTTTCAAAGTTCTAAAAAGTTGATTCTGGTTATTTTTGGCAGTTTTTCCTTGGTTTTATGGAGGAGAGAATTTTCAGAGCGCTTCACTACATTTTTGCTGATATCCTAGCAGGTACTTCTTTTTTTTCAACCTAGAATCCATGTCTGTATCTAGTCTCACTACTCTGTTCAGATGTTGCCTCTTAGAGGTGGGTGTGGCTTTTCTGAGGACACTGTCTCCTTGGTACTTGCTGTCATATTTCCCCTCCAAGTCCAAGGGGGCCAAAACAAAAAGAGCAGTGGCAAAGAGCCTTTAAATGCTTCGTAGCTAGGGCTCCTGGTGATACCAGCTGCAACCTCAGGGTACTCATAGTCGTTAAATGTGAATAATGAAGAGTTGGATCTATTTTCGGAGTGCTGTGTTCTGTCCTTAAAAGAATAAACTGATATAAGTTGAGAATATCACAAGTTTGCATAGTGTTTAAGGGCACACGTGTTGCAGTGAAATCATATGAGTTCACTGCCTCCTAGCAGGGATAATAATGGTATACATACAACATGCGAAGATTGTGGGGAACAACTCAAATAAAATCCTTAGCACAGTATCTGGCCTAAGCAAAGTTGCTGGGATTTTCATCCCCATTGTCAGGGCACCAATACCTAGTAGAAATCCTGTATTATAAGTCCAAGTAGGAAGGGACCTCAGAAATCTACTTTAATTCACATACCTAGGACACTAACTCACTTTACCTCACATCCCTATTAAGTGAGATCTAGCATGTGTTTTCATGCTTCCAAGCACAGGTTGTTCACCATCTCAAAGGCAGCACATTATCACTCTCATGATAATATCTTCCTTCTAATGAGCCCCAAATCTTTTTTTTCCATTTTTCCTTGAACACCTCAAAATAAAGCTATTATCATTTCTGCATGGCAACTCTTCCATTACTGAAACAAAGCCCTTTCCAGCCCTTTCCAGGTCTTCTTTCTAGCTCTGGGGAAGAGGCTGGTATTTTCCATTGCACACCAACTTTCCCCCACCTCTAACTGCCATGGGTCCTGAGGTGTCCTACTGAAATCGTAAAGGTCTAGGTGGAAGAACTAAATTCCCTTTAGGATCACATGAGATCCAATTATCTCTTTTCTACCTCCCTTCCTATGACAAGTGAGTCCCTGTCCCACCCTACCCTGTAAACACTAAGAGTTAAACACACACACAGAGAAGAGTTTTGATTTATTGTTGCTCTTTGGGAAAGGTTATATAGAACATAATGGGGATTAAAATCAAATTCTAGTTACAGATTCATAAAACTTTGCTTTAAACCAAATTAACTTTTAGGAGACCATCGAATCCCCTCTCATCCTCAAACACAGCAAAGTAACTCAATGATAGTCTATATAACCCTCTGTTGTTTTTAAAAGATTAAAGCACACACTATACATAATGCAGTTGATATTAAATATCTTGAGAATGACAAATCAATAGAACTACTTCCACTCTTAAGCATTAACTGGTCATTTATACATGTTCTATACATACATTTTTCATTTTAGATCTTCTCCCTTAAAAGGACTTGTGAACTATTCATTATTATCAGCCATTTGTAGACACACATCATAAGTCTCCCAAAATAACATTTAAAAAATCTTTCTTAATATTGCTTCAGAAATGTTAACCTTTAAGGAACATTCAATTTAAAAAAAAACACACAAAAGCTCAGGTCGAGACTCTGTTACACATGTTCAGATGTGTCAAGATTTTATTGTTTCCCTCCAACCTGATAAAAACCTCCAACCACATACAATGTGCCAGTTTCATCTTTGCTTAACTCAGAGAAAAGTCAAATAAAGGAGAAAAAAAATGCTCGAAATCACAGTGACCAAAGGATTTGAATAATTACATTAAATAACCATAACTTTTTGTTTAACTATTCACATTCCACACAGTGGAAATTATCTTTTCCTCCAGATTTTTCACTTGCATTTTTAACTTTGAAGAATTACAATAACAAAAAAACAACTTACAGACTTGTAGGACGTGTGTTTCTCTCTTTTAATGCCAAGCACAAAGCGTACATCATAAAATTCATATTTGGTGTTTGGCATTATTTTAATAGGAAAGATTGAGATCACAAATATCTTGCCATAAAAAAATATTCTGCTATAGTAATGAAAAAAACATATTTCTTCATCGGTGACTCCAATACAATATGTAACAGATACGGCACTTTCAATAAATATTGGAAGACGCACCATACTTTGCTAGTCTTAATACAGGCACAGTCAGAAAAGCAGACGTTTCCCTCTTTGGCCAGTGCTGTTTTTTCAGGGCAGTTATGCTGCTGATTATCCCAGTGAAGTTAATTTTGAGGAAATTCTCTTTACTTAAGCCAAATCCGACTTACATGCAAGACTGTGGTATAAGCTACTAAAAGAAGATCGCTGCTGCCAACTTAAGTCATCTCTTTTTAACAAAATTGCATGCTTGTGGCAGAGTTAAAACAACAAGAGAAATTCAGTGTCTGCCGGTTCTAAATGTCATTTTTCCTCTCTCGTGTGGTTTTACATGTTCAGCTCCTTCCCCTTTCTTTTCCTCTCCCCGCCCTCAAAATTCTGGCTTAGTATTTGTGTGCTTAATTAAATCCATTCTGTGCTTTATTGTTGGGGGATGTGGATGATAGAAGAATTTAGGGCAGGGGCATACAGTGTATATGAAAGCCACGGCCTGTGTGTTGCCTGGTGTGGAATCATCAGTAGTGAGTTTAAAAGTTCCAAAATTAGACCCACTATTTTGGGCGTTTGAGATTAACTTCTGCCTCAAAGTGTGATTCTTGCCTAGTTGTTAGAGGGGAGAGTGCTGCACCAAAAAAAAAAAAAAAAAAAGACAAGAAGCTTCTTTAGTGCAATGGGGGAGCCGTGATGGGCAACTAAAATACTAATCAGTGGTTCCCATATCACACATGACTTGGCTAGTGAGGATGAGAAGGTACAAGGCACAAGAAGTGTTTGGAGGGGTGGGGATGGGTGTACAGAGAAAACCTCAGGCTTGAAGAGAACAGGTTAGCCAAATCCCAAATGTAGTCAAGGTCTCCCCACCCTGTACTTTGGCGATTAGATAAATCCTAAATAGGGCTTGTAAGTAGCCCCGGTTTAATCAGAGGAGGGCTCTCCCAGGATGTTCTGAATGGTTACAAAGTTACACGAATCCCACCATGAGTAGAGAGACGGCTAATGCACCCAAATGCTCTGATTTCTTCACTGGAGCTTTGCATTAGACCCTGAAAAAGCAAAGGAAGAAGAGGAGGACACATCGCTTCTATCTCCTCCCCAGCAGTAAATTACTCCTTAGCCAGAGGCGGTCTCCTTTATTTCCTTCTTTTCCTGTGCTCTCCAGCTCGATCTCCTACCAATGGCTAAAAGATACAGAACCAAAATATACCTCTAGTCAAACTGGAGCAGGCCCTAAACTCTCCCATCTTAACCTGGTTTTTCACTGCCGGGTACACTTAGCAGAGGCAGAATCTTTAGAATATAGGGTTGTGGCTCTCAGAAGCATGATACAGAAATAATGGACTAGATAAGCAGTGATTACAACCAAGCAAAAGGAAAGATACCAGGACCTTCTGCTTATGAGGCATTTGTTTTCTTCCTATCCCTGCACTGGGGAAGGAGGAGGTTATGAACTTCATCTGCCTCTTCCACTTGAGGAGGGCGAAGGGGGAGGGTTTGTCTTGGTTCAGCTCACTCACTGGGTTCTGAAAACACGAGTGGTCAATATTTATGTTTTAAGTTTGGTGTTGGGATGTAGCCAGTTTCAGCAGATCACGGTAATGGTGACGGTCAATGAGGATTTGGCAATTCCATTTCTCCTCCGTTCACTTGGTCTCTGTTAAATACCAGGGGAAAACCCTGCGGAAGCCTGGAGTCGCACCATGTTCGGGGAGTGGACTTTTAAGACTCTGCACATCTCCCCACTGAACTTTGCTGTGCCCAACTAGCCCTCCCCCCAATCCCTCCCTTCTCTCGCTCCTGTGTCCTTGCCCATGTACACCCTAGCCTCTCAGAGTCCAAAGACTCTTCCGCAAATCAGAAACATTTGCATCTATGGTCAAGGGAGCTCATTTAGAGCCCTTAGCAGACGGGATTAGAATGAAATAGTCACTGAGAGCCTAAGAAGGGATGGACTGTGGAAGGGAAGCAAGCACAGGTGGAAACACCTTTGCCAAGTATAATACAGCACTAAAACAGGTCTCTTGCCGTCAGAGGAGCCCCTTTCATTAACATTCATTCAGAAGGGAGATTCTGGTCCCCGGGAAAGGAGGACGCATGTAATAGACAGGCAGAACCAGACCACAGCCCTGCCCCTCTTCATGTTCCTTCCCTGGTATGGGCTTTCTGTGCCATCCCCATGGAAACGGATATGCTTACACACTAGGAAGTGCCCTCCTCTCGTGTCTGCAGACACCCACAGACACCCATGCACACTCACGCACACAAACTATGCATCAGCAGGCTCCTGTCAGAAGCCAGCTGGTGGTTCCTCTTGCCTGTAGGTTTAAAGCCAAGTAAGAATCACGTGGTTTTAGGTCTGGCTCCCGGCCCGCCTGGGGCTGCATCCCGAGGACAGGCTGGGTGTGCTCAGCTTAATCCAGATCGATGGATATGCATCTACACTGCTTGACTCGCGTGACCCTCTTCTTCTTGGTGGGTGGCTGCAGTTCGGGGCAGTTGAGGGTGACCATCATGGTGGTGAATTTCTTGGGCTTGCAGAAGGAGCAGGATTGGAAGGAGCCTTCCTCCTTCCGGATGTGCCTGGGGATGTAGAAGGAGTTGCACTGGCCATAGCAGAAGCGGTTGATGATGGTGCGGCTGTTGCAGCCCTCCTCGTGGATGGTCTGCTTCAGCGGCTGGGTTTTGCACCAGTCCCGCTTCAGGTATTTGCGCTCAGTCACATGTAGGGCCTCCTGGCTGGACTCTAGCACCTCCTCGCCAGGCATGGCGGTGCCACGCCCTTGGCCGCGTCCCCGGTTCCTGGAGCCAGGCTGCTGGGGAGACTGAGTCTGCTCTGAGTCATTGTGCTGGGCCTTGTCTGGCGGGGGGATGGCACCCTGGGACCCCTTCTTCTTCCCTTCAGCGGTGGGCAGCAGGGTCCCCAAGAGGAGAAGCAGGGCTCCCACAGTGTAGGCTGTGCGGCTCATGCTAGAGGAGGGAAGCACAGAGAGGGGAGACACAACAAACAGACAAGTCAGTTAGAAAATTATTAGCAGCTAACATCTTATCAGGCACTTGGTTTTGTTTTGCGTTTTGAGAGAGAGTGTGTGAGCAGGGGAGGGGCAGAGAGAGAGGAAGACACAGAATCTGAAACAGGCTCCAGGCTCTGAGCTGTCAGCACAGAGCCCGACGTGGGGCTCGAACCCACGAACTGTGAGATCATGACCTGAGCCGAAGTAGGTTGCTAAACCAACTGAGCCATTCAGATTCCCCTTTCAGGTATTTGTTAAACACTTTATGTAAAATATTTCATTTCCTTCTCACAATATCCCTGTGAATAAGGTACTCTTATTCTCATTACCTGCCAAGCCATCAAGCCATGAAGTAGCTTGCCCCAGGACACCAGTGAATATGCCAAGGTCGGAGCTCAGTCAGGATGCCTCTTTGTGGCACACACTGCCACTGGAATTCCTTCCTGGCTGCTGACACCCGTCACATCTGACTTTGAATTATGGTCACTTGATTGTGTTCATTCTTGTATGATGCCAAATGAACTTTGCACCTCTTTGGGGAAAGCAATTTTCTCTTCTGTTTAACGGCAAGACAGATCAGCCTCACTGCCCAGGTTTCCTCTGTCAGGAAAGGCTTCTAGTCTCTTCTCCCTGCCTAGCCTGAGCACTTCCTGAGTTGCACCTTGTTTAATTGGTTAGATGCTTAGGAGATGCTCACTGATATCAGGCATTGCAAGGAGACCCATGGAGGAGACTGGAAAGCACCTGACAGAGGGAAAATACTTAACAGGAAGAACACTGGCTGAAAAGTCAAGACTGGGTTTCAGGTAGAAGTGCGAGGGCAGCAACTTGCTGTCTAACCTTGAGAAAACTCACTTTACTTCTCAATAAATGACCTCACTTACGCACTGGTACAAATACCTCATCTCCCCAGATAGGGTTGTTCACATCAAATTTGATATACAAGTGAAAGCCATTTGAGAACCAACCAAAGGTATGAGAGTATTGCAGACAGAACAAATAACCTTACCAGAAAGATCGCATAACTCAGAAGATTCCTTGACCTCTCACTTATTCTCACTTTTAAACTGACACAGATATTTATTATATCATTCTCTATAACATGATATACATTTCTCTACTTTTAAATGGCAAAATAGGCCATTTACGTGTATATGTGTGTGTGTGTGTGTAAAATTTAGAATATAGAAAATGGGCCCAAGGAAACAGGTATATGCAAATATTTACATGAATAAATGCCATAGACATGTAGAATAAGTGAATGATAGTTGGGCCTGGAGTTAGACATGGGTCGGAAAGGGCAGTGAACAATGACAAAAAAAAAATTAAATAAGTGGGAGGAGGGGGCAGAGGGAAAACAGACAGAAAAACCGGACGGAAAGCAAGGATGGAGAGAGGGGGGAAAAAATGGAGTGTAGAATGTAAATCAGAGAAAGGAGCGCTGTTCTAGAGGCAGAATGTTGGGAGCAGGTAGAACAGAGGAGGAAGGGGAGGAACTGAAGCACAGTTGTTAAAGACAGTGAAGCATCACACTGTTAAGATTCTCCTGACACAGTGCCTCTCAGAAACCTCAACGTGCAGACAATCATCTTGGGGGGCTGCTAAAACGTAGGCTCTAGTTCAGTAGGTCTAACCGGCTCTGAGTAGTAAGGCCTATAGCCCTTGTAGCCTTGAGACACAGAGAGAATTATTAAAACGTGGAAGGATTTTCTTTTCAAAGAGTACAGTTTCAAATTCACAGTCTCCCTCTCAGGTCGTCATACCGAATCTGACCCGAATCTTGAGGCTTCCCCTACCCCCTGCCCCTACGCCCACCACGATTCTGAACCTAAGGGCATAGCTGTGGAGGACCTATCTCCCTGCTCTCTTCTGTATACCGGTGGTACATATAATAACCGCTGAGTGCAACTGAATAGTAACCTTACACTCCCCAAGTGACCTTACAGTTCCCCAAAGGAACTGCACCAGTTGGATGATTAGCTAAAGCAATTACCCTTCAAAGACAAAGCAGCGTGGAGTCTACATTCTCTAAGCGAAGGTCCCAAGTAAAGGCCATGCAACCCCAAGGATAATGTCAAATTAAGATAATTAAATATTAAATTCAAAATATCCTTAAATGGCACCATTTTCCCAACATTAACCTAATACTTTTGGGCAAGTTTGGAACTGATAATGTGACATTCAGCTCCTGTTCTTCTGACCGTAGATTCCCTGGCTTTTGTCAGTTTATGTTACAACATCCCTGTTCTTTAAACAGAGCTTTTTTTCCTTTTTATCCTTTTTTCTTTTTTGCCTTAACAACAACAAAAAAATTAATTCCTTTGTTTTGTCTTTAAAAAATCACTCATGAGAAAAGTCCAGTTAAAACACAGGGCTGATTTTCTCGAGAGACCAGGATAACTTGAGCCGTGACAATTCAGTCTCGTAGGCAGATATATTATGAATTTGAGAAGCTTTTACAAGCTCCTGCTATTTATTCAATGGGGGATCATGATCTCAACCAAAATTAGCTTCTGCCCATTCAAAGAGGAGCACATAAGACAGCCCTCAGCCTGCACCCACAGTCTCCCCTCATCCCTACTAAAAATGGCCCCCAGGAAAATTCAGCCCTCCCAGAGCCCTCAGAGCCCAACATCACAGAGGCCAATCTAAAACTGACTGGGAATGTACATTGTCTGCATATGACAGTTCACATCATAACGCCACCCCCCCACACACAAATATCTGTCCAAAAAATGCCATTTCCTTTCTCCAGATCAACATAGGACTCTTTTTCTACTCAACTTTTCCTTTCTGGTATTTTCACATCTATCATTAAATAAATACTTAGTCCAAGAGTCATGAGGGCTTATTCATCACCTTATCTCCAGTGCCTGGCACAGAGTAGGTGCTCTTTTGTTAAATGCATGCTTTATGGACCACATTGGCTTACAGAGTCTCCATTTTTTTCATTTTAAAATGCCTTCACATGTGCCAGTGAGCAGCTGAGCCAAATACGACCTTCTTGATATCTGACTTGCAGTGTAGCAAACTCCTTCTAGCCTTAATATTTGTCTTCCTTTTTCTAGGAAAACGCCAGATGCTCACTATGTTTCACATGGTCCCATGCAGAATGCTGTGGGGTTTATATTCTCATTGAAGCCATTGTATTCACTATGGCAGAAACCAACAGTAAAGCAAGCAGTAAATTCAGAATCAGTCAACTGTGGCTTTCAGTTTTCATTTGGACAGTCTTCCTGTTCTTGTGGGAGCGCGTGAGCCCCATAAGCCAAAGGGGTCTCGAGTGGCAGGCTGTTTTTCTTGGCTTTTGGATTTTTTTAAGAAAAGTAAATTTTTCTTAAAATAAGATTTATTAGGTGTGGAAAATGTTATAGAATAGCTTTTCATGTTTTGATTCATACTTTTTAAAGATCTTTATCAATTATTGTGAGGCTTTCGACTCTTTAAACCTGATAACTAGTTATTTGGAGAAAAGTAAAAGCCAACTTCAGGAATCTCAGTCAACAGACCTCAGCTTCAGGAGCAGCAGTGCCCTGAAGGTCTCTGCATTTTCCACATGAATAAGAGTCAGGAGGATGAGAACTATACTAGTACCAGCATCAGGGTTCTATCAAGTTATGTGGCCAATCATTCAACCTCCCCCCCAACACACACCCCAGACTGGTCATGATTACTCAGTGAAGGAAAAGCAACTGTTTGGCCTTGAAATCCCAATTGTATAGTAGCCAAATAATTTGCACACTATAAATATCATAGACATGGAAGAAATCAAGGAGATGTAAATTTCTTGAGGACAATTCTTTTCCACATCAACACCTAGCAGAGTGCTCCATTATCAAAAAACAATCCAAATGCTAACCAAGATTCGGGTTCCTATGAACTATCACTCACTCCCAACTGTGAGCTGCAGACATTTTTGGTAATTTGCATTCATGAAATGACCCACTCACATCATTAAAGTAAAGCTGCATCTTGTGGTCCACAGTGCATCATGACGTCCACAGAGGCGTCCCTTTATTCTCACTGCAGACAGCATCCTTCTTTTTAAACCCTGCCTCAACTTTGCCTTAATGCATTTCTGCTTTCCAACTCACTAATGTGATCATATTTTCATGGTGAGCTTTTCTTACAACTGTTCTCCATCGACAAGACCCACCCACTCTTACCTTTTTTTTTTTCCTTTCCTCCCCTCCAATCCATCTGTCCCAGAGCACATGATACTCTCAAAGCAGGTCTTCTCTACCTGATGCTTTCCTTCAGGTCTCCCTTAGGGATCAAGGGAAAACATCTGCACATGGGATAAGCCACATCAACCACCTCTGTCCCGGGTAGGTCATGGTGATTTGTTCTAATCTTCACAAGGCTCTAAGAACACAATCATCTAACTCTAGGGAATCAGAACTAAAAGTGTTCTGTGTGACCTGTTTCCAATGTTCTCAGTGACTTTGGGAAAGTTTAGGCCAACTTTCGGGCACTCTCCTTGTTGTATTTCTCATTGTCACTAACCTACCTGCTTATAATCAGTTAAATGGAGTCCTGAGTGGGAATTACACTGAGTGCACATTAGTCAGCAAGCCAGATGTCTATGCCTGGACATCCAATCAATTACTCCTGATGAATTCAGTTTTAGAAAGACATTCAACAGGCATGACATCAAATTCTTCCCCCAGGAGAAGAAAATAACGAAAGTGACAGCAAATGCAGGCCAGATTTTAGAATAACTTCTTCCTTTTTCTCAGCACTAAATCTTTCAGAAGGGCAAAGGTTATTTTTAATTTGACCTTTAATTTTTAAAAAGATAGCTTTTAGAAATTAAGTAGAGAATTTCGTAAGCATACACTGGGTTGATTTATTTTTTCAGACAAGTGGAGCCAAGAAGATAAGAGCTACTTGCTGGCAAATTAGTAGAGCATAAAGTCTCATGTGCTGCCACACTCTCACCACAACCTCTCTATTCATAAGACCATCCAAGCTAAGTCAGGCTGGCGGCCCACATTGCATGGGACATGAGGGGGACCAGCAGGTAGTTAAGTACCTCAGGAGCTCTCTGCTCACTGGAAGAATTTTTGTTGATGTGAATGATTGTATACAATTTTTGAGGTCAACACGAAACAAGTTATAAAGTAATAAATGTTCTCTGAGAAGCATTAGGGAGAGCCAGCAGACTTACAGGTTCTGTGTTGTAGTACAAGATATGTGCTCATCCCCGTGTGAGTGGGATTTGGGATTGAATTTCAGAACCACCTTGTAATATATCTGGTCCCAAGTAATGTTACTGCCTCTCCCAATATCACTATTAATAATAAGAGCCATCTATATATTTGAACCCTTAGTATGCACGGCGTTGTGCTCAATTCTGACTGTATTTTAGAATTTCTTTTTCACAACAGAACATGAGGTGGATAATACTGTCTTCCTTTTATCAGTCAGGGAATCCAGAGTCAGAAAAGTTAGGAATCTGTTCAAGGCCACACAGCACCAGTTCTCCCTAGCCCCCAAACATGTCTTCAAACACTGTTCTACGGGCACCCAGCATGGTATTTAACAAGGGACACACGGACTTGGTTCTAACGCAGTACAGTTTGAAGAATAGTGTAAGTCAAATAATTATCCAGTTTGTATCTTCATGTTCACACGTGAAGGAAAAAAAAATTCTGTTGTCCCAGGAATTACTGTTGTACTTTGCATTTTTAAGAGCATATGTTAAAACTGAAGAAAATTCCTTGCAGATGTAAGACATGGCTGGTAACATTTGCATGATCGGTCCTTTCAGTTGGATGCCATAGTGACTTTCCCTACCTCCCCCCAACCCTCCACCCTACTTTTCTTTACATAAAAGGGCTGGGTTTTCCTATCTGTCCTTAACTTCTACTCTAGGACATGCTCCATGGCTTTGCTGTTGACAAGCATTTCTGGGTAAAGGGTTCTGTGGCATAAAATTCCTTGGCCTTCTACCACTTGTAATACACAAACATAAGACAGCTTCAGTTTAGAAGACAAGGCAGGCAGTTCTCATTCAAAGGTGTGGGGACATCGTAGGTTCCTATTCTTTTCTGTGTAACCATTCAGATAAAGACTGTATTCATTGAGTAGGATTTCCTATGGATCAGGGTTACCAAAACATTTCGTTCAAAATGGACTTTTAAGAAAATACAAAACCTGTGAAATTACAAAGTTTACAAAAGACTTTAATTCCTACAATAACCTGAGGGTTAAACACACAAGTGCACATGCACACACACACATACACACACACACAGCACAGCACAACTACAGTTCTAAAGAACCCTTCAATAATTAGTTAATACTAAGAACTGAAGGCTGCAATTTATATATTGATAGCAATCAAATCATCTACTGTTGTAGATGTGGGTGTACCAGGGAGATGAGACTGTAGTTTTAAGATCTTTCCCTAGTTGCTTTGAAATGTCCATCTCTTCAAATCTCTCAGCCCCCACTCTTCCAAAAAAAAAAAGAAAAGAAAGAAAAGAAAACGAAGAGGTGGGGGCTTGAAAGCCCGGGGGTGAAAGAAGACTCTTCACCCTGGGATTGGGGTTATCTTAACCCCTTCTCTGCTATTTATTTAACTTGTGTGTACAGCCAAAAGGAAGCCACTACTCTGGGGTCCCTGGGACAGCTTAAATCCCCGTGACCCACTTAACACAATAGATTGTTTTAATCAACTCGTGTCCTGGCACCATCTCGAAGGGGAACATAAACAGGCGCACACCGCTTGGATCTGCTTTTTCCAGCAGGAGATCCAATTACCTACCAGTGGTCGTCTCTCTGCCCTTGTATCATTTAAAGAGAGATCTTAACCCCTAACGTTGACGCTGAATTTCTGTCTAAAAGAGCTGGATTCAAAGTCGACAGAGAAGGCGACAGCCGGCTTCTACCGTGGGACCCATTCAGGCCAGCTCTGGGCGCGTGGGAAGGGCTTCACTGCAAAATCTTGGTCATCTCCTGTCTACTCCCTGCAAAATCTTGGTCATCTCCTGTCTGCTCCCTGTCTCGCCCGGGGACCGTGGCCAGGGCCCGCCGCGGGGAAATACCAGGCTGGGGCGCCCCCAAGGTGCAGCTGGGATCCAAAGACAATGCCAAGCCAGAGCGGTGGCGCGTCGATTCCTCTCAAACCTTAAGTCTACGACAGCTCCGGCCGGCAAGGTGACAGTACCTCCGCCCCTCCGCCCCAGGTCTTGCAAGGGGGTCAGCAAGACGGCGAGAGGGAACCGGGAAGACCTGGGCATCTGAGCCGTCAGTCCCGCGTCGTCGTCGGTGGCGAGCGAGACGCAGCAGGACGAGGCAGGAGCCTCTAGGACACACATTAAGGGGTCCCCACGGGAATCGGACCCTGCGGGGTGGCTCTGCCCGGCTCCTGGGCGTTCTTGGCTCAGCCAGGGTGCGCGCGAGGCCCGAAGAAACCTAGGAGAGGACACCGAGCGCCCACGCGTGCACAGCCAGCAAGGGGATGTGTGTGGCACTCCGCGGGCTCTCTGGACTCCGCGTCCTGGGCCGCGCACGGCACTTCAGCTGACCCGTTTCCGCCGCGGCGGAACTCTACTCTTGCTCGAGTCTCCATCTCACCTTGAGGATGCGCCCACCGACGCACCGCTGGATTCTCCGGATCCTCTAGCTCATCGCAGGATCACTCCCAGCACTCCGACGGGAGCCCCTAGACGTCCGAGCCCCAGCGCCCCGCCTCAGACACAGGGCACCCTTTAAGTGCGGCTTGACCCGCCACCCGCGGCCAAGCCGCAGGTCCCATCGCTCCCGCCCACTACCCTCTCTGCTCCTGCGATGCGCACACACGGACTCGGCGCCTTTGACATGCGGGCGCGGCTGGCAGGCGCGCCAGGAGCGCCTTAGCCCGGCTTCAGGAGCTGGAAATGGGATGCGGGGCGGTAGCTCTCGC
Source organism: Hyaena hyaena (assembly GCF_003009895.1). NCBI lineage: Eukaryota > Metazoa > Chordata > Mammalia > Carnivora > Hyaenidae > Hyaena > Hyaena hyaena. The sequence continues at coordinate 1,254,087 of NW_024080924.1, forward strand.
TCTTGGCGTCCTCCTTCCCAGCCTTACCAGGAGGACCATGCAAGGCGAGGTCACGGCAGCCACGACCTTGGCAGGAAGCATCCCGGTTTTTCTGCATTTATCACCCTAGGTAACCGGGGCCTCGGTCTGCGCGCACTGAGGGCTACCGAGCGGGGCTCGGGAATCTCTTGCAGGGGACCCCTGTGCACGCTCCCCCCCCCACCCCTCTCTCTCTCTCTCTCCCTCTCTCTCTCTCTCTCTCTCTCTCTCTCTCTCTCTCTCACACACACACACACACACACACTCACATTCACACCCTGACCAGCGCCTCCGCACTCACCTGTCAGTGCGGCGGGTCTTTGGGGCCTGCGCTCTCGACGCGGGGCGCGGTGTGCGGCCGCGGCCCCAGCCGCCCCGGCTTGGCGCGGGGTCAGCCGGACGGAGAGCACGGCTCTCGATGCACACTGGGTCGCCCGGTCCGCGGAGGGCGCACCGAGTGCGGGGCATCGCGACGTCTCCGGTTTAAATGCAGGCGGCTGTGCGCGGCCCCTGGGGCCGCGCCTCTCCATTGGCCAGGCGCCGCCGCCGCCGCCGGACCCGCTATCCGCCCCCTTTCCCGGTATTGCCCCCGCCCCCCGCACCCCTCCTGCCTCCCCGCGGGGTCCCCTCTCCGCCCGCCTCGCCTCTTTGTCTGCTCCCCCCGCCCCGGCCGGCTGGGAGAGGTCACCCCAGGGAACCGCGCCTGGAATGCACAGCAAATCACATTTTCCGCTCCCGTTGGAGGGGGAAGCGCGGGAGGAAATCCCCCCGGCTCCCGGCCCCTCAGTCCTCCTCCGCCCCGGGCCTGGGCTTTTCCTCTCGCTGGTCCCGCTTCGCCGGCACTGGCCCCGCAACGCGACCAGTCGCAGAGGCTGCTCGGGGAAGGGGAAGGTCTCCGTGGGGTGTCGCCAGATCAGGCGATTGTCCCCCCGTGGCGGGAGCAGGACTGTAGGGCGCTCTGGCTGAGCGGTCGCCGCGGCTCCGGCGCGGCTCTGCCCGAGGCCCCCAACTTCGAGGGCGCTGACCCCCGCGCCCCGGTTAACCCCGGCGGGCTCGCCGGCCGCCAGCGGGAGCCTGTCTCCGACACGACACCCTCCTCTCCTCACCCGCCGCGGGGTCTCTCAGCTCCGATGCTGGCGGCCGCGGGAGTGTACAGAAGGGGGTAACGGAGGAGAGAATAAACCGAAAAGGACCCTCAAACGTCAAGGTTTTCATTTCTAAGCCATCTTTAAAAGGGAGAGAACAATAGCTACGCGAGAGGAGGTTTTCTGCGGCACGTTCAAGATGAATAAATCAGGAAAAGAAAATGTCAGACAAGGAAATAAACTTCCCAGGGATTTAAGACCAAAAAAAAAAAAAAAAAACCTACCTTTGTGAAACACCGATGTCACATTTTGTATTTATTACCGAGAACCCAATGGATACTGGCGAAGATACTCTGCGCATAAATATTTTTCGAAAGATGAGCAAACACTTTCATTTGTTCTTTTAGCTTGAAAATTGGTTCCTCAAAGAAGCCGTAAATTCTGTGCGTCGAAGTTATAGCCCGTGCAAAAATCAACCCGTCTGCAAGTTCTGCAGACCGGCTCCATCAGCCAGGTCAGAGGATGACTTTGGGGGGGGGGGGGAGTTATAGAAGGAAATTTGAAGGTGCCTGGACTCACTAAAACAAAATAAACAAAACGGTGAAACCCAGCAAAAGGTACTTAGGAAACGTGCGTGATTTAAGCACTTGGCTAAGAAAACAAAACAAAACCCCAGAATAGCATGATTTTTATCTCCTTGGGCAGTTCCTTGTGGAGAGGGAGCAAGAAACATTGAACGCCTACTAGATACTCTTAAGAACTGGAAACCAGTTTTTCAAAGTGAATGAAACAAGAAGGTAGTCTGCATTAAATCAATACCTGGAGAATCTTCATGGTCCCAAACTTTTGTTTGTACAATCGGCAGCTTCTACCCACACACTCAGTGCTGCACTTTAAATGCTTCCAATAATTTTTCGTGAAATCATCCCATGAGCCATAGCTTGTAGCTGTCTGCAGAAAGAGAACATTCAACGAGGCTTGAAGATTTATCCTGGTGGGGTGGGCCGTAGGAGACATAGGTGGTCAGAAATACACAAAGTGCTCAGGTCATTAATAGTCCGGCCAAAGGCCACCACCAGTCTTTAGAGGTCAGTTATTGTCTCTGGGTGTAAACTATTCCGCCCAGGACAAGGGAACATATTTTACAAATGCATTAGCTCCTTCTAATTTAAAATCGACGTTTCAGTCACTGTTGTGTTTTTTTTTTTTTCAATACTCCTATAAAGTGTCCCAAATAAAACTACATGGGCAGAACTTACCTTCTGAATTGGAAGTCATTGTTTTGGAGCCCTGACACTGGTTTTATACATCTCACTCTATCTCTGTGACTGTTTCTATCTCTGTCTGGTAAATGCTGTTGGTATCACTGTGCCCCTCCTTAAGAGGCTTCTCAGACCACAGCCTCTACAACAGAACACTGCCGCCCCACACCACTATTCCACAACTCCATCCCCATTTCACTGCATCCTTGTCACTCGTCTCTCCCTGCCACTGCAATGGAGGCTTCATGAGAGCAGGGACTTTTGTCTACAGTGGTCACTGATTACACAAAGCTCATAGAACACAAAGTGTCTAAGACAGACTTAGGAGTTAAACAGTTGTGAACTGGGGATGTTCAGCACATGCCCACTAACTAGGATTAGCAACTGAGCCGAATGCTGAGTTCAAACCATCATGCATGTGGTAAACATGGGCCCTCACCTCACAGAGTTTATAGTCGAGCATATTTGTAAATATTTATATGGATATCCAAGCTTTTGGCCTCATATTTGTGTTTCCACAGCTCTCAACCAGTCATTGCAAACCATTATCCAATCAGGGGACAGGCATAAGAGTAAAAACTCTTCAGGCCTCTTTAACCATAATTACATAATTGAAACCTGTTCTTACTAAGAGGGGGAAGACGCAGAAGGACTCCATGTAGTCAAGGTTAAATTTTTAAATCTGAGATGTCTAAGCAGTGTTCACTAAATGATAAATGTCACTTGCAGAAACTGCTTTCAAATTACTATGAGACTGTTTTGAGAAGTCTAGACCCTGTTCAGCTACTGGTTTGTTAAAGGATAATCTGTTACTTTTGTTTTCTCTTGTTGGATATATAACGCTTGATTGTCTTCATCTAACTCCCGGGATGTTAAGAGGGGGTTACTCTCCAGATTTGGGAAAGAACCTTGAAGGCCTCTGTTGGAGAGTTTTTGTTCAAATCTGCAAAAGCTGTTCACCTAATTGCAGAAACAATGTATGGCATCTTGCATTGGATTTAAGGAAAAAATCCCTTTACCCATTTGGAACTGATCTTGTCTGCCCTTCCTAAAAAAAAAAAATGTGATGATAAACTTGACAATGGTTAAAGAAAAGATGTTTGCAGTGGACACATCACAGCTAGACGATTCATACCCAGAATAGGTTTCTCTTATAAGTTAATAAGAAAAAACTCCACAAATAACCCAATAGGAGTTGGCAAAGCACATGACTGGCCACTTCACAAAAGACGAAACCTGAGTGGCCCATAAACATTAAAAATCAATAGAGTATATTAGTAAATCGGGGAAATGCAAACTGAAATAAGAAGATACCCTTGCTTGGCTAGAGACTGGCAAAGCTTTAAGTCTGCCAATAACCAGTGTTGAAAAAGGCATGGAGAAGCAGGCACTTAAATGCCCTGGCAGTGAGAGTATAAACTGGTAAAACCATTTCAGGGAGTAATTTGTCAACATGTGGTAAAACTAAGCATGCCCCTAGTATACCACTCAGCCACTCTGTTTCTAGGTAAACACCTTACAAGAACTTGAGCACATTTATGAGGACTAGGATTGTGTGAGCACTTCTATCATGCTATCATTTGTAACAATCTTAGCATCCGTCAACAGAAGTAGGAGAAGACGTAATAAACTATTTTATTCATAAAAAAAACCTTTTTATTCATAAAAAGTGCTATCCAGCTTCTTCAAAGAATGGACTAGATTTCTATATTCCAACACACAGCTCAAAAACATAGTTGATGTCTTGGGGGTGGAAAGCAAGTTTCAAAATGCTATAAACAGTGTGACACCCTATGTACATTTTATAATAAACACAAGACAATAGTATGAATTGTTCATGAAAATACATATGTTCATGGAACTGTACGAAGTGTGGATTGGAAACCAGACTGATGCTGCCTACCAGAATGGAGTCAGAGAGGAGGTCGGATTGGAGATGGAAGGCACAAGAGATTCCAACTTTATAATGCTTTATAAATTCCATTCTAAAAAATCTTGAACTAATCTAACAAAATGTTGACAATTTTCATTTCTGGGTGATGGGTACATGAATATTTGTCAGGTTGCCTTTTTTTGCATTTTAGAAATTTTTTATATTTCCCCAAATTAAAAAGAATCTGACCTCTCTATTATGATTTCAGGAGTAATTTTGATCCTTATTTGGGCACTGAAGATTTTCCCCTCCTTTGTGTCCTCTGTAACCAGCTCCAATCAAGGTAAGTGTGCTTTCAGAATACATACAAGTCCTTACTGGTGTTTATATGTGCTGATCTGTCTCACTAAGCTCAGGGTGGACCCCCGCCCCACCCCCCCCACCATTCACCTTGCTCTCTGGACATAAGCGTAAAACCTTGACCAGTTTCCTGCATATGAACAATTCATGTGCATGTGAAAATTCTGAACAAAACTGTCAAATACAAGCCTATAAAAAAATAAACCATGCAGACCATTTTAATACAATTGGGACCTAATTCCATACAAGTATTTATTGTATACACTGCATGTTCAGCGCAGTATAAAAAAAGCAAAAACATAAAAGTATGTTTTGGTCCTTCATAGTCAATATGGAGGCCCAGCAGAGAAAGCACTGAACTTGGAGGCAGAAAAGTCAGAATGAATTTCTGACTCCTCCTCCTAAGAACTGAGTGCCCCTGGGTTAAATATTTAAACCCTCTGAGCCTAAATTCAATCATCTGTGTTATAGGAATGGTAATACCTACCTCTGGGTGGATGATGGAATTAAGTAAAATAAGCTCCGTGAATGTGCCAGACACATAACAGACGCTTAATAAACAGGAGTGACTGCGTGAATACTAGAGTATAATTGGGAGCCAAAACAAAGACAATGAAAATGTAGTATCAGCACGGGTCACGTCTTACCTACCTATCTTTATACTCACAGTACATTGGATGCCACATAATAGATAGTTGATAAAGTTACTAAATGAGTACATGCACAGGAGAAAGGAAGAAAGTAACAAAGGCAGATGAGGGAGAGAAAGGAGGAAGGACAATGGGAAATAAAGGAATGGAGGGAGAGAGGAAGGGAGGAAGAAAAGAGAGAAGAAATGGGAGGGGAGGGGCGAGGAGGGGAGGGATGATACCCTTCCAGTAAATGGCAACTTCTGTTTTTGGTAAAACTGGGAAGTGGTATAAATACCCCAGAGAGGGGCACAGGTAGAACAGCAAACCCTTCGGGCTCTCTTTTGCCTTCATCATGAGAATCACTTTAACCAAAAGCTGGAGTTTCACTGCAGTGGCAGAACCTCAGAAAGAGACCAGAAGATGCCTGAACGCATAGCAAGAGAGGCTGAAACTCCCTTGCCTAAGGCTGCTGCAGAGACGTGGGAATGCAAGAAGACAGACAGGCAGACAGAAAAGGATTTCTCAACAGAAATTCACATACCCTGTGCCCAAATATAACAGAACCTGCTGAGAAAGAGGCTCCCAACTTCGTCTATTTGTTTTGAGCTCTTTGATGCAACTTGACTCTTAGAAAAAAAATTGGATGGGACTTTAATCAGCTGTTGATTCTCTGCTTTTTCTTAGTGCCTATATGGCTGTGGTTCTTCATTTTCTAAATCTTTTTAGGTATACTTTCCAAGAAAAGCTTATTCTGGGGCAATTTTAAAATGCCCATGCCACAGAGAGGATCTGCTGGAAGTGCTTATTGAATTGAGGATATTTGGGTCTTACCCCCCACTGTCTTTGGTGGCCCTGCTCTTTCTTTTATTTTGGGCGGCTTCTACTCATTTCCAGCTTTTAATCCCTTGAGATCTCTGCTGTTTAGCAGGAGCTATGTTGTAAGATTTACCGTTTCACTTTTTGTCCTTTTTTAAGGCATGGAAGCTTAGTGTGGTTTTGCTCTTTGCCATAACTGTCCTAATAAATCACTTGTCCTGCATTATATCCTTTAAAAATGTTATGACATTGTCAATATCTCATAAACTCATCCTAGAAAACTTGGAAAACAAAGAAAATCAAAGAAAATTAAAATCTCCTGTAATCCCACAACCCTTATATAATCACCGCTTACCATATACAACACACACATGCATATGGTACGTGTATACATATATAAATTTCCTTCCAGCTATATGCAGTATGTGTGTCTTAAAGTTGGCTTTTATTAACTACTTACAATGTACTAAACACTAGGCTTTACATACCCTAATTTATTTATTTATTTATTAAAAAAATTTTTTTAATGTTTGTTTGTTTTTGAGAGAGAGAGAGAGACAAAGTGCCAGCAGGGGAGGGATAGAGAGAGAGGGAGACACAGAATCTGAAGCAGGCTCCAGCCTCTAAGCTGTCAGCAGAGACTGATGTGGGGCTTGAACTCAAGAATCGAGAGATCATGACTTGAACCAAAGTCTGACACTCAACCGACTGAGTCACCCTGACATCCTATACATATCCTACATACTCTAATAATACTCTAAAACTATGAGATTGCTATTATTATTTGCTCTTTTTAAAGGTGAGGAAACTGATGTCCAGAGGAGTTGTGTAACTGTTTCAAAGGCACACAGCTGTACAAGGCAGAAGAGGAATTTATGACCAGGGGATACCTCTGTCCCCTTCGCTTACCTTCTACATTGAACATGACATATTTAGAGTCTTCACTGTACACTGTGTTAGAACTGATATTTAAACACCATGATTACTCCACAACACACACACACACACACTCTAACAGCCAAGTGTTTTAAATAATTCAATAGCTGATATTGTCAAAACATTTGATTGTGTGCAATACGAACATATATATACAAAATATGAGTTTGGACTCCACATGACTTTATAAAAAATTCTGAACATGTGGCCATTGAAAACTCAGATATGGCCTGTCTTCTTGGGTTTTTGTACAAATGCTTATATCCATTATTACTGTTATTAGTGACACTGTAAATATATTTTTAAAAACTAGGAACTCAGGGGCGCCTGGGTGGCTCAGTCGGTTGGACGACCGGCTTCAGCTCAGGTCATGATCTCATGGTTTGTGGGTTCGAGCCCCACATCGGGCTCTGTGCTGACAGCTAGCTCAGAGCCTAGAGCCTGTTTCGGATTCTGTGTCTCCCTCTCTCTCTGGAGGTCTCTCTGACCCTCCTCTGCTCACGCCGTCTCTCTCTCAGAAATAAATAAAACATTAAAAAAATTAAAAACAAAAAACTAGGAACTCATAAATAAGTTCAGTATTTTAGGGTCTGCTCGGGGTAGAGGAGCATGAAACTGAAGGTGGAAAGTAAACTCAAGACCTGCTTTCCCTTCTACAGATCGACATGAATCTGTGTATGCCCATTTGCACTTAGGGTCCAACGGTAAATCTTTTTAAAATCTTGGTTCCTTCCTTAATCCTTCCTCCCCTAGCGTAAAAGTTTGGATCGTCTGGAATATAATTTCTCATTCCTCTTCAAAAGAAAGACAAAATATGTAAACCATGGGCTCCTCTCTGCTTACGTCAGAGCAATACATGAGTATTAATATAAACTAACCATTTGTCTATTAATGCTTGTAAAGAGCTTCATAGACGTACGGCATTTGGGACACGCTCTCTAGAGAAATGTGCCTTTGGAAAGAGGAACACAGAAGGAAGAAACCAGTGGTAAGAGAGATTACCTTTTACTCCCATCCAGAATGTGAACGGAAGTCTGCAGAGTGAGCCCTGAGCTGCCGTTTCCCCCTACGTTGAAGCCCATAGCAGCAGGAGGGAAACATTTCCAGAGACTGGGTAGCCTTGTCTGTAACATTTGTTTCTACACTCTATGTTACTGAGCTGTGTGGCAAGAAAGAGGAAAGTAAAAAGGAAATACTTTGGACTGAACAAAATGTCAGTGTGTCCCCAGTACTGGCTTCCTGATGATCTCCCAGGAGTCTCTCACATGCAGCACGGCTTTCCTGATGAGTGGTCACCCCACCAGTCTGAGGGGTGAGGGGATCTCTGGATCTCTTAGGGGCCTCCACACAGCTGTCTGCCCACAAGCCCACCATGTTGTGAGGAAGTGCAGGGCTGAGCACAGGGCAGGCTCTTAAAAGCTGTAAAGCATGGTTCTTAGTCATAGTGTCAAAGAGCCAAAGGAAAAAATCTTTCTGAAAATAAATCATAACCATTCTTGCAGCAGCTACTCTGCTAACCAGAGCAATCCATGAACGTCTGTGGACAGATTAGGATGTACTCCCCCTAGACAAATCTCTGTGGCCACATCTCAGCACCAGCAACCTCAAAAAGCCCATCTAGCCAAAAGTTTAGGACGTTAGCCTGAGCTCCTTGATATGTCTCCAGTATTCCTTGAAAGGAAGAGAGGGAAGGAGAGAAGGAAGGCAGGGCAGGAGAAGGGAAGGGAAGGAATCAATCCTTTTAAATGAGAAAGACAAATTATTTCAGAAATCAGCAGCTTCTCCTAATAGGTACCTAAGGTTTAGCTCTGTCATCCTAAGCAGCTGTTTTGATAGCACTTATTACAGCGTGAGCTCTGTGCTATCAACCTAGGGGGAAGAATCTTGCTGCTACGATGAATTTCATTTTTTCTTAAGAAGAAGAATTTCAAAGTGAGAGTTTGCTTTTGATAGAAATATTTGATACAGATACAAAGTTTCACAAATATGGCAAAGGATGTGAAAGGAGCAGGAGGTGGAACGGTCAGTGTCCCCTCAGCCCAACTCTCTGCAAATCCAGCACTTGAGCCACACAGACTGGTCCCTGAGCACAGACCCCAGATTCCCACCCCCACGTCTTTGCTCCACCTGCTCGCTCCGCTTGGGACCCCTGTCCCCTCACTTCTTGTTGAATCCTTCCTCCTACTTCAGGTCCCGTCAGGATTTTCCATGATTCTTGTCCTATTTTTTGCTTTATTTTAGTTACATGTATAGTTGACATTTCTTCTTCAGGGAAGGTAGGCTGCGTGAGTGCTGGCCACCATTTCTTTCCTCGTCCTTGAGCTCTCCGTGGATCTAGCGCAGTGCCCTCGACAGACAAGATACTTGGTAGGTGTTTGTGGAGCAGGGATTTTGCTTACGGTAAAGGAGGCTGAGTTGAATCACAGTGAAAGGGCTCCAAATCTCCTCACTGTTTCCCCCTCAGGCTTCTGTTTATCCCATCGCGTGTGGGAGCTGCATCCAAAGGAGCGAGTGCTAGAGTCCATCCACAGCACGGCTGCTGGTGGCGGCAGTTCAGGTACCCCGGTCTGTCTCATCCCTTCACTGCTGCCCTTCCAGGCCGGGTCCCTGTCATTTCCCATCTGGACAGCTACAGTGGCCTCTTCAGACCCACTGATGTTGGTACACAGCTGCTGGACTAAACTTCCTTTGTCTTTATTTTGAGAGAGAGAGTGTGCGCGTGAGCAGTGGTGGGGCAGAGAGAGAGGGAGAGAGAGAGAATCCCGAGCAGGCTCATAGTTCAGCATGGCGCTCAGACTCATGAACCACGAGATCACAGCCTGAGCCGAAACCAAGAATCAGACTATTCAACCGACAGCCCCCCAGGCTCCCCTGGACGAAACTTATTAAGTCACATATGAGATCATGTCCCTCCCTCGCCTAAAACCCTTTCTCCCTAGCTCTTACAAAACTTTGAAATGACTCGGTTTTTTTGTTGGCTTTGTGATCTCCTGTTTCCCCCACATGCCTGCAAGTTCTGCGGGGTAGGAGCCATCTCCGTCTGGTGCACTGTCCCCGCGGCCTCTAGCACGGGGCTTGCAATATAGCAGATGTTCACAAACATTTGTTGGGTGAATCGATAAAAATGCAGAATTGTTATCACTTTCCTTCATGGTACAAACCTTGCTCTGCCTCCCACTTTCCTGGTCCCTGCTTCTTATTTCCACACTGGGACTGGAACTCACTGGGCAAATGACCATGGCGGGGCTCTGGATCTGAGTCTTCCAGAAGAACCTCTGTCTTTAGTTTTGTTGCAGAACCAGAGAACACATCCCCGTGCTCTGTGCATGCCCCACTCATCAAGGAACAGCCAGTAATAACGGCACAGGCTTGCTCTTGGAACTTCCACCGCATCCCTGGTAGCTTCCCTTGTAATATCAATCATGAGACCACATTCCAAAGACCCCAGAGAGGTGAGTAAGTTTCATGGTCTGCCAAATAAGATAGTATCCACTCTGCTAAGAAAATACCATGATAAAGTTTCATGAGAAATTAATAATGCACTGTTCCCCTTGTGCTTCTGAGAGATCTTAAAGACTTGTAGACAGATATTTTCGTTGTCTCAGCCTGTTGAAATAGAGCACAAAATACAAAGGCGATATTGAATAAAAGAAAGAATATTTGTGTATGTGGTCAGGACTGATGCACATTTTTGCCACTGATTTGATTGCGTATTTTTTTTTTTTTTTGAAACAGTGTCACATAATTAGCCAAGTCCATATTCAGGGCATCCATAGGTCCAAATGCCTCTATTATTATTATTATTATTATTATTATTATTATTTATTGATGGAAACCTAAATATCTCATCATAATTCATCTTGGAGGATACATGGTGTGGCAGAGGCATTTTATCATGGTTGCTGTGGCTTCTGAAAGCACAGCTTCAAACCACATGGAAGTCTGTCATGGCCATCTAGGAGGGGGCAGGCTGGTTAGGAAGGTCTGGGTCCTTAGAAATAAATGCAGGTGATGCCAAAGCAGTTTTTCAGATCTGGGAGGATTTTCAGAGATTTGCTGTGGCTGGTGTCGTTTTGCAGGCTGGTCCCAAGGAAGCAGAGTTTCTTCTGTTCCTCTGTTCAACCTCCTTCTCTCCTGGCCCCTTATCTTCACCCATTCTCGCACTAGCTGCTTACAGTTGCGGCCATTGTTTCCCACCAGAGGACCATGTATCAGAGTCTCCTGAAGAACTTAAGAAATATTTGATTCTCAGTGCTTTCTCTAGACTACTGAACCAGAATTTCTTGGGCTTGGGCCCAAGAATCTGTATTTTCACAAAGCCCTGGAGATAATTCTGACAAGTAGCCAGGATTGGGAATCACTGGTGGTGTGGAAAGAATTCTATTCACACCTAAACTCAACCACCAGCTAACTACCTAAGCAACTTTAGAGAAGTCAGTTGTTGGACCATCAAGAAAACAGAAGAAATGACACATATATAATAGAGTTGTTTACTCTAACTCATGTGTATTTAATAGGCGGAGTTAGTTAATACTCCACTGGTGACCCAGAAGCTCCCCAGAGTCTTTTTCTGAAATAGTGTTTAGCTTCCTCTTCTGTGTTTAATTCCTTATGAAACTTGGTTTCTCCCTTTGTCGGTCACCAAGCATAAGGCCATATGTAGATGAATCACGAGACCATCATGCCATGTGTTCTAAGAGCCTTCCAAGTTCAATGCTACAAGAAACATTCAACATTTAATGCATATTGTTTCTCGATATCTCTTTCCAAATTGCCAGTACAGTTTCCATTTCTGGGAAATTACATAGACATGTCTGGATCCAACTCTTTTATCTTTGCATTTCCAACTGCTCTGTTTTCCTTCTTTCTTCCCATCAAATTCTCATATTTTGACAGTTTTAAGACCAGCTCTTCCTTGATCTTTTCCTTCCTATAATATATTGAATTGAAATGAGCCCATTCTCCTTGGTGTGCCTTCTCTCCAAACACAAAATACTCTGAAGTTCAGATTCTCTTTCTCTGAGCGGGTTAACATCACAAAAAGTTTGTGGTTTCATCCATCATAAACAAGAGTGTTTTAAATGAACTCTGCTTCTTTTCTACAAGCATCACAGAAAGGTTGGGATACAGTGAAATGAATTTTCAGTAAGAAAAGTTACTTACTAAAAAATAGTGGTGATAAAAGTATGCAAATTGATTCAGTAGAAGGAATTTGTAAAATGCTTTAACTTAAAAGGAAATACTCTTGAAGGCATCCACAATGAATCAGAAGGAAAACACTCCCGTCTCTTGAAAGAGCTGTTTACTCTGTTCAGTGTTGACAAAATGTATCCAAAAAAGCTCTTTCTGCTAAGAAGTGGAGGAAGAAGGCAAACTGCATGTGAAAGCGTTTGATCATATTTCATTTGGGAACGTTACAGTTTTGCCTGTGTAGCTAGTTGATCTGAGCATATTAACAAACCTAGTATTAGCTGCTGACAGTGTTTTGTATTGAACGCATTCATTTGTAAAAATAGAAGAAATACTATATTTACATTTTCAATCCTTTTCTTTATTTAAAAAAAAAAAACACTGCAATGTGGTTTGAGTTGTGAATCCATTGAAGACATCTTTGATGAATCAACAGTCAAGGCATATGTAAAAAGTGATTTGGAAAAATTTCTCATGTGTTGTTGAAGGGGGGTGGGGAGAAATAGGCTGTTGGGGCATCTGTCCATTGTCTTTCTGGCCCTTCCACTGGTCCCTTTCACTCTCTAAGTTCATCTGCTGTTACAGTAAAAATACCCCCCTCTCTCTAACGCCAACCTCTCTGAGAATTCTCTGGGATATGATTGACTAGTTGCAAAGTAACGTGACCTTAGTGAATAACTGGTGCCGTCTAAATATGATGCATTAGGCCCCATCAGACACTGTAAAATAGCATCATCCAATCTGAAAGCTTCCAAAAGCTGTACAGGGCAAATCAGCTAAAAGCCCAATTCAAAAAGCCCCAACAATAAAAAGCCAAAGTATAGTGAGAAACTGAAAAAAAAAAAAAAACTAAAACAAAAACTACCCCCATCTTCATCTTTTTGTTCATGCCACTGTACATGAGGGGGGAAATGGTCCCATGTCAATACTGTTGATAATGCTGGAGTTGTATTTACATCCTTGCTATAATTACTTATTTTCTTTAGCACATACTTTATTGCATCAAATAAGATGGTTTCTTTTCTTTTTTTTTTTTGAAAAGAGTAACCTCTGAAATTCTACCATCTACCATTTTACCACACTTTCTCTTTGGAGCCTTTATCAAATGGTGTGTTAGTGGGGGTCCTGGGTGGCTCAGTTAGTTAAAGTGTCTTATTTCTGCTCAGATCATGATCTCGCCGTATGTGAGTTCAAGCCCCACGTTGGGCTTGGTGTTGTCAGTGCAGCGCCTGCTTCAAACCTTCTGTTTCCCTCTTTCGCTGCCCCTTTTCCACTCACGTGCAGGCTCTGTCTGTCTCTCAAAAATAAATAAACATTAAAAAATAAAAAACAGGTGCCTGGGTGGCTCAGTCGGTTGAGCGCTCGACTTTGGCTCAGGTCATAACCTCACGGTTTGTGGGTTCGAGCCCCGCGTCGGGCTCTGTGCTGACAGCCAGCTCAGAGCCTGGAGTCTGTTTCAGATTCTGTGTCTCCCTCTCTCTGTGACCCTCCCTTACTCATGCTGTCTCTCTCTCAGAAATAAATAAAACATTTAAAAAAATTTAAAAATGCTGCATTGGTGAACTGAGATCAGAACAATGATACTAGACCTATGACAGAGCACTCAGTTTACCTGTGCTTCAGATATGGAAAATATAAATTTCCTGATTATATGGTTTAGACAAAGTGGAGAAGGGGAATAGGCTATGAAATGATGACTACCTTCACTCCTCAGAATAATAGTTTATGAATGCTGGTTTAGATTAGTGTATCTATCGTAATCATAGTTAACATTCAAAACCTTGTCATATGTTACCACTGTGGTAAGTACTTTAAATCTTGGACGTGGTCAGCTGGCACACAATATTTACTTCCATCAATTTCTCTGTTCGTTTTTGTGTTACAGGGGCTAGAAAGCTAAATATTACATTAGCTGATTCCCTGGCAACTAGGATTCTGGAAGCACAATAAAACACCAAGTAAATACACCCCCACAAAATTACAAAGACAGAAGGCAAAAGAGAAAACCTTTTTTCTGCTGATGTTTCTGCTACGAGAGACAGTAGCTGCAAGCAAAATCAGCATTCCTGTCAAGACCATGGCTTTGGGGTGTCATACATCGGTCCTAGCAGTGTGATCAGCCAACGTCCCCTGATCTCTGATGAATCCCAACTATGTTGGAGACAGTTAAGCCCAGCTGTGGGTCCCTGCCTCTTGCTCTGCCCCATCTTCAAATAATTTTGTAAGCACCCAATTCCTTGTATTAAATCACTTTCATCTGGAATATCCAGAGCAAAGAATTTGTTTCTTGCACTGAAATCGGCTAAACTGTGATGGTACAGGATCAAGTAGATAACAATTTGCCTACAGATAGCTAAAGATTTATTTATGTATTCTGCTACAAACTACATGATGGGAGAGTCTGTCTTGGACATCTTTGTGTGAGACACCCAAATCCCAGAGCACGGCTCAGTATTTGGCATCTTGAATAGGTAAGTTGCTAGCAAAAGAATAAATGAATGATTAAATGAATGGTATTGTGATGAGTCCTACCAAGGAAAGGGATGCTAAAAAATGAAAAATTCATAGGATGCCCTGCTTGTGGATAAATTGCTATAATTGCCAAATTGGTTTATTAAAATGTTTCTCACCCTTCATGTGTTCAATTGCCTCAGCTAAGAACTATTACAAACATTTTTATGTTTCCTGTGTATACATTTTTGGTTTCCATTGGTTTCTGCTTATTGACAAGCTCTTCTGCCATATTAAATTCATCAAACGATAGAACATTCAGTCTGTTAGGATGAGCTTTTAGGTCTATCTCATTCCAATCTGTAGTACCTCTTTTCCTAAAAGAATCTTTCTTTATAACTTCTAAGTCAATGTTTCTAAATCCAAATTCAAGAGCATATTTCCACTAGAATCTTTGTAAACACCCTGTCTTTGCTTACAAGCTTCAGCAGCCAAGATCCGCCATCCAAAAATCTCTTGCCAGTTTTTGCCATGGTTTATTCTGTGTCCATTAGCAATCAAGTTTTCTTTCAATAAATAGTTATGATAATGTTGGCCACCCCCTTCTTGCAGGGCTGGTGGCCACCAAATCTGCTATATTGTACACATTTTCTTTCAATTGCCAAACCAAAGTGTATTTTAGGAGGAAATTTAATCCATATGTTTCTGATTCATCCACAATGAAGTCACCAGACTGTTTGGAGAGAACAGCCTGACAGCCACAAAGTCTTGGTAGGGTCTCTCTTTTCCTTTAGAAACAGGAAGTTAAGAATGCAAAATGCCAGCACCTCAAATCTTGCCGTGTTTAGGCTGCTGGAAAACCCCAGGCTTCAAGGAATGTTACTTTTTCAAGCGATGTGCCTCTTAAAATAGGTCTGGCTTTCAGTGGATCTCGTGAATGTCCTGCGAATTTTTTTTGAGGAGGGACGGAACTGAACCCCCTCACTGATTCTTCCTTGGGGCCACCTTCCTGGGCTCTAAACAAGCTTCCCATTGACTGGCCAATGTTTCCCAAAGTCACTTCGTTCTAATTCCCAAAGCTTTTGCCAGAGCACTTGATAGAGTTACAGGTGGCATATGCCCTGTGTGCTCCCTACATGCTTTTGGGATGTTCCCATGGTCAGAGGCTCACTAGAAGATGAAAGCCTATGATGTAACCCAATGCTGAACCTGCCCACAGATTTGCTCTCAAGGTAAGCAGGACCACTACAGTGGTCTGGTCTAGTTCTCTAATAAATAGGTTATGCACAGCTATCCCTGAAGTGCAGCAAATTGAGGTATTTGGCTAGAATTCTGTGTTCTGACACATCTTAACTGCTGCCATTTGGGCAGTAACTCAGGAAAGAGGGGAGAAGCTCTACTGGCTGGTGTTAAAAGGACTTGAGAATCATATATACGACTGAACGCCAATCTGTCAACCCTACCCAAGCAAGAGGTAATAATACCCACCTTCCTTCTTTATGCATAGTCTGGGCAATCAACCTTTTATGACTTCTTTATTTTTTATTGTTTTTATGATTTATTTTTTAATTTACATCCAAGTTAGTTAGCATATAGTGCAACAATGATTTCAGGAGTAGATCCCTTAATGTCCCTTACCCGTTTAGCCCATCCCCCCTCCCGCAACCCCTCCAGTAACCCTTTGTTGTTCTCTATATTTGAGACTCTCTTATGTTTTGTTCCCCTCTCTGTTTTTATATTATTTTTGCTTCCCCTCCCTTATGTTTTTATAACTTTTTAAAAACATCCCACAGAGTTCATTCATTCAGAAACTATTGCTTTCGTCAGGCCCTAAGCAAAGTACCAGGATAGAAAGAAAAATGAGGCACAATCCATGGCCTCATCTTTGAGGCCATAATCCAGTAGAGTTTATAATCCAGTAGACTGAGGCAGACACATAATAAGCAAAGGAGTGTCAGGTAGCAGTGTGTATGGGGGAAGAGTGTCCAGGGTGTCTGACCTCAAGTTCCAGCTCTGCCACTTACTACTTGTGGAGTCTTGGTTAAGTCAGGGAACCTCTTAGCTTCAGTTGCTTCATGGAAAAAATGTGAGGAGGGAGAACTAAATGAATCACATATATAAAACTTGCTCTGCATATATAGTAACTCTTATTATTATGCTCTTTTACAGAGACTGGAAGTGTGAGGCCTCATATCACAGAGGAGAGTGGTAAGAGAGTCAACACTACTTGATTTGGGGGAAAGAATGATCTCTGACCCCACTGTATATCTAGGTGAAAATTGCTGGGAACAAGATCTTCCCATTACATTGAAGTTCATATTCTCCCAGAATTAAGCCTGATGGAATGTATAGATTTAAGAGCCACTTATAAATCACACTGAGAATAGAGGCGCCTGGGTGGTTCAGTTGGTTAGGCATCCAACTCCAGCTCGGGTCACGATCTCGCAGTTTGTGAGTTTGAGACCCACATTGGGCTCTGTGCTGACAGCTCAGAGCCTGGAGCCTGCTTCTGATTCTGTGTCTCCCTCTCTCTCTGCCCCTCCCCTGCTTGTGCACGCACGCGCTCTCTCTCTCTCTCTGTCTCTCAAAAATAAACATTAAAAAAGTGCCTGCATGACTGACAGTGCTTAAGCAATCCTTGCTCCCCCACTCCAGACTGATGTTTTCTGGGGTTCTTAAACAATTGTTTGCAGGAGCCCTAAGAAAAGAGATTCTGGACCACCTGCCAGGTATATACTTCAATAATGATTGAAAACATAAAAGACACGTATTTATGTTGATTGCACAGAGAGGAGGAACACAGCAGCCCATCAGGTGCTCCTTGCCATTTGGATGCTCTCATGGATAGTCTTTCCCTCCTCAAAGTACATGTCTGCTGATTCCCAGCACCGTCACTAGAATAGGGCTCCCGGTAAGATTTCACTAAACTGCTCCTGCAGTCCTTGGGTGTCAGAGAAAAAGCAATAACTATTGTATTTCATGTTGCTTTAATTTTGTGGTAATAATGAGATCATTGTGTCTAGAAATGGGGGCTTTCACAGATGTGGAATGAACTAGGCTTTGAACAGAAGCTCCTACAACTTCCTGCCCAACCCTACCCTGGCTCGGCAACCTCGGCCTCCATTGTCTTTATTTACCACTCCATCTGGCTCGCAACGCCACCCCCGAAATATGGACCTTTGCACACTGCATCAGCTTCGTTGGTTTAGCTTTATTGCTGCCACCTTCCCATCTCTTGGTGGTGCTTCTCTCCCGGCACACTCATACCTACATCAGTGTTTTCTACAAGTCATTTAATGAAGAAGCACCAGAACAGTGCTTCTCAACCATTTTCAACCCACACCACTTAACTATTTTTTCTTTCTTTCCTGCACATGCCCTCTAGCCAAGTAGTAACTGTGATGGTTAACTGCACCCTTCCCTCACCCATCACCCCCTGAGGATTCTGGCATCTGCTCCACGGTCCTCCCTGGAGGACTGACTTTCTCTAGCAGACTATCTACCAGACATTTGCTGTTTTAAATAAATATTTCTGTTTTCTTGGCTCCCTTGTCCCCCTGAGCCAAGGCAGTGGCACCTTAGTGATCACTGTGTGATGCTGTGGCAGATACAGAACTGGACTTCTGGTCCTGGGCCCCATGCCTCGGGCTATGGCTGTTATCTGTGACATTTCTCAGTGAAGCTTGGTATCTCTGAAAGGTTTCAAAGGAAGGGGGAGGAGGAAAGAATGGTTCTGGTGCCTTTTGTATCTAGCTGGGTAAATAAGAAAGGTCTACTTTCTCTCTCCCGGAAGCAAGAATGGAGGAAATTCTCTTCTAGAAAGTTCCCAATGTAAATGCCTCCAGTGGTAGGGCTGTGTGTCGTTCGTCCTCATGCTGTGTAACTGGTCCCCAGGGCCTCCAGCTGGCTGTGCCCACAGCGGGAGTTCAGTCACGACTAACGGCTGATGGTGTTAGCAAATTTGCCTTACATTCTGGCCACCCTGCTGAGTATGTCAGTATTCTTTTTCTTCTTTCTTTTGTCTTCTTTAGGGGTGTGTGTGTGTGTGTGTGTGTGTGTGTGTGTGTGTGTGTGTGTGTGTTGTGGATAGGTGGCGGGGAGAAATATAAACAACCTTGCTGGTGTCAAAGATCCTTGGCTAGAGCATTGCAGAAAAGCAGACCCCAGGGGTGAGTTAATAACCCTTCCGGCTCCCAGGAAAATTGGTGTGTTTCTTCTGTAGATACATCCCAGACTCTCCCAGAAAGAAATAGCCTTTTTGCATCAATCAGTCTTATGAAGGTCCCCCTTCTTTACTGTTTCAAGACACCTTTCTCCTTCTATGAGAATCCCTTCTCCTCCCAGGAACTCTGACCCATCACCACCACTACCACCAGATTCTCTCTTCTGTGGAATCCTTTGCTATGTCCCTTCTCAGTACTCCAGGGAAATTCTCTTCATTAATCTTCCTTTTTGCTTCCTAACCTTTTCCATAACCTTATCCAGTAAAGCGTTATACCTTGTCCTATGTTGTTATTTCTAGGTCAGTGCTTACCATACATAATCTACTCTTCAACTATGAATTGTGGTCGTATTGTAGAATAATCACAAATTTAGAGATAGAAGTACAACAAATCCCCATGTGCCCATGACCCAGCTTTAACAATGATCAATTTAGGGCCAATCTTGATTGATCTATACCCCCAATACCCCTCCCATCATCATTGGGTTATTTTAAAGAAACTCCAAGACATCTTCCCACTTTATCTATAAATAACTCAGTATTTATCCCTAAGAAATAAGAATTCTTTTTAGAAAATATAGCCATCATACCACGTAACACTTAAATAAACCAAATATCCAGCCAGTCATTAGTCAATTGTCTCCTCAATGTTTTTTTTTTAATTTGATTTGTTTGAGTCAAGATACAAATAAGACACATCGTATTTAGTTTGTTTTGTCTTTTAAGTCTTTTAAGATCTAAAACAGTGGGGTCATGATCTCACTGTTCATGAGTTCGAGCTCTGAGTTGGGCTCTGCACTGACAGCACAAAGCCTGCTTGGGATTCTCTGCTTCTCTCTCTCTGCCCCTTCCTGTGCACATGTGCTCTTTTGCTCTCTCAATATAAATAAATAAATACATATTTTTTTAAAAACCTAAACAGTTCCCACCTCTTTGTTTTCAGTTCCTGCCATTTATTTATTGAAAACTGCTAGGTCACTTGTCCTATAGTTTCCCCCATTCTAGATTGTGGTGATTGCTTCTCAGCAGTGTGTTTAACATGTTTCTTTCCTCCCTGTGCTTGCTGTTAACAGGGAGTTAAACCTAGAGGCTCAGGTTAGATTGTTTTGGCAAGAATATTTCCTTGACATTGTTTCTTATTAATCACACCAGAAGGCACATAATATCCACCTCTTTTTGATCTGATTGACCAGTGGGTTCAGGTGCTGCTGGTCTGATCTACCCATCAGGAATCAACTCTTGGTTTTTTGAAGCCATTGATCATGGTTGGCCATGAAGATAGATCTTTTTTTTTTTTTTTTAATTTTTTTTAAATTTATTTCTTAGGAGAGAGAGAGAGAGAGAGAGGCAGCGTGAGCAGGGGAGGGTCAGAGAGAGAGGGAGTCACAGACTGAAACAGGCTCCAGGCTCTGAGCTGGCAGTCAGCACAGAGCCCGACATGGGGCTTGAACCCGTGAACCGCGAGATCATGACCTAAGCGAAAGTCGGACGCTTAACCGACTAAGCCACCCAGGCACCCCGATAGATCTCTTTTGGAAATGTACACGGGAAAAGTTTTTCTGTCCTCTTCTTTCTTTCTCAAGGACGCTTCATAACAAACTTTTATATTCCTTAGTGACTGCCAGCATGGTTCACACTGCTATTCTCAACAGTGATTTCTAAACTTTCGAGAGTCACAGATCCCTTTGAGAATCCAGAACTTTGTAAGAAGAAAAAAAATGCATAGGCTCATAGCATTCCAGTTAGTGTCAGAATATGCTGGCTCTCAGTTTTACCCTGTACTCAACAAGCTTGTGGTACAGCTCTGACTTTGTACAGCATCTTGTTACCCTGACCTTTCCCTCTAACTTGAAGACTTTACCTTCCATACAGGTGATTCTGCCTTTTGTTCCCTGACCTCCTGGTTTTCCTACTTCTCCAAGGCCATTGATCTGTAGCTCCACTCAATTCTGACTACTTTTTGTAGTTGTCCCCACTGAGACATCACTTATTGTCACTTGAAAATTTTCCTTTGTCAAAAATCCAACCTCATCATCCCCCTAACTGCCAATTCCTTGACTTTATTTTGGTCCACATCATTTCCTACATTCTTTTGACTTCTCAGATCACTGGTCTTGGCTCGACCCGTAACAAAGGGTCAGATCTTGAATGGGACATCTCAGTGTTGCTCTCTCTGATGTTTTAGGATCTTTGACTTGTTGATGTGACTTCCTTCTCTGTCCTCTCTGCTTTTCCTCCCAAGGTGCTGAGAGTGGCTGGATAAGGTCACCGAACAATGCTGACAGGGTCCTTACAAATTCAGACTAAGTTGGTGTCAGTACAGTTCCCCCATTTTCCATTCATCTTTTCCTAACCCTCTCTTTCTGTGCTACTCAGATGCTGTTCATGGACCGGCGACGTCAGCATCACCTTATAAGAAATGCCAAAACCTGAGGCCTACCCTGGACCTACTGTAGCAGAGTGTGCATTTTTAACCATGAATCATATTTACACTAAAGATCAAGAAGCACCATGCTCTGTTCCCCACATTGGTTGTTCTACATTTTTCTCACAGTGCTTAATTCTTGATTCCCCCGGTGGATGATCCTATCAGTCAAGGTCCAATAAGGAAAACAGAGAACACTCTAAAGATTTCTAACAGAAGGAATTTAATATAGAAAATGGTTACACGGGTGATGGAAGAGTCAGGAAGCCCTACTGGGGTGGGTGAAATAACCCAGAGATTAACAATATGGCAGAGGCCATGGCCTCCTTGGGCTTCAGGGACCCAGGGAAGAGGCCAGATGACTGGATCCATGCTCCCCTAGCAGGAGATGGGCCCTTAAGAGAAGATGCAGCTCCTGAGAGAGAAAACAAAATGCCTTGTTTTCTGCCATCTACTTCCACTCTCCTCTCAGTGACCTCATATTAAATGCAGAGGTCAGCTGACCAGAGAGCCTCAGAAACCCAGTCTGCCACTCAGAGAACAGCAGGGGAGGGCAAAGGAGACATCTCAGGGCAAACAGGCCAAACACAGGCACTGACCTTATCTCCTCCTGCTCTGCCTACACTTCTTTCCTCAGGACCTCAAAACATCTGCTGTTAGCCATTTTTCCTTCCTTCTGTCCAAGCTCAGAAAGAGAGATATCGTTTGTTTTCTCTAAGAGTTAAAACTGGAATGAAAAGTAACTAGACGCCCACAAAACACAAGATTCATAGGACAAGCCCTCTCAGCTCCGTATGGCTCTAGAACACAAGGGAACTATCTTTTGGAATCAGGTGGCGAGGGTGCTGCTGAAACCGTGCTATGAAATATGGCGAAGCTGGCTGCTGATGCTCTCTAGAAAAAGTGTCTCCTGCTATGAAAACACATGCCAATACCTTTCTGGCTTTTTATAAGTGATAACAACAGACTCCTGTGTTAACTAAGATGGTCAAGCTGTTTTTTAGATAAATGTGCACTCATTAAAATTAAAACCAAGAATGATCTTTCTCCCTCAATGCTTTCTCACTGCTGTCTCCCTTTTATAATAGATCAGGAAATCAAGGCCAATGATATCAAAGCCTGAAACTGTTGTCTTCTTTACGGTGAAGAGTTGTAAAAAGCATGGAAATAACCTCAGCAGTGAACTGAATCCTGCCCGCCTTCCACTAATTTGACTTTATGACTTGGGAGGACTTAGCTGACTGAAAATTGCACATCTTTTCAGAAACAGGTAGGAGAGCGTGCCTATATCTGTAGCTCTAAACTTTAAAAGCGGAGTGTCACTGACCGACCTATCCTGTGATCAGAGAGATGCTTTACGACCCAGATTGTATACTCTGCTGCCTGAGGAAATGGTTGGGGTCAGTCTGAGCCCCCGATGCACCCACAGAGCCTGGCCCTGTGCCTGGCATGTGTTAGAAACCAAAATATTTGCTGAATAAACACAGTAACTCAAAGTCAAAGATCTCAGTCATCATGTACTGCCTGTCCCACTTCTAGATTTTTGTGGAAGCCAGGAGTCTCAGTCCCACCATCTGTAAAATGGGGATAATAATACCAGCCCCCCACTTACATCACAGTATTAGTGTTAAGATCAAGATCGTGTTGTGAGTTCTAGTAAGCAAATAGTTTTTATAATGATCTATTGTTTTTATAATAAAAGAGCTTCACACACCAATGCTTGCACACATTTATTAAGATGTAGCCAAGTGAAATGCGTCCACTCCTCCTCTTGAATACAATCTTCTTTATTGATGTGTAACAATGCCCAAGGGCTGGGTGAACTACATAATCAAAATCAAATGCCAGCTCTTTACAGACTTGGCCAAAACAGTGCCGCCCAAAACACCATTTTAAATTGCAAGAAATCTGAGGACATTTCATTCATAGTCTTGCTTTTTACTGTTGTTGATATATACACCTTAATTTTAATGCCCGTTGCAGACCCACATTTAAAAAGAAAAGAGCTCTTATTCTAATTTAGTAGAAAGCAGAGCTATCAGTGTGAAGGACAATGCAGTTTCAAAATACAGCTGCTTTTCATCCATACTAGTCTAAATTAGAAACATGCTACCATTCACAGGGGCTCTAATAACACGTGCACATAAGCAGTACTGAGGCCTCACGGGCGGTGTGGGTTTCTACCCAGCATCTTCACTTTACTCTGGGTCCTTATCCTCATCTGAAAAATGGGGGACTGACTTCTTGGCGACAACGTTGTCCAGTCTCTGTCCTTGTAGATATGGATTGATACTCTGAAAAAGAAAATAGGGTTTGGTATTATACCTGAGTACCTGACACAGACATCTCACAAAAGAAAAGTCACAAGTACTAATGGTTTCTGGTCCATTGGATTAAAAACAAGGTAACAGTGCACCTACCGAATGATTATTCCAGCGCACCTTCAATATCTCAGTGGCCTAAGAAACACTGTTCAACTGGCAGATGTGTCTAATTGTGTCTTTCACACAACCAAAGAGTTAGTTCTTTGGTACGAAGTTTTGGAGTGAACCAGCTAACAAATTCTCACTATGAACTTAGATACCAAGCCCCATATGAAATAAAATTTTTATTCTATGGCCTTATTTAGTGGGAGAGAGAATGTGAAATGCATTAAATTATTTAATAAGAACGTTCTCAAGAAGGTGAAATGTCGGAGTTAGCGTCTGTTGGCACATCACAGGACATCCTGTTGGTGTATTGATTCCTCCATGCTGGTGGTATTCTACCTAAAGAGGATTCATCAGTGACCTAGCAGTCATTTCTACCTTCCCTCAGTCAAGTTCAAAAGCTAAGGAAGAAAAGAAGTAAGTGATATACAAGGTGCCTTTATTTTGGACTCAAGACTTTGAAATCTTTCATCTGTTGCTATTCTGAATGAGTCAAGGTTTTTCCATTCCTTCTCTAATACATATCCACATTTTGAGGTTTGGATTTGAACTAGTAATTGGAGCTTTACAACATAGTATTTAGCAAGCAGAAAAAATTTCGAAAGTTTTGGAAGATATTTGTTTATTGAAGTCACCTTCCAATAACTGAACAGAAATATAAGAAAGAAGCTGTTGCTACAAATGATCCTCCATCCCAAGTCTCCATGAATGGATAGGAGGCAGTTCACAGGTGGGTCTCTCTCGACAATGGGACATAATATGCCTTGGCTCTTTTGAAGGGTGAGCAGGGCATTCTCCAAGAGAGATTCTGTAAATGTCCTTCCACATTCTGAAAGCTAAATGCATGAATCATGAAAGGCCCAATGCATCCAGCAAAAGTGCACTACAAACTGAGAATTACAAAGTGTACAGCGTCCTCATACCTGAAAGGTGACATGTCACGAAAACACAGCACTTTGCTGGGAAGGCATCTCTAAAATGTTCAAAATAACTAAAATGCTTTCTATCACAGAGATTGTCAACTAGAATGGCCTGGCCTACTCCAGACAGTCACATTAAAATTTCCAGGTAGGTGACTCAGGTGTGCACTGAAAAAGTGTACTCAATATCATAAATATCTTTATTGTTTTGTAGTAACAATATTTACTCTGGAAATTGTAAGACCTTAAAAAAGGATATGAGATTTTCATATTTATTATGGGAATCAAAGGTTGATCATCTTAATGGTTAAAGTTTGCAAAGGTGATCATTTAAAGGGGAACTGACTTTCTACTCACGAAGCAAGTGGAATTCAGTTATTTTGAGCAGATACATAAAGTTACATAAAACCACCTAGGGGTCTGTTGTAACTTTGGGGAGAATCCCTCTGGGTAAACGGACTTTCAGAGAAGCAAGTCCTTTTTCCCAGACCTAGAAAATAACAGATATTTGGGGGGACGGGAAGTAAATTAGTGAGGATGCAAAAGGAGCAATCACTTGAACTTTTTTGATAACTGTTCATTAGTATTGAATCCTATACTTAAGACGAAGAATGATAATACTTGATTTTAATTACCTCTGAAGAACTCAAGGTACTTACGTATATATCTTCTCTCCTAGGTGAGAGAGACTGGCTAGGTTACAGAGAGAACTTTTTTCCCCCCATTTCATAACTGGAAGAGCCACTGGGAGCCTCTAGAAACCCAGAGCAGATAACTGAGCTTCATTGGAGAAAGCCCTGGTGATGGGTGCACTTGAGGAAGTGATTAAAGTCTTCAGTCAGTGGGAGCATCACCTAAGGCCTGATGGCAGGGGAAGCAAGTTCTTTTTCCCCCCGAGTCCCAAGAGGGTCATGATTTATGGCATGACCGTGGGTTTTTGTAGATGTCTGAGAACAGGAAGAACTTGGTATGACTGGGTCAAAATGACCCTTATTTTCATAAATTCTAGGCCTTTCCTACGTGGAGGAAGTTGAGGCCAAAGTACAATCCTTTATAACATGTGTTCTTGCCAGAATTCTGAGTTTTGGTAATCACTGGTCTCATGGAAAGATGACCTAAATCCTGACCCACAGTCATTAGCCGAGTCAGGGCAGAAGGAATGGTGAGCCAGGAAGTAGAGACAATGAAAGCTTCATGCTAAGTTTTTCATTTTGGGTCGGTCATTGGTCTTACTGGGAAATGTTCTTGCTGTGCCATGGGGAGATACTCAAGCCATCCTACCGGTTAAGTATGTGTATTCTCAGATCCTGAAATAGAATTTCTTGATGTTCTCTCAAGACCACATTACACCCTTCAGATCCTTCCTGTCACCATTTGCCATTGGAAACCGTAATCACCCCCCCCCCCAAAAAAAAACAACCTAATAACCCTGTTAAATTTCCCAAAGAAGATCTGTTTCCAGACAGTTTTGCTTCTCAAACAGAAAACTGGCCACGTGTCATCTGTATATTGTCAGGCAGCACAGGGGCTTGGAACTTTCTGTTGCGTGAACTAATGCTGCGTCCAGAAAATCTACACCTCTTCAGGCACTCTGCCTGGATTTGGCAAAACCATGCAGAATGGCCACAACTACTACTGTCCAGAGTCCCAAACTTTGCCAGGATCCAGGCACTTGCTGTTCTTAAGAAACAGTGGCTTTGGGTATGTGGTTTGGTTTGTTTATTTAATTAATGTGCTCACTACATGGCACTTTGCTATGTAATCACAGGACTTTAACTTTTTCCTCCACCTGATCAGAGAAGGAAAGGTGGAGGGGGCCAGTCAGTTCTGTCCACTAGGGCGCCAATGGGTTGTCAGAATACTCACTGATCACTTATTCAGTCTCCATGCCATTAAATGCATTGTAAACCCAAAGCAGACTTGACATTCAGCTTTACAAGAGGCAACACCCTAGCGGCTCAATGCACAACACCCAGACCAACGTCCCACCGTGGGCGCCCCTGAGATGGTAAATAACGAAGGGGCAGCAGATACATCAGTCAGCCAACAAATGTAACAGATGGAGAGGGTTTCACATCAGTTTGTGCCAAGGCCGGAAAAGGGGGGTGGGCTAGGTGAGGAAAAAGCTACGGAGGAGGAACAAGGGTTGTTCATCTCATCCTTTGCCCCTACATTCCTTCAAAATTATTGCCTGGAGCTTGCAGTTCAGCAAGCACTTCCTTGTTCCTGTCTTTTGTTTTTATAGAATCGGTGCAGATGTGTGCACAGCTGCCCCTGGAGCCCCAGAGCCCCCTCAAAGGAAAGACACCCTCACGTGCTCCTCGAATTCCCACACCCATGGGACGGATGTGACATTCATTTCGCAAATGCAATGGAGGTGGTGGGATCACCACACAACAGCGCGCCACTCAAAACCATGTGCCGAGTCGTGGGGAAGCCATGCCAGAAGCCAAGGGCGTGGCCCTCGTTCCATGGGGCCCCACTTCCACCCTCCCAGGATGGCCCGTGAAAGGCTTCTGCTACTTTCGGACAACTGAGGGGTCACACTCGGAAAGCTCCAGGCATCGCGCCGACAGCTCAGCCAGCCACGCATTACCCTCCGCTTTCGTGTCTGTCCTCCCTTCATCTTCTCATAAAGGAGCTTCTTGTTCTAGAATGGGGACAAAAGAAAACACAAATGCAGCAGTTATGATCAAACTTGGTGAACATCTATTTTAGAAGCAATAACTTGGTGTGTCCCCCTGGATATCTGCACACACATATTTTGGAAACAAAGTGAGATGAAAGGAATCTCGTGTCAGAAAGATAGACCACAAGAGAAAAACTGGTGGTTGTGTAGCTTTTAATAAAGTTCTCTGCAATGCCCTGAAGCAAACCAGTGTCACCAACAATCATATAAACAGGAAAACACGGCATTCTCAAACACAAGAGGCACTGGAAACTCAGCTCCTCACTTTGAACAGCCTTTGTCTAAAACAAACAGTGTTATCTCATTTTACTTTTGTATCCAACTCCCTTTTTATGAGCTGTACACATAAACTGTTCTCTAGAGGAGTGTCTGACTATTAATAACAATCCTCTATGTAAATAAATGAGACATCCTGACTTCTGCAACCTTTCCTCCTGTGGCTTAAGTCAGTGCCCCCAGTCAAGACAATCGGAAAACCATTTGGTCTATAACATTTTTAATGGAGTGAACCTTTTAAAAACTGCCAGAAAACTTCTTGGCAGAAGGAAAGCTGTGTTGGGGGAAGAAAAAAACGGGCTCTGTTACCACAGTTTGTATAAGTGTTTCCACATATTGCTGTATTTCAAACACATAGTGGATTTAAATGAGCTCTAGAATATCAGACACAAGTTCCACAGGTTTCCCTACTGAGGTTATAAAAGACAGAACACTTAATCTGAACACTTCATCTGATGGGAGAAGGTGCACTGGGAAGACTTAATCTGTGTTTGTTTTTGATTGTTTTCATCCAAAGGGAAATAATGTACAAAAGAGATGATTTCATCTTGCTTTAAATAAAATATACTGCCATTGTTTTTTGTTTTTTTGTTTTTTTTTAAGAGATGACAGAGTTCTGTTAAGGAACAAGTTTACACAACACTTGTATCCTCTGAACTGTTTGGATATAGAGATTTTTGTTTAATGGTAGATTTGGAAATGCAAAGGACAAATGCCAAGAATGAGCTTCATCATTTTCATGTTCATTAAAATCTACCCCACCCGCAACTGACAATGTGGTTCTCTTGCCCAACCTCAACTTCCCGGAGAGGCTGCGCCAGGGAGTGAAGGCTCTAGAGTAGCCAGTAGGCCGGTACTGGCCACGGCCTCGGTCTCCTGCTCACTCGGGGAGCTGGTCAATCTAATATTAGAAGGGAGAAAAGGCAGATGTGCAGATCACGGCCTTAAAGAATGAGCACATCACCGTGAGGCTCATTCTTGTCCTCCGGAGTTGCATTTCTGTGGATGCAACTCTTATTACACAGAGAACATCTGAGAGTTTGCGCCAAGACTGGGGAAGAGGGCTGGGGGCTGGGGTCCAGGACACAGGCTCTTCATGTGCACCCCCAGGCTTGGCTGCCTGTGTGGGCAGGAGCACAGGGGGATCAGAGCTGGAACCAGGGGCTGGGGCAACTGGTCAACCGTGGATGGCAGACTTCTACGGCACCACCCACAGGGTCAAGGCAGCAGTGATTCAGTTCATCTCCTTCAGAAGGTTGTGGGGCAGATTATACCAATAAGAGACTTCATTCGAAAAGAAATGCAAAAGGTCTAGCAAGTTTTCCTCTCAGAGACAGTCCCTGGGTTTCCCTAAGAGCCGGGGTTAGGATTAGCCGGATGATACTTTCCCATCCCTGCATGAACGTGGCTGGGGCATCCCTGACTAGCGCTGCTATTATTGTATGGATGTGAAGGCATGGGCTGCCAGGTACAGCGGGGGAAAAGAAGTATACAAAAAGGATGAGAAGAAAAGAGCCCCCTCTCCTGATATCCACTCCTTGTAGATGGGGTAGGGATTGGGGAGCGGTGAGCCTGTTTTCCATGTGAGTAGCAGGTTTGAGTTCACAAAAAGGGCTTTCCATTGTGCCATCAAGATTTTGGACAACTGCCCAGATCTCGGTTTCAAATTCCATTCCTAAATGGAACCAGGGAGACTTCTTGGAGGATGTCTGAATCCAGGGCCAGGGCAGGGAAAGTTTAAGGATCAATGAAGTTGGAACTTCTAATTGTGCCATAAAGTAAGAACGTGCTCAAGAAGTGATGAGCCGGCGTCAAAGGGAATGAGAAGCCAATGTGGAGACACCCACTGGCTGTATCTAGGACAGAGTAAACACCAAAGTAAATACCAACAGGAATCCACAAACCCATACTGATAGTAAATAAACAGATTTTTAAATAGATAAATGAATAAAGGGGGAGACTGTTGCTTAGCATAAAGTGCCAACCAGTAAATGCAGAATGAGTAATGGAGTTTAAAAATCACCATTTTACAAGTTCCATGGTTAATACTGATTCTGGTGAATATCATCGATGAAGACTAAAACTGTTGGTTGAAAGTTTAATGGGGACAGAATATTTATACAGTTGCAAAGTACCTCCCCACAGATTACTAACGTAAAAGGGGAAAAAATAGTAACTTTACACTTAGAAACCAGGCAGGAATCACTTAGAACAAGTCACCACCAGTTCGAGGACAGAGTGCCATCATGTGCCTCCTGATGTGAAGCACTAAGAGGAACATACCAGAAAGGCAGAATTCAAGCCTAATCATATGGAAACATGAGACAAACCCAAAGTGAAAAGCATTAACTCTTTGGCTGTGTTGAGGTCCTGAAACATAAGGCAAGGCAGAGAAAGTCCTTGCTTCTCATTTCTCTCATGGCGCCAGCTTTGGCCATGATCAGTGGGTTCCGTGGAAGGAAGAGACCCTAATCACCAGGGTGGGGCTGATGAAAAGATATGAAAAGCACTTGGAAAGGAGAAACATTTCCTTTTCGAGAGAACTTTTTCCTGAGTAGCAGTCAGCAGTCACTGTGTGAAGGAGGGGGTGACTGACACCCACAGTAGCCAGGCTTTGGGTATGGCCACTCCACACTGGGGGCACACACACTGTCCGAAAGACAGCCAGTCCTAGACGGGATGCAATGGGACCACAGAACAGGACACATGATGAGCCATGAGCCATGAAAAAATAAGAAATCTACCAGTTTTTAAAGAACTCCTGGAGTTAGAAGATCTACTTCAAATCTTAGCTCTGCTGATAAGCAGCTCTGTGGTGTTGGGCAGGCTACTCACACCCCCTAAGTCTGTATTTTCTCATCTGTAAAATGGGAATGATAGGGGCGCCTGGGTGGCTTAGTCGGTTAAGCGTCCGACTTTCGCTTAGGTCATGATCTCGCGGTTTGTGGGTTCGAGCCCCGCGTCGCGCTCTGTGCTGACTGCCAGCTCAGAGCCTGGAGCCTATTTCGGAGTCTGTGTCTCCCTCTCTCTCTGACCCTTCCCTGCTCACGCTGTCTCTCTCTCTCTCTCTTTCCTAGAAATAAATAAAAATATTTTAAAAAAAATAAATAAAATGGGAATGATTGAGATAATTCACATATTTAGCACAGTGTCAGGCACACAGTATGTGCTCAATAAATATTACTATTTACTACCACATAATAAAATACAATTACTATTATTCTTCATCTCCATTCCCATCACCCAACACAGGGCCTGAAAGGCATGTGATGTGCGTTTAACAAATGTCTCTTGATGCATTAACAAAGAGAAAGTAGTGCAGGAAACAAGACAGACACCGATATGTATAATATATGAATCATTGCTAAAGACCCAGCTGAGCTCTAGCCAACGTCAAGGACAGGAAAACATCATTAGCATATAAGGAATCATGGTCTTATGCGCAGTGCTCTTGTTTAAGGTAATTACTTTGTTAACTTAAAATCCAGTTGAGCTTAGGACAAGCTT
This sequence comes from Hyaena hyaena, assembly GCF_003009895.1. Lineage (NCBI taxonomy): Eukaryota > Metazoa > Chordata > Mammalia > Carnivora > Hyaenidae > Hyaena > Hyaena hyaena. The sequence continues at coordinate 1,285,178 of NW_024080924.1, forward strand.
GAGACCATCATTCCATCCCCCTGGGATAAGGGAAGACTACTCTACTCGATTCCCACTACCATGTGAAGATCAAGCAAATCATGTTTGCTGCCAGGTGGTACTGAGAAAATAAATGAGAGAAACTTAGGCTTAAATAAACATAATTACAGATGATAAAAGGTGTGTAAACACTGTTCCCGGTCATCGATCTGTAACAGTAATCTATCCAGGCTTTCAAGAAGAGGCAAGGAAAGTTGGCAGAAGAGAAGTTTCCATCTCTCCTGCTTCCTCACAAGGGCTCTCTGCCCTCACTCACACTTTTCCCAGTCTCACTCTTGCTTCCTTTTGCTCACTTCCAGCCTACCAGTTCTTTGGGGGACCTTCTCATCTGAGACTTGAGGGCTGCCTCCAACATCCTCGCTGGCAACTGCACAACTGGCTGTGTGAGTCCTCCATCTTGGATATTCCTTATCTGTCCTTATCTTCCCTCTGTGCCAGTAATTGTACCTCCTAGTGACCACAGCATAGCTAGAACATGAAGCTGGAGCACTACGTTGGGTTCGTTGTGTTTTCACACATTTCTTCTCAACTGCAAGGAGGTAAGCTCATTGAAACCCAGCACCGTGTCTTGAAGATAGATCAGGCACCTGGCACAGCATCTGGAACAAAGCAGGCTCAGCATCTTCCTCTTGTTCTTTGCTGAAACTGGTCCTTGCTTCTGTGGATTTGCCCATGTCCTGTGGGTTCCTTCCCAGGGCTCCTCTGTAATCTCCTGCTGTCTTTCCCTCCTACCTCCCTCTCTTCTTTATTCCTTTCTTTCAAAATTTCCATCAGAAGAAAAGTTCCTTCCATCCATTTCACATAAACCCGACATGGCTGTTCTTTCCTCCTCATACTATATTTATGCCGTATACCAGTTCTAATCAGCTCCCCATCTGCCTTCAAAATGTCTTACATTCTCATCATGTTGGTGAGGTTCATTCAAATGTATTATGTTCATGGCCTTCAAAACTGGAATGTTTCTTACATTTTTTAAAAATTTCCTTTAGTCTATTCTTTCTATCATCCTTCCATAGGCCCCAGAAATAACTTCCTTTATAGAAGACTATCATGATTTCAGTCTCCTATTCAAGAACTTGTAGATGTCTACTTTTGGAATTTGACATGTTTAAATTCTACTAGTAGGCTTGAGAATGGCTCCATGAACCAACTCTCTCTACCCAAACTGCTTGTGAAAAAGAAGAGAAATAGAATTATTGTATATTGGAGGGATACCTGGGTAGCTCAGTCAGTTAAGCATCTGACTTCAGCCCAGGTCAGGATCTTATGGTTTGAGCCCCACATCAGGCTCTGTGCTGACAGCTCAGAGCCTGGAGCTTGCTTTGGATTCTGTGTCTCCCTCTCTCTGCCCCTCCCCCACTCGTGTTTTCTCTCTCTCTCAAAAATAAACACTAAGAAATTTTTAAAAAAGAATTACTGCATATTGGAGAAAGCAAAAGTAAAATTGCTCTGTTGTTTTAATATGGGAAATGTATATATGGTGAGGGTAAAGGGAAGCAAGTCAATGCAATGCTAAAGCAAGATAATAGAAAAATGTAAGTGGTCATTACTAAGGAGAGGCATCGCTCTCTAAAATAGTGTAAAAGGAAGGGAGGGAGGTTACTCCTAAGACTATGATAGTCCCAGTCATGAAGGAAGCAAGGTCAGCTTCCAGCAATGAGCTGAGCAGGGACCAGTAGCTCTAGAAGGGCTTAGCTCATTCACTCACTCCACAGATATACAGACCACCAGCTTATCCATGAATTAACACGCTTTAGGATTTTAGGATTTTTCCACTTTTCTCAGCATTTGACTGCACAGGTCCAACCACAGGAATATAGCTCCCCCCCATTCAGCTATGATCTTATTTGACTCATTGTTCCAGCCTGTTGGGATCTTCTTGAATCCCGACTCTGTCCCTCAGTGCTCTCCCTTCCAACTTTGTGTCATCCTTTGAGAATCCGATAAGGACCTGTTCAGTATTTTTTATCCAAAATATTTCACTACAATTTCATTATTTAATATGTGGAATGGGGTAGTGCTAAATCACGCAGGACACCATGTGGAACCTCTCTCCCTATGGACACGGACACGTGCTCTTTAACAAGCTCCCTTCCGGAGATGTTCTCTTGCCTAGCTGTCTCTCTCCACCTCTTTCATAGGAGATCGTGAAAGGCCTCATCAAGTACTTTGCCGAAGTCCAAATGCACCACGTTCACTTCATTTCCCTCATCAAGCCAGCAAGGAAATGAGTAATGCTGGCAAGTAGATTGACAAAACTTGTTTTCAACAAACATATGCCAAACGGTGATGGTGTCTCCTTCCAAATGCTTACAATTTCCTTAATGGACAGTTATAGAGTCTAGCCTGGTACTGACATCAAGTTCCCTAGTACACATTTTGGGACTTTCCTTCTCTTTCCATAGAGCATATGTCTAAGGTTCCGGCATCATTCTCCCTTGGTCCTGCAGAGATCATCTCCCTCAGTCTAGAAATAACTGGCAAATTTTCTGTTTTTCTTTTTTTACAACAACAAGAAAACCCCATATACTTCCTATATGCACTTTGTGAAACCCTGGCAACTTACACAGGCTATGGAGGAGACCAGAGAAGCCTTTGGAAACTACAGCTGACGAGAAGGTTCCAGATCACTGACTCGGGACGGGTTGGTATATTGCATCCTAGACATGCATGTGGTTTGGTAATTAATTAAAGTTCCTCTCAACCGGAGATGGCTGAAAAATCAGCTTCTAAACAATTTTTCTTCTCTCACCCCACCCTTATTGCTCATCTCCGCCATCAGTACCAGAGTGTAAAATCTACTAGTCATTAAGATCGGACTTACCCACTTGCCCAAGCCTGGATAGTCATGTTCTGGATCAAAGAGGTGCTGGTGCAGCTGGAATTCTCGACTGAACTCTGCTGTGTCGGGGGTGTTTTCTAGACATCCATCATCTACTGCAAACAGCAAAAGGCTTGTGAGGAATGGCCAAGGTATCTGTTGTGATTCTAAGAGTTAAGTTATTAAAAACAACTAGACATCCACAGGTCAGAATATATCCACATCGGTCACTCTAAGTCACATTCCTGCTGGGATTTGCTCATCCTGAACTCTCACTCCTCTGCTCATCTATGGCAGAGACTTGCTGGCCCCTCACCAAACCCACTTTTCTTTCCCCATCGGCACCCAGCTGTTGCCCTGCTTGCAGTCGGGACGAGTCATATGCACGAGTCTGTGCCAGTAGAATGTGGGCAGAAGTGATGGATTCCACTTCCAGGACTGGCCCATAAAAGCCTCCTGAATGATCCTCTCTCCCTCCCACCACCTGCCCCTCTCTGTTGTTCTGCTTGCTACATGCTGCCGACCAGGGCAACGGTGGATGTCAAGTGTAAAGTTGAAAGATGGCAGTCTGGGCTGCTGAACCATCCACCCATGCCACACCCACCTCTGGCAGGACTTCACGTGAGTGAGAAAGAAACTTCTATTGTGTTACCACCATGATTTTCTATCTGTTATAGGAACAAATATTTCCTTAACTAGTATACTTCCATTCTGCATGTGTCACTGTGTTTTCTCGTGGGTGAGCCCTTTACAAACAATTTTGGCTCCTTGGAGAAAGCAAGCACATTCTATAAGAACGACGACGATCACCAGACAACACTGGTGTGTGTTGTAGTGGTGATGTAGTGAGTCTGGAGTCAGACAGACCAAGAGCTCAGGGTTCCCATCCTGGCTCAGAACTGACAGATGGTCTTACTTCCATGGATAGGTTACCTTTGTCTCTCTATGCCTCTCTGTTCATCTATGAGAGGGGCAGAATCTAGGACTTTCCTGACTGGGTAGCAGCGAGGAACAGAACTGATGACATGTAGAACACCTACTGCAGTTTCCTTCCCACCATCTTTAAATGACAATTTATACACTATGACTGCTCTCCGAAAGAAACCACGTCTCTCAACCAAACCCAAGAAAGGTTATTCCACTTGGCTGCTTTTACCTAAGCCCCATTATTATGAGACACGATGCTCTGAAAATGAGTCCTGTTTTCCTGTCTTTAGTGTGCTTTTAGACAACGGCTTAAAAGGGTGGAGGGGGGAGCAGAGGAGGGATTATGAATTTTGTGCAGGGCTAGGGGGAGGAAAGAGTCCTTTTGCAGCAAAGTCAATGCTAAAAGGGATCCAGTCTCGTGAGACTGCTCTGAATGAAGCCTTCCAGCAGCTTGAAGCATCTACTGTCTTAGCAGCAGGAAGCTCTCAGGTAGAAGTCATTAGCATTTGAACAAATCCCTAATGTGGCTCCCTACTTTGTACTCAACTATTTATCTAACTTCTTCATCTGTAGCAATTAACATGTAGGAAAGGGATAGCCAGTCAAAAGAGTTCAGGTAGTCTGCATATGGAAGCTTTACAACCTTTTCATAATTGTTTCTCAAGTACTTATGAGTGGGCCCAGACTGAGATCTAGAGATAAAGTCCTGCTCTGGGAACAGTGGTACCTCGAGGCCTTAGAATGCGCCCTGGGATTCAAATCCTAGCCCTGGGGATGGCCTCTCTAAATTCTGCTGCTCTGTCCCAGGTAGGTGGGCCATGATTCGGAGGAGAGCATGGCCTGGAAGGGTCATGCCAAGGTGTTGTGTTTTTTTTAATGTTTATTTATCTTTTGAGAGAGAAAGAGGGAGATAGAGTGCAAGCAGCGGAGGGGTGGACAGAGGGGGAGACACAGAATCCAAAGCAGGCTCCAGGCTCTGAGCTGTCAGCACAGAGCCCGGTGCAGGGCTTGAACCTACAAACTGTGAGATCATGACCTCAGCCAAAGTCAGAGGCTTAACCAACTGAGCCACCCAGGGGCCCCATAAATATTTAAATTTGTCTCTGCATTTGTGTGCCTTTGTTGCCTGTGTGTTTGTCTGTCTGTTTTCTTCTCCAGGGCTACCTCAAGAAACAAGCCAAAGTACACATGGTAGAGAGTCCCAAATACCACTACGAGTAGAAAAATAAAATAACCAAGGTCTCAACAAGAGAGACCAAGAGATACCATTCAAAGAACACTTTCTGAATGGATAGGCCCTGGACAGTCTAAGAGCCTTCTTTGGTACAGCAGTGCTCACAGGTGCAGAGAGCATAACAAGTTTTAAAACTAACAAGAGATAGAAAGCTAACCAAAATGACAGAACGAAAGAGCTGTCCTCCAAAGAAATTCCAGGAAGAAATGACAGCTAAAGAACTGCTCAAAACAGATATAAGCAACATAACTGAACAAGAATTTAGAAGAATAATCATAAAATTAATTGCTGGGCTTGAAAAAAGCATGGAGGACATCAGAGAACCTATGGCTACAAACACAATGGAGCTTAAAAATAGGTATGATGAATTTCAAAATGCGATAAATGAGATACATAATAAACTGGAGGTATCCAATGCACGGATTGAAGAGGCAGAAAGGAGAATAAGTGATTTAGAAGACACCATTATAGAAAAAGAAGAAACTGAGGAAAAAAGAGACAAACTGATCCAGGAACATGAAAGAAGATTTCGAGAGCTCAGTGATACAATCAAACGGAACAATATCCACATCATAGGAATCCCAGAAGAGGAAGAGAGAAGGAAAGGTGCTGAAGGAGTCCTGGAACAAATTATAGCGGGGAACTTCCCCAACCTGGGGAAGGAAGTAGACGTTGAAATTCAAGAGGCACACAGAACTCCCACGTAATTTGAACTGATCTTCTGCACAACATATCATAGTGAAAATGGCAAAATATAATGACAAAGAGAGAATTTTGAAAGCAGGTAGGGAGAAAAAGGCCCTAACATACAAAGGGAAACCTATCAGAGTGGTGACAGACCTATCTACTGAAACTTGGCAGGCCAGAAAGAAATGGCAGAAGACCTTCAATGTGATGAACAGAAAAAATATGCAGCCACGAATCCTCTATCCAGCAAGCCTGTCATTCAGAATAGAAGGAGAGATAAAAGTCTTTCCAAATAACCAAAAATTGAAAGAATTTGTCACCACTAAACCAGCTCTACAAGAAATCCTGAGGGGGACTCTCTGAGAGAAATGTTGCAAGGAACGCAAGATGCTAGAGAGACACCACAAGCATGAATCCCACAAATGACACAATGACTCTAAACTCATATATTTCAATAATAACACTGAATGTAAATGGACTAAATGCCCCAATCAAAAGACACAGGGTAGCAGAATAGATAAGAAAACAAAATCCATCTATTTGCTGTCTACAAGCAACTCATTTTAGACAGGAGGACACCCTCAGATTGAAAGTAAGGGGATAGAGAAATATCTATAATGCTACAGGAAATCAAAAAAAAGCTGAAGTAGCTATACTTATATCAAACAAAATGGACTTTAAAGTAAAAACAGTAACAAGGGATGAAGAAGGGCATTATAAAATAATTACAGGGTCTATCCATCAGGAAGAGCTAACAATTATAAATGTCTATGCACCAAATATGGAAGCACCTAAATACATAAAACAATCACAAACAGAAACAGTCTTATCGATAAGAACGTACTAATAGCAGGGGACTTTAATACTCCACTTACAGCAATGGACAGATCAACAAGACAGAAAATCAGTAAAGACACAATGGACTTAAATGACAAATTGGACCAGATGGATCTGACAGATGTATTTAGAACTCTACATCCTGAGGCTATGGAATTCACATTCTCCTCAAGTGTGCATGGCACATTCTCCAAGATAGATCACATACTGGGACATAAAGCAGCCCTTAATAAATATAAAAGAATTGAGATCATACCATACACACTTTCAGATCACAATGCTATGAAACTCGAAATCAATCACAGGAAGAAGTCTGGAAAACCCCCCAAAACATGGAGGCTAAAGAACACCATACTAAAGAATGAATGGGCCAATCAGGCAATTAGAGAAGAAATTAAAAAATATATGGAAACAAATGAAAATTAGAATACAATAATCCAAACCCTATGGGATGCGGTGAAAGCAGTTGTAAGAGGAAAGTACATTGCACTCCAGGCCTATTTCAAGAAATTAGAAAAAGCGCAAGTGCAAAATCTAACAGCGCACCTAAAGCAACTAGAGGAACAGCAACAAGAGCACCCCAAACAGTAGAAGAAGAGAAATAATAAAAATTAAGGCAGAAAGCAGTGAACTGGAAGGTGGCAAGGAAAGTGTTGCCCAAGAACGCAGCAGAGAAAATCAGCAAAACCAAAGGCTGTTCTTTGCAAAGGTTAAAACGGCCAACTTTGTCCTCAGACCCCTCCAGGCCACACGGGAGAGCCTGGCCAGAGAGCCCTGATGCCTCT